>NC_056728.1:326545036-326745036 GCF_019279795.1 Protopterus annectens
TGCACATGTAGAAAAATATGCATCAGAACCCACAAGAGATGCCTACACCAAACACTACAATGTAAGTTTTGTCATCTGCATTAAACAGCTTCCAAAGAAAGCCTCACAAATGTTGGAAATATCGTATTCCAATCAAAAGTGTTCCTCAACATCAGCACATGGCAGGAGCACTATAGTCATTTAATATCACACAGACGTAAAATGTGGTACAGCCCACAAGATATGATATAACAGATAACTGGACATACTTTGGTACAATGAAACAACACTATCTACCTATGTACAGATAATAATTCACTCGTGTGCTTTAGAATACTACCTTTTTGCACAACATATTGGCACCATATTTAGCTCTGCAAAGTCATACATCACTAACTTTTCTTTAGCATACAATGTTATAGAATCTTCTCTGCAAAACTTGTGCCTTGTCAGGGGCAGATAACACACAGTGCCAATATTCACAAATACTTGCTGATCAAATAGTACATGCCAATGTCTGCAAGTCAATCACGACAAGCCTGCTACACTGATGTAAAGGTGTGAATCCCTGACAATGATCCAGACCTGGGTTCATTCAAGCAGTTCAGAAACCCGTAGTATCAGACAGGGAAAGGTAATGCCGGATCACTTTTACCTGAAGGGGAAGATAATGACAATTTGCTACAGTGAGTCGGGTGGCCATAGTGGTCCTGGGGCTTGGTCAAATCCTGGTCCATGAATGTCATCTGGACTAGCTGAATGGGCAGTTCATAATAGGGTACTGTCACTTTTGTAATAGGGGCTAGAGACACTCCAAGACAGACTATGCCATACCTCACAATCACTTTCTGAATAATGCTGGCACATGGGTTAGGACCTCCTGGCACTGTTTACAGCCATCCTATATGAGCATCAGTGATAGCTTCCAGGCTCACTCTCAGCTTGGGTCCTGACAGTGACCCAATATAGACAGGTTTGCTATCATACAGATGATGGCTTAGAGGAGTCCCCCCACCCCCCCAAAAAAAAAAAAATCAGTCCAATCCATGTAACCTGTATGGATTTTCAAACAAAAAAGTAGTCTTGCAGTGGAATACACATGATGCAGGGTTTACTACCAGAGAGAGTGTAACTGCAAAAAAGGACTCTGCAGATATGTCTACATTATCACAGATAACAGGATTTATATGCATCCAGACATGACATGCTAACTGTTAGCATCAAACAGTATGGGCAGTATAAGCACATGTGGGACAGTACTGAACAATGAATCATGTAAAATAAGTCAGTAGTTGTTCACATATCCTAGCATTGTGATGGACTGTGAAACAAATGATCACCACTCCTGTGCAGTACCAGAAATGAGATTACCCCTTATTCACATACACATGCCAGTAAAATGGAGGTATACCAATAGGGAACTTTGAAAATGGCATTCACAGAAGGGGTTAACACATTACGCAATTACCCATGAGTACTTTTTGTATACTTTCAGAAAAGATTACATGAATTTATAACAGTAACCATATACTACACAATGTACTGCCAGCAGTGGCATATACAGGTATTGCAAAATATGTCCAACATGCATTATGTTATTATAAAATATGTCCAACATGCATTATGTTTACCACACTGTGTAGCAAGCACATGTGCAATGAAAATTATAGCACTATAATACATTCTAAGCAGTACCATTTTGTGTCTTTCTATTTGCTGTTAGCAATATATTTCTACAGCTGATAGAGGTGCATGTTTCTTAGAGCTTGGGGTGAAATGAGCTCTGTGCTATTGTATTACTGTAGCATCCCTTACCTACTAATTATTGCATAAAAATTGGAGCCTTCAAACACCATTTTAGTTGGGTCCTTTTCTGGCTTTTTAACACAAGTTGTTTTGGCAGGCAGTTCAAAGTAAAGATGATGCAATTCTCACATCCATTTGGACCTCCTACACCCGAATACAAAGTGCTGTACAGATGTATTCAGCTATTATGAGCATATTACCCATGAGTCCTTATCAGATACCTGTATTATACATGATCTGTTAACATAATTGCATAATAATGTATATTCAGGATGTACTTGACGCCACTTATATTTGAATAGAGTATTTTATAAACACATTGTATAAGCATTCTATGTCACCAACAAAATTGAAAAAATATTGCATACAGTCAAAATGCAACTATACAGTCACTTAAAATCACAGCTTCTTTTGTTAACCTAAGGCTCTTCATGTATGCTGTTGTCAGATGAATGTCTCTGCAATAATGCACTATAGTAAACAACATTCTGACAAGATGTACAAATGAATTAGTCCAGATAAAATCACTTCAGCTAGCAGCTCTAGAAAACTCTCTCTGTAGTACTCTCAGATATATACATACAAATATTTCATTAAAGCTCTTCTAGCTGGCTAATATACCAAAACACGTGTTTCCATAATACATGTCCAAGCTGTTCTTAAAAATATCTAAACTAGTACTTGCTTTAACGTAATTCGGTAGTCTGTTCATGCATCAACTACTCTGTCAGAGAACCAATTAGTACACTTCTCATTCCTATAGAATCTTCTACATAGGTTGTCTGATGATTCTCTAATACTTTTTGATAACCCCAAACATTCCCAGAGGTAGTTGTCTCTAAATGCCCTATATACTTGAATAAGATCTCCTCTTAGATATCTGTAAGAGACTGTACAAGTTCAGATATTTTAGTCTTTTATAATAACTTAAATGTTCACACCCACGGATGCCCTATTTCCACTGTACTACTTACAGTTTACTCATGCTTGTTTTCTTATACGGTTTCCATATAGTTATTCCATACTCAAGTTTGGGTCTAATGTAACTAACAAACAATCACTTCACGTTTGATTTCCTAGACTATATTTTTATACAACCTACAGTTCTATAACTATCACTAACTAGTTGGTTGATATGATTAGAAAAACTCATAGCTGAACCTACCAATATACCCAGATCCTTAAATGAGTCAACAGTTTCAATCACTGTGTGCTGTATTAAATATACACCTTTCAATTTATGTCTCCCAAATCTCATATGCTTAGTTTTTTATGTATTTATCAGCATATTATTCTCCAGCACCCAAATGGTCAATTTAGTCAAGTTATTTTGCAGACATGCCTTATCTGTAACGGATGTAATCAGTTTACCCAACTTCAGGTCATCTGCATATAGACCGAAGAACACCTCAGATGAAAAAGTTAGGTCTGAAAGATGCACTCTAAAGTAAATAATCTAAACAAGTAAGGGCCTAGGAAAGAGCCCTATGGGACACCCTGACTATAACCAAGGATTTCACCTGTTCAATTGCTGTATGATGCTTGCCATGTCCTATTTGCAAGCCATGCAGCTATCCATCTTATCAAGAGTACATTAATAACTACCCAGTTGTACTAATTTATTGATCAGTGCTTTGTGTATGACCCTGTCAAATGTTGAAGCTACATCTATATAAATTACATCACAACACAGTTTTTCATTCATAACTGTTACTATATTGTTATAGAACATCATGTTACAGGTGGGACTAGAATGGTTTCCAACATATGCATGCTGATATATGGTTTTAAGTCCCAACCTATCCAGTTCTGACAATTACTTATCCAATATTACCTTCTCCATTACTTTTCCACAACATGAAAGAATATTTATATGACGTAGTGAATAATAGATATAATGGTACTGTAAGTTCTTGCTGAAGTGTTTTCAGGTCATTGTTGCTAATTCTGTCTCCTTCCTGTGGTTTGTTTGGATCCAGTTTCCGCAGTTCTTTTTCAATATAATCTAATCTGATTCCAATATCTGGGGTTACCTGGATGTCACAAGGACAACTAATTACCCCCTCTGTGGAGCCAAACTGTTTTGCATAAGATTTTGTAAATATATCTATAATCTGCTGTGTCTGAGAATACATTTTAGAATCTGCACACAGTTTATCAATTTGTATGTCTTTACTCCTTCCACATCTTATGTATCCATAAAAAGGATTCCTATTATGCTCAATATCTTTATATACATTTTCTTCAAATTTTTCTTGATCTTGTCTCACACTATACTTAATCTGTTTGTACAGCTTGTTTATTTCAGTTTTCAAAGTTATAGTTCAACCTCTCTTCCATTTCTTATATTTTTTTCTCTCTCCCTCTCATCTTAATCAGATATCTTGTTCTTATGGAAATATATATCCCTGATGTTGTATGCTCACTTACATGGGATTACCTCTGCATGAGAGAAATAATGATGTTGCCTGACAGCAAGGTATATTCACTTTTTTATGTCACATCAGTTGAGCTGTATCACATTTTAGGTCTGTGCTCAATACTTACGACTACAGTGCTCCTGACAAGTGCTTGTTGAAGATGAAGACTTGTATGGATGTTACTACCTGCATATTATGACATTGTTTAATTTCTAATGCTTTCTTTGGAAACCACTCAGTGTAAAAGGCAATAATCTCACTTAATGTTTGCTGTGGGAAACATTTCTGGACACTGATGCATACTTTTTTTCAGACATGTATGTTGTCCGTTGGTATGCTGTGCCCATGACAATATGCTGCATACCCAAGTCATCATCAAGTAGTTGCACACCTTGATGGCTGTAAAGAAAAAAGAATCACTAAGTTGCTTTATAATAGGACACACACACACACACACACACACACACACACACACACACACACACACACACACACACGCTACCTCGTGTGGGAGAATCCTAGGGCAGATTCTTGTGAGATGTCCTCAGTTCAGCACACTTCCAAGACTGCAGTAGTTTTTTGTCTTTGAGTAAGCAACAGGGCTTTTTTATTTGGCATTTTGGATTTCAGTACCTTGAACCTGTCCATTTCAAGTCCTGTTTTGTTAACTTAATACTGAAAAAAGCCTGTGCAACTCCTGGATTCAGGGTTAAGAAGTTTCTGAAAAATACCTTATGACACTGCTGTAGTTTTAACTGCAGTGATGCACGGCCTAGGGAAGTAAGTTTAGTAATGTGCCTTTGCTACACAGTTTGGCTCACGCTCTCCTCTTCTAATGGTTAGTTAAGGTAAGCCATTCTTGGTACTCATTCCAAGATGACATTTTCTTTAGCTGGGTTTCTCAGGATCTGGAGAAAAACCTGTAGAATAAGAAAGATATTTGACCAGGCAGTGGTACCACTGTGGGTCTCTGCAAACTTAACCAAGCTTTTTTCCACTTGTTTTAAGTCAGCCCACTTTCCAAAGAAGCAGCAGCCCCTTACAGGATGAAGCTGACACCCACATACTTTTGCCACTCCAGCTATGTTGATGAAGTCTATCAGGAGGGAGTCTCTGCACAAGTCACAGCATTTGCCCTAACTTTTGTGTAAATGCCATGGGAGGTAAGTTATGAAATTCACCTTAGCCTGGATAACTGTAACCAAGAAAATGGCGTCGGCCACTTCTTTTATACCCCTGACGACCTGACGTCAGGGAAGGGGCGACAGCAGCCAAAGCAGGACCCAAGACTTTGGAATTCAGGACGGCTGAGGGCAACTGCCAGCAGGATTACCCAAATGTAATGACTACAACAGTGAAACATGAAGAACATCCAGGGATTCCACCAAGGTTTGGGTAAAACCCTCAAGATACTGTCCAGAAGCAGCAGTACTAAAGAAGCTACTGGCAGTCCTTAGGAGATAATGATGATGAAAGGACAGTTTGGGACCTTTCTGAGATGCAGAGGTTAATTTCTTAATTCCAGGGTGACAGAATTCCAACTTAGTCTTCATTCCAGAGGAGATGAGAGATTTCTGCCCCATTTTGGAGTTCTGTGACTTTTTGCATTCAGCACATCTAATATATAAGATTCTGGGTGGTGACTTTTTAAGAGTTCATTGTCCCTCTTGATGCATGGCACCAGGATGATGTCCTGAATTTGACCACCACCAAACAAAATCAGCTGAATAAAAATATGACCAGCCACAGATCCAAGAAGTTTACTGCACCAAAATTATCTTCACAGAAAATTCTCTCTGATGTCTCGGCTGAAAAGCCTTCAAGGAATGCTGTAATTAAATCAAAAGGTGCTTCAACAAAGTATTAGTTTAAGGGTGTGCACACACAACAAAGTATCACTTTAAGAGTGTGCACACTTATGCAACCAGCGTATTGTAGGTTTTTTATTTTTTATATTTTTCCCCCAATAGATTTGTTTGTTTTTCAATTTAATTGTACAGGTTGTAGGTCACATTAAAGGTAGGAAAAGTTTTGAAATGATTTATTGTGGGTCTAATTTTTTGTATCACAAAAACCTGGCATTTTAATAGGGGTGTTTAAACTTTTTATATCCACTGTACATACATGTAATACAAAGTCTATTCGTTTTGCTGACTTTAGTTACATCAAGCAAACTCTGAGAAAAAAACACAATGAAAAGTAATCTGAAACTCCCGAATGCACTACCACAAAGTGGGCATTATAAACGTCCTGCAAAGGGTGTGGGCTTACATAAGAAGGTGTGCAGGGGAACTTACACCATGCACAAAATTGACAACAGCTGCAAACACAAGCAACCTTCAAAGTGAATATAAGATGATCCAAACATTTTCAAAAACCAAAAAAGAGGCAATAAGGAAAAATTCCTAATGGGATACTTGCCTGTTCTGGGGTTCAAAGCAGGTGAATCACACTGGACTACAGATGGAAGGAGATTGATGCATAGCTGTGAACCGTAGCAAGAAAGATCTACAAAGTTAGAGTAAATATCTGTGTTATACAGGAAATTTTCTGTCTTTTGTGGCAGAAGAACCTCCACATCCAGAGGAGGAAAGTTACTCTGCTATGGAAGCAGGACAAACATTTAGCGTCCTGAAGCATAAGTTCCAGTAGTCAGGGCTATTGCAACACTGATGTAAATAAAGAGTAGTTGTGTAAAATCTTACCATAACCACAAATGAACTTCTCTTCCATGTTGCGGTATTCATAACATGGGGGATTCCTTGCCTAGGTGACCCAAACATCCAGCCAGTATACCAAAGACAAACTACTTGTAGGTACATGTGACGTTGCACATAGAAACGGCGGAAGTCAGCCATAAACGTGACGTCTGCATGTACCATCCTCAGAACTAAATGACCCAGTCAGAACACCAGAGCAAGGATAAGAGGCAATCAGGTAGTATCCAAAGAAGGAGCATGAACCAAGAGGAAAGGAGGATGGAACAGAACACTGCAACATGGAAGAGAAGGGCATCTATGGTTAAGGTAAGATTTTACACAACTATTCTATGTCCTATTCTCATGTTGCAGTATTTATAACACGAGGGAGAATACCATAGTTCATGAGTGGGAAAAGGGGGTAGGAACACAGGAAGTCTCCATGAAGCTATTCAGAACTGCCCTGGCAAATCCTGCTCTGGATTGGAGACAGAGTCTAGCCTGTAGTGTTTTGCGAACATATGAACAGAGGACCAAGTAGCTGCTTCCAGGATAGAAGCACTGTCCTGGCCTTTAAAGAAGGCCCCAGAGGAAGCTACAGCTCTAGTGGAATGGGCCTTAATGGAGGAAGAAAGAGTTTTCCCCTGTGACACACAACAAAGAAATTGCCCCAGAGATCCATTTAGAAACAGGTTTTCCCAGCACCCTTGGGATGAAAGGAAACTAACAGTTATTCAGACTTTCCAATGGATTTGGTTTTATCCAAGTAGAATCTAAGTTGTCTATGTACATCCAAAGTGCGCAGCACCCTTTCACTGGAAGGGTTTGTACGGAGAGCCACCCTTTCCTTGTGGAAAATCAGAAAAGGTTTTGAAGCCATTAAAGCTTGAATTTCAGAAACTCTCCTAGCAGAAGTGATTGCTACCAATAAAATGTTTTTCCACATGCAAAATGTTAGGGAAGCTGAGGCTGCAGGCTCAAAATGAGTCCGAGTCAGTTTTTCCAAAATAAAATTTAAGTCTCAGGGAGGCGGAATAAGTTTCCTGGGAGGTCTGATGTGAAGGACACCTTTTTTAAGAAAAGCTTAACCTCTAATCTAGAAGCTAAGAGGGGAGATAAAGGCAGACATGCAGAAATGGCAGATAAATGGGCTTTAACTGAAGAATAAGCCAGTCCAGCCTTGAGCAGCTCATACAAATAAGAGAGAACAAGGGGAATATCCACTGAAAATAGATCTAGTCACTTATTAACTCACCAGATGGAGAACCTTTTCCATTTGGACAAATAGGATCTCCTTGTGCTGGGTTTCTTGGCCTCCTGCAGGACTAGAAGCACATCCACAAAGAAAAGGTGTCTGAAATGAATCACAAGCCTATCACCTACAGAGGCAGGTTCAGTATTGCTAAATGTGGATGAATAAGGGAGCCCTTGTCTTGTGTGAGTAGATCCACCCTGTGAGGTAACTTGTGACGACTGCAACTGGCTAATTGCAGAATAGGGAACCAATGTTGTCTTGGCCAAAAGGGGGTCACCAACAAGATTTATGGGTTGTCCTTCTGAATCTTCAGCAGGACTTTCTGAATTAGTGGGAAGGGTGTGTGTGTAGAGAAACATCCCCTTCCATGAGAATAATAGGGCGTCCACCTTCCGAGCCAGGGGATGTTGGACTCTGGCACAAAACTTTGGAACTTGTCTGTTCATAGGGGAGGCAGAGATCTATTTGAGGCACACCACACAGGTGGAGAATGTCCAGAAACACATCCCTATGTATCATCTATTCGTGGACTTGTGTCATGAACCTGCTCAGTGAGTCTCCTAGACCATTTTGAGCTGAGGGGATATAAACAGCTATCAAAGTTACTGCTGCTTGTAGAGCAATCTCCCAGGCTTGGATTGCTAATCTGCAGAGAAGATAAGAATTTGTTTCCCCCCTATTTGTTCACATACCAGAGAACTGTGGTGGTGGTGGTGTATGTGAACAGTTTCAAAGGACCTGGCTGAAGAGATGACTGGAAGGCTTGAAGGGCTTGAATCAGAGCTCTCATCTCTTTGACCTCCACAGGCCTTGGACCTTTAAGTTTCCCAGTGTTGCTCCCACCCAACATCTGAAGCACCTGTGAACAATTCCTGAACTGGATGAGGTGGCTGAGGGGGGTCCTGGATTCAGAGATATTTGCTAACTCCATCAAAACAATTCCTTCTTTAGGCAGGACAGAAGTGGAAGGACAAACTCTAGAGGATAAGCAGACTGGGACCAGAGAGTTTTCAGGTACCACAGGAACTTTCACATGTGGAGTCTGGCTAGGGGTAGCATTGGTATAACCGAAGCCATGAACCCTAGCATCCTGAGGAACTCCCTGGCAGTCAGAGAAGATAGAGGAAGCAACTGCTGGAAGTCTGCAGGGATTGCATTTTTTTTTGCAATGACAAGAAAGTCATCATAAGGTCTGTCCTTATCCTGCAACCTAGGAAAACCTGGTCCTGAGAAGGAGTTAAAAGACTTGCTGTAGTTGAAGGTGAACCCCAGGCTGTGCAGCAAGAGATGGTGGTTTGAAGGTTCTGTTGCAAAATGTCTGGATATTTTGCTTGAATGAGCAGGTCATCCAAGTAAGGGTAGATAGAATTCCTGGGAGTCCGCAAAAGGCAATGACAGGAGCCAAACACTTTGTGAATACCCTTGCAGCCATTGAGAGTCCATAGGGCAAAGCACAGAACTGAAAATAACAGGAAGCAACAGAAAAATGCAAGAATTTCCTGAACAGAGGGTGAATTATTATATATAGGTATTCATCCTTGATGTCTAAGGAAAGCAGGAAATCCTGAGGGGGCAAGTGGGGAAACGAAGTTGGCAGGGTGAGCATCCTGAATGTGGGGACCTGAAGGAACAGGCTGAGCTGGGACAAGTCTAAAATTGGTCTCAAAGGACCACCTTTCCTAGGAACTAAAACCATCCTGGAATAGAACCCTTTTCCTCTTTTCCAAGGAGGGGAAACTCTTGTATGGTCCCTTGTGATAACAAGTCTTGAATGACCTGTAGGAAAAGGTGAAGCTGGTCCATTATTTTAATCAACCAGAGCAGAAGCTGTGGGTAGCAATTAACAGAGCTAAAGGACTTTGTCTGGGAGGGGAAGACGGCAAGAGTCAAGTGGGATAAGCAGATTCTTCCAGTAGAATAGGGGACTGGGATTGCCCAATTTGAAGGGGTATTTCAGAGCTACACAGTTAAGACTCCTATACATAGCACAAGCAGAAAACTATAATTCAAAGTGGAAAGGGATGATGATGAAACACGGAGGAAGCTCAAGAAACAAGGAGAGACTGGGATTTTGGAAGCAGGCCTTTAAGGGGAATAATAATAATCATGTACAATATTATATCCATAAATTAGCAGAAAGTATTCTAAGAACTAAACCAACATGGAAATGGAGAAAGGAGATTCTGCCGCTAGGAATGACTGCAATTAGGGATGTAGACAATAGGCAAGAGAGGGCCAGAATTTATTGGAGAAAACTGGGAAAGAAACTTGGGAGCAAACAGCTAGAGAGGGAAGATGAAAGAATGGGAAGACACCAAGAATTTATTTGGGCTGCAGGTCAGAGATTGCATTCCCTATCTGGGATTGATATCAGAGTATAGGCAAAGAGAAAGAAAGTACAGTTGTGTATCTACCATAAATGTTGATGTTCAAGTGTATTCACTGTTGCAGTCATTACTCTGGGGTTATAAAAAAACTGTAAAATCACTGGTAAAAACTCGAAACAAAAAAGAACCTGTACGAAACAAAATCAATGACCACTCTTGGACTAGATCAACTTAGCACTTTCATTCACTTTAATAATGTGAAATTCATCAGAAAAACCAAACATCAACCTACCCCTTCCTTTTATAAATCATTACAGGAAATGATGTAACAACAATTATTGAATACTATACTCTGCAAGATCGTAAAAATCATATCAAAACATTATATATACATGTAAAATGTAAAACTTTGCATGAAGTATATTGTAAACTCCATATTAATTTATCTATACATTAAAAAACATTTTATATTAATGACTTCATTCAGGCCTGGTGATACATCGGCCCCAAATAAGAGCTGCCAAAAAGCCTCTTTACATTCTAATTTGCTGTTTATATAGCCAACAAATGCTCGTTTTTCTACACTATCTAAAACAAAAAATTCAAACTTTTTGAATGTAATAAAAGAAAGTGCATGCCTAGACAGTGAATTGTTTTTATCTTTTTTCTTAATTGCCAGAGTGTGCTCGTATATTCTACGTTTTAAAGTTCTGGCAGGCTACCCTTAGTCGGCCAGAATTCCAAAGTCCTGGTCCGGCGTCAGTTGCTGTCGCCTCTTCCCTGACGTCAGTGCGCCAAAGGTATAAAAGATGCAGCCAACGCCATTTTCTTCAGTTTTTCTTGCCCCAAGATGTCAGGTGCCCCCAAATGGTAGGCTGAAAAATATGCCAATAAAAAATGCACGCATAAAAATAACATTTCCTTCATCTACAAGCAAATACACCAAACAGGTTGTATAGGATAGAGCAGTGTAGATAGGTCCCAGCAAAGGCAAGGGGGATGGTGGGTGGGTAATCTGGACTGCAACAGTGAATACACTCGAACATCTACATTTATGGTAGGTACACAACTGTACTATGTTCATCGTGCTTCACTGTTGCAGTCATTACTCTTGGGTAGAATCCCAAAGCTGAGGTTGTGTGGCTGGGCTAAATAGGATTAGGAGAGGCTATGAGGCCCTGCAGAACTGCAGTGGCAAAGCCTGCTCTGGACTTAAGAGTAAAGAGGTAAGTGGTAGTGCTTTGTGAAGGTGTGCACTGAACTCAAATTTGCAGCCTCTAAGATATCTTTGGTTGGTACTCCTCTGAGGAAGGCTGCTGAAGTGGCTGCTGCTCTGGTGGAATGAGGCCTAATGCCCTTAGGCACTGATTTGCCATGTTGAAAATAGCAGAAATGGATGCAATGGCCCATCCATTTTGAAATAGTCTGTTTTGAGATAGCCTTTCCTTGTGATCCTGCAGCATAAGACACTAAAAGTTGCTTAGTCTTTCTGAAAGCTTTAGTTCTGTCCAAGTAGAAGCGTAACTGCCTGTGTATGTCCAAAGAATGGAGAATTTTCTCACCCTTGTTCTGTGGATTTGGATAAAAGGTAGGCAAGAGAATGGTTTGGTTGAGGGCCACACTGGACACCACCTTAGGCATAAATGTAGGGTTTGTCCTCAGAGAAACCCTGTCTGGATAAAAGATGATGAAAGGTTCCACAGCCATGAGTGCCTGTAACTCCAAGACTTGCCTTGCAGAGATTATAGCTAGGAGCAGAGCTGTTTTCCAGGATAAGAATTTTATATCTGCTGTTGATGCTGGCTTGAAAGGAGGCGGTGTGAGTTTTTCCAAAACATAATTGAGGTCCCAGGCCGGAATTGGTGCTCTCCTTGGAGGCCTAATGTTTTTGGTCCCTCTGAGGTACTGCCTTATTAAAGGATGTGAAAAAATAGGTGGTTCCGTATTGTAATGGGCTAAAATGGCAGAGGCGTGAATCTTAATTGATGAGAAAGAAAGGCCTTTGTTCAGCATCTCAGTTAGGTATTGTACAATCTGAGGGATATTTGGTACACACGTGTCAATGCCTTGTTCCTGGTTCCAAGCACAGAAACTCTTCCATTTTTCTGCATAATATTTTCTGGTACTGGGCCTCCAAGATGACATCCATAAGATGACATCCATAACAGCTTTTGAAAGAGGAGTGTTCAGAATGGCTACATTATCCGCCATTCTGCTAGATTTAAGGTCCTGAGTTGGCTGTGCAGAATCTGATTGTTTTGTTGGGTCAGCAAGTGAGAAGTTTGAGGTAAAATCCATGCTGGACCTTGAGACAAGCTCTTTAGAATTGGGTACCAGTGCTGGCGTGGCCAGTCTGGTGCAATCAGAATCATTTTTGGCTTCTCTTGTCTGACTTTTACGAGTACTCTGGGAAGGAGAAGCAGTGGGGGAAAAGCATACACTGTTAGATTTTTCCAGCTGAATGACAGGGCGTCCACTTTCCATGCTTGCTTGAGATAAATCCTTGTGCAAAATCTCTGCAATTGGTTGTTGTGAGGAGAGGCAAATACATCTATGTCTGGGCATCCCCATTTCCTTATTATCATGCTGAAGACTTGTGGATCCAGTTTCCATTCATGGGGATCCATGAGGTTTCTGCTTAGTTCGTCTGCCAGAGTATTTGTTTTTCCTGGCAGGAATTGTACTTGCAGGTGAACTTGAAGAGCCAATGCTGTGTCCCATAAGGTCATTGCTCGTCTGCAGAGGGGGTAGGAATGTGTACTACATGACCATAGTGTTGTCTGTCATCAGTAACTGTCCTGGATGAAGCAGGTCCTTGAAAGCTAGCATCTCTTTTTGACTGATGTGAAGATGCATCTGGTTTGCAGGCCATGTGCCCTGAATACATTTTCCTGCCATATGGGCCCCCCAGGCATAATCTGATGCATCCGTTGTCAGTGTCTGTCTGGCTGTGGGTAAACTGAATGGCAGAACCTTGTTGTGGTGACAGGCTTCTGCCCACCATCGAAACTCCTGTTGTAGGCAGGGAATGAGTGCAATTACTGTCTCCAGGCTGTGGCAATGCGGAGTCCAAACACATTTTAGATACCATTGTAGTTTCCTTGCAGTCTGGCATATAGAATTAGTAGAATGCAGGATGCCATGAAACCCAAGACCTGCAGGAATTTACTTGCAGATAAGTGGGTTTTTGTTGCCAATTTCTTGAAATAAGTAATCAGTTGCTTTTGCTTGTCTGGCGTGAGATAAGCCATCTGGGCAGTTGTATTTAAGCTTGCACCCAGGAATATTATCTCTTGAGAGGGCACTAGTTTTGATTTATTTTCGTTTATTGTGTACCGTAGGCCAATTAGTAATATTTTTACAAATGCCAGATGCTTTAGAAGAGTGTCTTTGTTCTCTGCTTGAATTAGGCAGTCGTCCAAGTAGGGATATATTTGAATTCCTTTTTGTCTGCAAAACGCAATTACTGGTGCCAGGCATTTTGTGAAGACCCTGGGCGCAGTAGATAAGCCAAAGGGCAGTGCAGAGAATTGGTAATGCCTTGAGCCAGCTATGAATCTGAGGTATCTTCTGCAAGAATGTCTGATTGGGACATGCAAGTATGCCTCTTTTGGGTCCAAAGTTACGAGCCAAGCCTTTTTGCCCAGCATGGGCAGTAGCTGCTGTAGAGTCAACATCTTGAATTTTGGAACTTCCAGAAACGTATTTAGTATAGACAGATCCAGTATTGGTCTCCAGGTTTTGTCCTTTCTGGGTACTAGGAATAGTCTGGAGTAAAATCCTTGCCCCTGCTCTTGTTGTGGTACTTGCTGAATGGCCCTCATGTCCATGAGGGCTGTAATTTGTTTTTGTGCCTCTGCCCATTGATTGTGTGGCAGGTTTGGCATACCCTTTGACCTTGGTAGAGTGTGAAAATGGAGCCTGTAGCCTTGGGACACTATGTTCAGGACCCATTTGTCTTGGGTAACCATTTGACAATTTGATGAAAAAAGTGCTAGTTTTCCCCCTAAAGGGGCTGCCAAAAGAAAAGAGCTTGGATCTGGTAGAGGAAAGTCATTGGGACTGTTTCCTGTAAGGTTGTGATTTGTCTTCTCCGCTTTTGGAGGTAGGGGCACTCCATTGTTTAGGCCTGTATGAGCCTTGGGTCTGAGATCTGCCTCTGGGATGCCTGTATCTGCCTCTTTGAGGTCTGTCTGACACTGGAAAGGACCAATTTTTAGAAGGCCAGTTCCTGCTAAACCTGGGTGGTTGTACCTGTAAGAAATCCTTGACTGTCTGCATGGATTTAGCTTTATCCTCCATTTTTTTCAACACCTCCTCTGCTTTAGTACCAAACAGAGTATCATGCTGTAATGGTGCATCTAATAATTTTGCTTTAACATGATCAGGCACATTCTGTTCCTTTAACCAAGCATGACTTCTAATAACAGAACCTGCAACAGCGGCCCTGCAAGAGGCCTCCAGTGAATCATAACCACATACAAAGTACGTTTTCCCACTTGGTCAGCTGCATGCAATAAATCCTGAAATTCCTTGTTCTCTGAACATTCAGTATTTGTCAACAATTTCTGTTTAAGCAGAGACATTAAATATTGCTGATATTTAAGCATATGAAACTGACAATTTAAAGCCCTCACAGCCAGGGTAGCAGAAGTGTAGACTTTTTTCCCCCATCTGTCTAGAGCCCTAGAATCCCTATCAGAGGGGACAGTTTTTTTTGCAGTGGAAGCTTTGACCCCTTTGGGACCCTGAGGTATAGTTTCTGCGTCAGCTGCGGGGTTTTTGTATAGGAATGTATGAGAATCCGGGACCCTGTAGTATCTGTCTGGCATAGCAGGTGCAGGGGGTAAAGAGTCAGGGGACAGTCCGGACTCTGAAAAAACATCATCTACAATGTCTAGAACAGGTGGAATAGCAAAGGGTCTGTGCTGAGGAAGTAGCAGAAAGTCCATGAGCCTTTTCTTAGATTCAGAGTAATCTTGGCTCTCCCAGTGGAAATGCTCCCTCATAGTATGCAGGGTTTCCCCAAAAGAATTAATCCTCAGGAGGAGAGGCTGAAGGAATGGATTCTTCAGCATCAGAATCCTCATAGGGAAGCATGGAGTAATCCTGTTCAGAAGAGGAATCGGAGAAAATAGAAACCTGATCAGAAGAATCGTACCTCTGTCTCTTGCCTAAGCCTCTTATCAGGAGGGGGATGGGAGCCCCTGATCAACGTAATTAGGTCTTTGGCCATTTTGAGCATCTGTTTTTTAGGCATGGAGGTCTGAGTAGGAGAATGCTGTACTTGTTTCTTTGTCTTTAGAGCTGCTTTAGTCTTTGTCTTTGAAGCTGAAGATGGCTTAATATATAGTTGTGTTGGTCTGAAGACACCCTCAGAAGTCAATGCCTGCTCAGCGGATCCAGACCCATCTGAGGGAATGATTACCGAGTGTCCAATACCTTGAGTATCCAGAGGCCCAGTCAGCTTCACGTGGAAGTCGGTAGCGGCCTGTGGCTCTGAGGTAGCGGGTGCCAGGGGCTGCGAAAGCGCCTCACTGAGAACCGGCAAACCGGTGACTGGCCTAGAAGAGGCCTCGTCATCGGTTTTGGACCTCGGATGCCTATCCTTTTCCTTGTCCTTGCGTTTTTTGTAAACTCCGGTTGTCGGCTGGTCCGACGGCATAATATAATTAAATCTTCGGCCAAAGTAATGAAATGCAAAATCAAACTGACGCTTGATAGTGCGTTGGTTAAATCTAGCACAAAACCGACAGCTAGCTACATTGTGATCAGGGCCTAGGCAAGGAATATAGTAAGAGTGAAAATCCTTATGAGATATTTGCTTCCCACAAGAAATACAATTGTTAACTTTTTCTGACATCGGTCTGGAGCAAGAAAATACTTAGCTTTAATGAAGACTTCGGTTCTGAAATTCGGATTCGAAAATTTCAGGAGTCAGCTGACCGGCACTTGCGAACTGCTTTTGCTTCTGGCACCGCGCGGCAAGAAAGACTGAAGAAAATGGTGTCAGCTGCATCTTTTATACCCCTGGCGCACTGATGTCAGGGAAGAGGCGACAGCAACCGAAGCCAGACCTAGACTTTGGAATTCTGGCCGACTGAGGGTAGCCTGCCAGCAGGATAACCCCAGAGTAATGACTGCAACAGTGAAACACGATGAACATCTAGGGGTGGTCCTAAATGAAAGACCAGCACTGGTGGAGTTTTTAATAGAATCTATAACAGAAACTGCCATTAAAAAGGAATAATTAGCAGAGCATATAAAACACTGCATGATAACTACAAGAATCAATAAGAGTAGATGAAGTACCGGCCAGCACTAAGGGACTCTGGCTAACAAAGTTCGCAGATGACTGCAAACTGGGAGCCATTACTGAATCACCAAATGATGTGGATATTCTACAAAAGGGCCTTACAGACACAAATGCTTGGTGCCAGAGTCCTGGGCTCAAGCTCAATGCCAAGAAATGTATAGTTATTCTCTTTAGGAAAAAACATATACCATGAACTGCCACATAAGTGGCAGTACACTTGTTAGGAAAATGCATAATAGCAATGTGCATGCTTAGCACATTAAAGGCTTAAAAGGGTTAATACATTTTTTCTGTTCATACTGCATGAATCTGCAGAGCTATTAGAAACTTAATAAAAGACACTTTATTCTGCTTATGCAATGAAAATATGTGCAGCTACCGGAAACTTAATAAGAGACATTCTATTTCTGCTTATGCCATGAGAAAATGTGCAGCTGCTAGAAGTCTTGACAAAGAAAACAATAGATGTTTGAAAGCTTAAACCATAGTCGGCAGTACTTGTACCAAAGCTAGAAATGTACCTTGAATCTAGACAAAATGTATCGCATATATTACAATTTACAGATTGTCCTTCGGACCGGAACCCTCTCTTCGCCTCGGATCAGACGGCCAGGTGGCTGAAACCGTACGGGGAAGAAACCAAATCGGTTCTTCTTATATGGAAAGTCCTCCGACTGAATTGTCGTCAAAAGAGGCCAGCCACTTTCTGATCTGTGACTGAAGGACGGGTCTCTGCGAATCGGTGATCAATCACGTGGGCTCAGGTAAGGTGAATCTACTTTTTTCTGTTTTCTGTTTCAGATCAGGGACTAGATGTGTATTGTTTTTTTTTCAGATTGTATTTTTCTTACAGTCAGCAATAAAAAAAAAAAAGAGTACTGTCTTGTCATAGATCAGGAGAAACAAAATAAGTAGGCAGTCATTCTGAAGACACTATAACAAAATCCGTGGTACACGTTAAAATTAAGAGAAGTTACGTAACAATCAAAGGTAAAATAAAATGGGTAATAATTGCACAAAAACACCCCAGAACCCGCCGTTAACGGAAGACGCAAAATATATGCAGTCACAACGCGCCGATAATATTAGATATTTTTCAAAATGGGTTAATAAATATGAATTTGATGGAAAATTAGAAAAATCCTCGCTTATCAAACTTATCAAACAACTCAAAAACGATTCCAAGGGTCAGGTAAAAAAGCAATCGGTTAGGAATTCCTCAAGCACACAGGTGGCTGGAGGAAGTAAAACCGTAGGGACCAAAGGAACAAAGATTCAAAAGCAATGTTTTTAGATAAGGAGGATAATAACTTAGTAATAGCATCAGCACCTCTGCCTCCCTTACCAGAATATGAAGCGAGTGAACAGGTTAGTCCACCCCCACTATATCCTGTGGTCACTGAAGACAGAGATACTATAAAACTAAAACTAACTAAAATCAGAGATCCCATCGGGACCAAGTCCCGAACAAAGGCAAGTAATTCAGAAGAAGGTATTGAGTTATGGCAAATAGTTAAGAATTCACGATCTACAGGAGAAGAAGAAGAAATATGCCCGCTTATAGAAGTACCTAATCCACAGGCAGGTCAGGACAATCAGGACCCAGCTATCTTAGTATATAGACACTGAGGGAATTCCCCATCCGAAGATTAATTTTAGAAAATTCTCAGAAGACCTACAAGGAATGAGGTTAAGTTATAACTTAAATGGAGAAGAAGTAGAAAAAGTAGTTAGACAAATTGTAGGGCCAGATTGGTACATGATTTGTGGCAACTAGAACCCTCGTGACGCTGCACAAAGACCCCTCCCACATAGCAGCGCAGAATTAGACACGAGTAAAAGGTCTCACAGACCGCATCTCTGAAAAATGGAAACCTAGGGCAGACTGGACTTGCATTAATCAATGCATCCAACAAGAAGGTGAAACAATTGACCGGTACTATGTCAGATTGTTAGAATGTTTTAATAACCACTGTGGAATGCAGGTTCCTGAAGATCAAACACAAGATTCCCCATATGAACAGCAGTTAAAGAATGCATTTTAAAAGGCAGTAGTGCACCTATAAGCAGTTTTATTACAAAACACATGGTAGACCATTGTACCAGCAGGTTACAATCATTACTTGAATATGCTAGACATGCCGAAAGGCATTTTAATAGCAAAAAGAAAAAGAAAGCTCAAGTATTTTCTGTAGAAGACGGAGCAGAAGTTTAAGTAGTGCAGTCTGGGAAAAAGGGCAAGAAAAAAAGAAGTTATGTACTCACCATAACGTTCCATCTGAGTAGGTACTTCATTTGTCTGCAACCTGTGGGTATCGGATCCGAGCCGGCAGCTTTCCAAGCTCCAAGATCTGAGCTCCTAGCTCCTCCCCCTACACATAATCCCCTGCTACCAACCATATTACCTCAGATCGTTTTTTTTGCCTCACCAACCTGGTAACACAAAAATCAACTGTAAAGGTGATCAGAAAGAGAGAAATCCCGAAGGTTCGGGGATGGTAGGGGGTGGTTGCAGACAAATGAAGTACCTACTCAGATGGAACATTATGGTGAGTACAGAACTTCTTTATCTGAAGTAGTTAGTTCATTTGCTCTGCAACCTGTGGGACAGAGTCCCCAGCTACCTTATAAGAACCTGGGTGGTCCTTACGGAAGGATATTCCGAGCACCTGAGCCAAAAGAAGCCCTACTCCTCGAAATCACATCTAGTTTATAATGAGAAATGAACGTATGAGAAGAGGACCAAGTAGCTGCTGAACATATGTCGTCCACTGGAACCCTAGACCAAAAAGCTGTTGAGGTGGCTACAGATCTTGTAGAATGAGCACGGATACTTCCCAACCGGGCTGGCTTGCCAGGCGATATGTACCCTGAATAATACACTGACAGATCAATTTGCTACAGTCACTTTGAAATGGCTTTGCCCATGGCTGATTTTGCATAAGAGACAAAACAACTGGTCCGACTTAGAAACTCTCTAGTCCTATGCAAGTAGAAGAGAAGGAAGGCGCAGCTGTCTGTGTACATCCAATTTGTGCAATGTGTATTCTCCTTGTTCTGAAATTTTGGAAAAAAACACTGGTAGATTTATCGATTGATTTATATTTGCTTCTGAAGCAACCTTAGGCAAGAGAGACGGGTTAGTCCTGAGGGACACTCTATCTTTGTGAAAGATAAGGTAAGGAGGTTTCATACACAAGGCTTGCAGTTCTGAAACCCTTTTGGCCGAAGTAATAGCCACTAAGAAGGCTGTTTTCCATGACAAGAACTTCAATGGAACCGAGGCCGCAGGTCTTCGAAAAGGTGGACTCACAAGGTTGCAGAGGTTATAGCTAGGAGCAGAGCTGTTTTCCAGGATAAGAATTTTATATCTGCTGTTGATGCTGGTTTGAAAGGAGGTGGTGTGAGTTTTTCCAAAACATAATTGAGGTCCCAGGCCGGAATTGGTGCTCTCCTTGGAGGCCTAATGTTTTTGGTCCCTCTGAGGTACTGCCTTATTAAAGGATGTGAAAAAATAGGTGGTTCCGTATTGTAATGGGCTAAAATGGCAGAGGCGTGAATCTTAATTGATGAGAAAGAAAGGCCTTTGTTCAGCATCTCAGTTAGGTATTGTAAAATCTGAGGGATATTTGGCACACACGTGTCAATGCCTTGTTCCTGGTTCCAAGCACAGAAACTCTTCCATTTTTCTGCATAATATTTTCTGGTACTGGGCCTCCAAGATGACATCCATAAGATGACATCCATAACAGCTTTTGAAAGAGGAGTGTTCAGAATGGCTACATTATCCGCCATTCTGCTAGATTTAAGGTCCTGAGTTGGCTGTGCAGGATCTGATTGTTTTGTTGGGTCAGCAAGTGAGAAGTTTGAGGTAAAATCCATGCTGGACCTTGAGACAAGCTCTTTAGGATTGGGTACCAGTGCTGGCGTGGCCAGTCTGGTGCAATCAGAATCATTTTTGGCTTCTCTTGTCTGACTTTTAGGAGTACTCTGGGAAGGAGAAGCAGTGGGGGAAAAGCATACACTGTTAGATTTTTCCAGCTGAATGACAGGGCGTCCACTTTCCATGCTTGCTTGTGATAAATCCTTGTGCAAAATCTCTGCAATTGGTTGTTGTGAGGAGAGGCAAATAGATCTATGTCTGGGCATCCCCATTTCCTTATTATCATGTTGAAGACTTGTGGATCCAGTTTCCATTCATGGGGATCCATGAGGTTTCTGCTTAGTTCGTCTGCCAGAGTATTTGTTTTTCCTGGCAAGAATTGTACTTGCAGGTGAACTTGAAGAGCCAATGCTGTGTCCCATAAGGTCATTGCTCGTCTGCAGAGGGGGTAGGAATGTGTACTACATGACCATAGTGTTGTCTGTCATCAGTAACTGTCCTGGATGAAGCAGGTCCTTGAAAGCTAGCATCTCTTTTTGACTGATGTGAAGATGCATCTGGTTTGCAGGCCATGTGCCCTGAATACATTTTCCTGCCATATGGGCCCCCCAGGCATAATCTGATGCATCCGTTGTCAGTGTCTGTCTGGCTGTGGGTAAACTGAATGGCAGAACCTTGTTGTGGTGACAGGCTTCTGTCCACCATCGAAACTCCTGTTGTAGGAAGGAATGAGTGCAATGACCGTCTCCAGGCGGTGGCAATGCGGAGTCCAAACACTTTTTAGATACCATTGTAGCTTCCTTGCAGTCTGGCATATAGAATTAGTAGAATGCAGGATGCCATGAAACCCAAGACCTGCAGGAATTTCCTTGCAGATAAGTGGGTTTTTGTTGCCAATTTCTTGAAATAAGTAATCAGTTGCTTTTGCTTGTCTGGCGTGAGATAAGCCATCTGGGCAGTTGTATTTAAGCTTGCACCCAGGAATATTATCTCTTGAGAGGGCACTAGTTTTGATTTATTTTCGTTTACTGTGTACCGTAGGCCAATTAGTAATATTTTTACAAATGCCAGATGCTTTAGAAGAGTGTCTTTGTTCTCTGCTTGAATTAGGCAGTCGTCCAAGTAGGGATATATTTGAATTCCTTTTTGTCTGCAAAACGCAATTACTGGTGCCAGGCATTTTGTGAAGACCCTGGGCGCAGTAGATAAGCCAAAGGGCAGTGCAGAGAATTGGTAATGCCTTGAGCCAGCTATGAATCTGAGGTATCTTCTGCAAGAATGTCTGATTGGGACATGCAGGTATGCCTCTTTTGGGTCCAAAGTTACGAGCCAAGCCTTTTTGCCCAGCATGGGCAGTAGCTGCTGTAGAGTCAACATCTTCAATTTTGGAACTTCCAGAAACGTATTTAGTATAGACAGGTCCAGCATTGGTCTCCAGGTTTTGTCCTTTCTGGGTACTAGGAATAGTCTGGAGCAAAATCCTTGCCCCTGCTCTTGTTGTGGTACTTGCTGAATGGCCCTCATGTCCATGAGGGCTGTAATTTGTTTTTGTGCCTCTGCCCATTGATTGTGTGGCAGGTTTGGCATACCCTTTCACCTTGGTAGAGTGTGAAAATGGAACCTGTAGCCTTGGGACACTATGTTCAGGACCCATTTGTCTTGGGTAACCGTTTGCCAATTTGATGAAAAAAGTGCTAGTTTTCCCCCTAAAGGGGCTGCCAAAAGAAAAGAGCTTGGATCTGGTAGAGGAAAGTCATTGGGACTGTTTCCTGTAAGGTTGTGATTTGTCTTCTCCGCTTTTGGAGGTAGGGGCACCCCATTGTTTAGGCCTGTATGAGCCTTGGGGCTGAGATCTGCCTCTGGGATGCCTGCATCTGCCTCTTTGAGGTCTGTCTGACACTGGAAAGGACCAATTTATAGAAGGCCAGCTCCTGCTAAACCTGGGTGGCTGTACCTGTAAGAAATCCTTGACTGTCTGCATGGATTTAGCTTTATCCTCCATTTTTTTCAACACCTCCTCTGCTTTAGTACCAAACAGAGTATCATGCTGTAATGGTGCATCTAATAATTTTGCTTTAACATGATCAGGCAGATTCTGTTCCTTTAACCAAGCATGCCTTCTAATAACAGAACCTGCAAGAGGCCTCCAGTGAATCATAACCACATACAAAGTATGTTTTCCCACTTGGTCAGCTGCATGCAATAAATCTTGAAATTCCTTGTTCTCTGAACATTCAGTATTTGTCAACAATTTC
The DNA here is from genome assembly GCF_019279795.1 of Protopterus annectens. Taxonomy (NCBI): domain Eukaryota; kingdom Metazoa; phylum Chordata; order Ceratodontiformes; family Protopteridae; genus Protopterus; species Protopterus annectens. The sequence continues at coordinate 326,567,977 of NC_056728.1, forward strand.
TGTTTAAGCAGAGACATTAAATATTGCTGATATTTAAGCATATGAAACTGACAATTTAAAGCCCTCACAGCCAGGGTAACAGAAGGGTAGACTTTTTTCCCCCATCTGTCTAGAGCCCTAGAATCCCTATCAGAGGGGACAGGTTTTTTTGCAGTGGAAGCTTTGACCCCTTTGGGACCCTGAGGTATAGTTTCTGCATCAGCTGCGGGGTTTTTGTATAGGAATGTATGAGAAGCCGGGACCCTGTAGTATCTGTCTGGCATAGCAGTTGCAGGGGGTAAAGAGTCAGGGGACAGTCCGGACTCTGAAAAAACATCATCTACAATGTCTAGAACAGGTGGAATAGCAAAGGGTCTGTGCTGAGGAAGTAGCAGAAAGTCCCTGAGCCTTTTCTTAGATTCACAGTAATCTTGGCTCTCCCAGTGGAAATGCTCCCTCATAGTATGCAGGGTTTCCCCAAAAGAATTAATCCTCAGGAGGAGAGGCTGAAGGAATGGATTCTTCAGCATCAGAATCCTCATAGGGAAGCATGGAGTAATCCTGTTCAGAAGAGGAATCAGAGAAAATAGAAACCTGATCAGAAGAATCGTACTCTGTCTCTTGCCTAAGCCTCTTATCAGGAGGGGGATGGGAGCCCCTGATCAATGTAATTAGGTCTTTGGCCATTTTGAGCATCTGTTTTTTAGGCATGGAGGTCCGAGTAGGAGAATGCTGTACCTGTTTCTTTGTCTTTAGAGCTGCTTTAGTCTTTGAAGCTGAAGATGGCTTAATATATAGTTGTGTAGGTCTGAAGACACCCTCAGAAGCCAATGCCTGCTCAGCGGATACGGACCCATCTGACGGAATGATTTCCGAGTGTCCAATACCTTGAGTATCCAGAGGCCCAGTCGGCTCCACGTGGAAGTCGGTAGCGGCCTGTGGCTCTGAGGTAGCGGGTGCCAGGGGCTGCGAAAGCGCCTCACTGAGAACCGGCGACTGGCCTAGAAGAGGCCTCGTCATCGGTTTTGGACCTCGGATGCCTATCCTTTTCCTTGTCCTTGCGTTTTTTGTAAACTCCGGTTGTCGGCTGGTCCGACGGCATAATATAATTAAATCTTCGGCCAAAGTAATGAAATGCAAAATCAAACTGACGCTTGATAGTGCGTTGGTTAAATCTAGCACAAAACCGACAGCTAGCTACATTGTGATCAGGGCCTAGGCAAGGAATATAGTAAGAGTGAAAATCCTTATGAGATATTTGCTTCCCACAAGAAATACAATTGTTAACTTTTTCTGACATCGGTCTGGAGCAAGAAAATACAGACTTCGGTTCTGAAATTCGGATTCGAAAATCTCAGGAGTCGGCCGACCGGCACTTGCGAACTGCTTTTGCTTCTGGCACCGCGCGGCAAGAAAGACTGAAGAAAATGGCGTCAGCTGCATCTTTTATACCCCTGGCGCACTGATGTCAGGGAAGAGGCGACAGCAACCGAAGCCAGACCTAGACTTTGGAATTCTGGCCGACTGAGGGTAGCCTGCCAGCAGGATAACCCCAGAGTAATGACTGCAACAGTGAAACACGATGAACATCTAGGGGTGGTCCTAAATGAAAGACCAGCACTGGTGGAGTTTTTAATAGAATCTAGAACAGAAACTGCCATTAAAAAGGAATAATTAGCAGAGCATATAAAACACTGCATGATAACTACAAGAATCAATAAGAGTAGATGAAGTACCGGCCAGCACTAAGAGACTCTGGCTAACAAAGTTTGCAGATGACTGCAAACTGGGAGCCATTACTGAACCAGCAAATGATGTGGATATTCTACAAAAGGGCCTTACAGACACAAATGCTTGGTGCCAGAGCCCTGGGCTCAAGCTCAATGCCAAGAAATGTATAGTTATTCCCTTTAGGAAAAAACATATACATGAATTGCCACATAAGTGGCAGTACACTTGTTAGGAAAATGCATAATAGCAATGTGCATGCTTAGCACATTAAAGGCTTAAAATGGTTAATACATTTATTCTGTTCATACTGCATGAATCTGCAGAGCTATTAGAAACTTAATAAAAGACACTTTATTCTGCTTATGCAATGAAAATATGTGCAGCTACCGGAAACTTAATAAGAGACATTCTATTTCTGCTTATGCCATGAGAAAATGTGCAGCTGCTAGAAGTCTTGACAAAGAAAACAATAGATGTTTGAAAGCTTAAACCATAGTCAGCAGTACTTGTACAAAAGCTAGAAATGTACCTTGAATCTAGACAAAATGTATCGCATATATTACAATTTACAGATTGTCCTTCGGACCGGAACCCTCTCTTCGCCTCGGATCAGACGGCCAGGTGGCTGAAACCGTACGGGGAAGAAACCAAATCGGTTCTTATTATATGGAAAGTCCTCCGACTGAATTGTCGTCAAAAGAGGCCAGCCACTTTCTGATCTGTGACTGAAGGACGGGTCTCTGCGAATCGGTGATCAATCACGTGGGCTCAGGTAAGGTGAATCTACTTTTTTCTGTTTTCTGTTTCAGATCAGGGACTAGATGTGTATTTTTTTTTTCAGATTGTATTTTTCTTACAGTCAGCAATAAAAAAAGAGTACTGTCTTGTCATAGATCAGGAGAAACAAAATAAGTAGGCAGTCATTCTGAAGAGACTATAACAAAATCCGTGGTACACGTTAAAATTAAGAGAAGTTACGTAACAATCAAAGGTAAAATAAAATGGGTAATAATTGCACAAAAACACCCCAGAACCCGCCGTTAACGGAAGACGCAAAATATATGCAGTCACAACGCGCCGATAATATTACATATTTTTCAAAATGGGTTAATAAATATGAATTTGATGGAAAATTAGAAAAATCCTCGCTTATCAAACTTATCAAACAACTCAAAAACGATTCCAAGGGTCAGGTAAAAAAGCAACGGCGGTTAGGAATTCCTCAAGCACACAGGTGGCTGGAGGAAGTAAACCGTAGGGACCAAAGGAACAAAGATTCAAAAGCAATGTTTTTAGATAAGGAGGATAATAACTTAGTAATAGCATCAGCACCTCTGCCCCCCTTACCAGAATATGAAGCGAGTGAACAGGTTAGTCCACCCCCACTATATCCTGTGGTCACTGAAGACAGAGATACTATAAAACTAAAACTAACTAAAATCAGAGATCCCATCGGGACCAAGTCCCGAACAAAGGCAAGTAATTCAGAAGAAGGTATTGAGTTATGGCAAATAGTTAAGAATTCACGATCTACAGGAGAAGAAGAAGAAATATGCCCGCTTATAGAAGTACCTAATCCTCAGGCAGGTCAGGACAATCAGGACCCAGCTATCTTAGTATATAGACCTTGGACTCCAGAAGATATCTGGAAAGCCACTGAGGGAATTCCCCATCCGAAGATTAATTTTAGAAAATTCTCAGAAGACCTACAAAGAATGAGGTTAAGTTATAACTTAAATGGAGAAGAAGAAGAAAAAGTAGTTAGACAAATTGTAGGGCCAGATTGGTACATGATTTGTGGCAACTGGAACCCTCGTGACGCTGCACAAAGACCCCTCCCACATAGCAGCGCAGAATTAGACACAAGAGTAAAAGGTCTCATAGACCGCATCTCTGAAAAATGGAAACCTAGGGCAGACTGGACTTGCATTAATCGATGCTTCCAACAAGAAGGTGAAACAATTGACCGGTAGTATGCCAGATTGTTAGAATGTTTTAATAACCACTGTGGAATGCAGGTTCCTGAAGATCAAACACAAGATTCCCCATATGAACAGCAGTTAAAGAATGCATTTTAAAAGGCAGTAGTGCACCTATAAGCAGTTTTATTACAAAACACATGGTAGACCATCGTACCAGCAGGTTACAATCATTACTTGAATATGCTAGACATGCCGAAAGGCATTTTAATAGCAAAAAGAAAAAGAAAGCTCAAGTATTTTCTGTAGAAGACGGAGCAGAAGTTTATGTAGTGCAGTCTGGGAAAAAGGGCAAGAAAAAAAGAAGTTATGTACTCACCATAACGTTCCATCTGAGTACGTACTTCATTTGTCTGCAACCTGTGGGTATCGGATCCGAGCCGGCAGCTTTCCAAGCTCCAAGATCCGAGCTCCTAGCTCCTCCCCCCTACACATAATCCCCTGCTACCAACCATATTACCTCAGATCGTTTTTTTTGCCTCACCAACCTGGTAACACAAAAATCAACTGTAAAGGTGATCAGAAAATCCCGAAAGGTTCGGGGGATGGCAGGGGTGGTTGCAGACAAATGAAGTACCTACTCAGATGGAACGTTATGGTGAGTACATAACTTCTTTATTTGAAGTAGTTACTTCATTTGCTCTGCAACCTGTGGGACAGAGTCCCCAGCTACCTTATAAGAACCTGGGTGGTCCTTACGGAAGGATATTCAAGCACCATGGAGCCAAAGAAGCCCTACTCCTCAAAATCACATCTAGTTTATAATGAGAAATGAACGTATGAGAAGAGGACCAAGTAGCTGCTGAACATATGTCATCCACTGGAACCCTAGACCAAAAAGCTGTTGAGGTGGCTACAGATCTTGCAGAATGAGCACGGATACCAACCGGGGCTGGCTTGCCAGACGATATGTACCCCTGAATAATACACTGACAGATCCAATTTGCTACAGTCACTTTGGAAATGGCTTTGCCCATGGCTGATTTTGCATAAGAGACAAACAACTGGTCCGATTTGCGAAACTCTCTAGTCCTATGCAAGAAGAAGAGCAGCTGTCTGTGTACATCCAATTTGTGCAATGTGTATTCTCCCTTGTTCTGAAATTTTGGAAAAAAACACTGGTAGATTTATCGATTGATTTATATTTGCTTCTGAAGCAACCTTAGGCACGAAAGACGGGTTAGTCCTGAGGGACACTCTATCTTTGTGAAAGATAAGGTAAGGAGGTTTCATACACAAGGCTTGCAGTTCTGAAACCCTTTTGGCCGAAGTAATAGCCACTAAGAAGGCCGTTTTCCATGACAAGAACTTCAATGGAACCGAGGCCGCAGGTTCGAAAGGTGGACTCGTCAAGGCTTGCAAGACTAGAGTGAGATCCCATGGGGGAACCACAGACTTTATCAGTGGATTTAAAAGAAAGATGCCTCGTAAGAAGGTTTTGCACAACTTTGTAGATGCTAAGGAACCTATGCCGTCCCCCACATGAAAATGGGAGATGGCCGCCGATTGCACCTTAACCGTAGAAGCACTTGCTCCCTGCCGAAAAATCAACGAGAGGAAGTCCAGAATGGTCGGAATAGGGACAGTAAATGGGTCCAAGCCCTTGTCTATGGCCCAAATGGAAAAACGTTTCCATTTAGTGTTGTAAAGTTTTCTGGTAGACGGCTTATGAGCCACAACCAGAATGGCCTTAACGGGAGATGAGATACCGGGAGTCCTAGCCATTATTGGAACTGGATCAGCCAAGCTGCAAGCTTGAGGTTGACCAGGTTCGGGATTGGGCAACCCACGGGATGCGAGATCAGGTCTGGACTGGGATCCAGAATCCACGGAGGAGCCACACTGTGAGACCGCAGAAAAGGGAACCAGATCTGTCGAGACCAGAATGGGGCTATGAGGATAACTCTGCTCCCCAACCGACAGGCTTTCTGAATGAATTTCATCATGAGTGGAAGGGGGGGATAAGCATAAAGGAGCCCGGGAGGCCAAGCATGGACTAGAGCGCCTCTGGGGTCTCCCTCTAGGGGAATTATTGCGAAGTACTTGCTGCATTTTGTGTTTAAAGGAGAAGCAAAAAGATCGCAGTGAGGCCGACCCCATTTGTGGAAGATCTGCTTCGCAACAGATGGATTCAGAGACCACTCGTACAGAGTGAGAAGCACCCGACTTAGCTTGTCCGCTAATATGTTGGACCGTCCCGGGATGTGCGTTGCTACCAGAAAGCGGTTGGTGGAGATCGCCCATTCCCAAACTCTCATGGCCTCTCGACACAGGGGATAGGATCTGGTTCCTCCCCATTTGTTTATATACCAGACTACAGACATGTTGTCTGTCTGGATCACAATAGTCCCCAGGGGAAGAAGGTCGTGGAGAGCTTGCAACGCCAAAAGCACCGCCCTCATCTCTAGGACATTGATATGCAATGCGGTCTCTAGGGAAGTCCACGTGCCTTGAACGGATCTGCCTGAACAATGCCCCCCCACCCGAGGTGAGAAGCGTCCGTGGTCAATCACAAAAGGCCTCCCTTCTCTGAGTTCCCGCGCATGTAACCACCAAAGAAGGGAGTCCCTGCAAACTCTGCTTAGCGGTATCGGCGTGTTCAATGGGTGGAACGAGAGGGACCACTGGACTTGAAGGGTCCATTGTAATATTCGCATTCGCAGACGGGCATGGAGGGAAAGACCGATCGCTGCTGACATAGACCCCAGTGCCCTCAGGACTAACTCCGCTGGAGGATTAGGACTCCGGAGAAGGGCTAACACCTGATACGACAAGCTGTTCAGTCTAACTGACGTTAGAGTAGCTCGGGAGATTCGAGTATCCAACCTGGCCCCTATGAATTCCAGGGCTTGAGTGGGGCACAGGCAGGACTTCTGTCGGTTCACTGAAATGCCTAGGTTGTGGGCTAGAGTCAGTGCGTAATCTCGCGCCACAGAGAGCTGATGCCTGTTGGTCGGTAAGGAGTCAGTCGCCTAGGTACGGAAGACCTGAATGCCCTGAAGTCTCAGATGGGCTGCAACCACCGCCATGACCTTGGTGAACACTCTGGGGGCTGAGGTGAGGCGAATGGAAGAACCCTGAATTGATAATGACTGGCTCCGAGCCGAAGCGGAGAAACCTCCTGGATCGCCTGTCCATCAAGATGTGGTAATACGCATCCTTGAGGTCTATGGAGCACATCCAGTCGTTCTCCGCAGAAGGGGAGAATAGATTGAAGAGTGACCATCCGAACTTTTCCTTGGGTATGAACAGGTTCAGAGCGGAAAGGTCTAAGATGGGTCTAAGGTCCCCTGTTTTCTTTGGCACCAAAAGAACCTTGAGTAATAACCCAATCTGGACTGATCTGGGGACGGGCTGGATGGCTCTTTTCTTAGCAGCTTCAAAATCTCTGAAGCCGCTGCCTCCTCTGATCGGGTGGTACATCGGGAGGTGTCTGGTTTTGGGGAAGATTTAGGAATGGAATAACCTCTGGAAATGATACGGAGCACCCATCGATCCTGTAAGGGACTCCCAGTTTGACAGGTGCTCACAACCGCCCGACTGCCTCCAGATAGGGACAGTCGCAAGCCCTCAGGGCTGCTGCGGGTCTGTCCGAGAAAGGTTCTCTAGACCAAATTACGCAGCCCCTCTGCCTCTTGGCCGGCGTCCACCTTGTCCTCCTCTGCCTCTAGAGGACGAGTGGTCCGCAGCTGGATGGGATTGCTGAGACTTGCAGAACCACAGCTTCTTTTGTCCCCTCTGATTCCTGGAGAAGGATCTTTACGGACTAGAGAAGCGGACTCCGACGGCAAACAGCATCTTCCCATCCTTTTCGCTTTGGACCAAGGACGCGTAACGGTCTTGCCGAAAGAGCAGAACCGTCAAAGGGCGTTAGCTCAAGGATGCCTTGAAGGGATCCGAAGTCGCAAAGACGGAGCCAGGTGTGACATCGTAAGACGACCCTGACTCGCTAGCGGCTCCCTCCGAAGCATGGGAGAGGAGCCGCATAGACGATAGAGATGGATTTCAGAGTGGCCATTCGTCGTAAACACATTCTTGTCTCCGACCGACATGGACTCGGGGCTGCAGCATATTCCTTGATCAAGTCTCGCTGTAGCCTGATGGTATGTGCCATATAGTTCAGCGCCCTTATGGAAAAGGTCGCTGAAGCAAACATCCGCTTCCCAATCCGGTCCAACGCTCGAGATTCTTTATCTGGCGGGTGGACCAAAGAACTCTCCTGAGCGAGTTCTTTCTTGGTGGCTGCCGCCACCAACATGGCATCAACAGGGGTTCCTTTGGCCCATGACTGTATATCTGTGGGGGGACTTAGGACTTTATTGGGACGCCTAGGGATTGGCTTCACGGTGTCGGGTTCCTTCCACGCCCTGGTGGTAATTAAGTCCAGCAGGGGGTCGGCTGCAGGGGACACCCAGGAGGTAGATGGGCCTGCCTCAAACGCCTCCAGGAACACGGATTCATCAAGGGAAGGTTTTTGGGCAGACCACCCCCCTCTAATGCTAACATTTCCATGATGTCTCCAAAGGAGACATCTTCAGGGGTAACCTTGGGAACCTTCCTATCATCTAAGTCCGTGTCGGTGGTAACGGACGGGGAGTCCAGGTGCCTCCTTTTACACCGATATTTCCGAGGAACCTCCTCGGTGGGGCTATCCGAAGAGGGCTTGTCCACGGGTTGTTGTTCCTCCATGGGAACTAGCTGGAGGGCTTGGGCAGGCTGTCCCGATGGTCAGATGATGGAAGACAGACCCTCATACAGTGGGGGTACGGGTGGATCCGAAGCCCGAACCGGGGACCTGGAGGACCTTGACGGTACCCTCTCCACTACTTCAAAAGTCGAAGGAGAATCGCCCTCGCCAGCCTCTGAGAGCAATCTCCTCGGCTCCGAAGAAGGGATCGGGGTCGGAGCCGATGCAGTCGGCGCCGAGAGAGAGGTGCGCTCCGAAGCCAACAGCTCGAAGACACAACTCCCTCGATCCGATGCTCAGCCTCGGCCCCGAGCTCGGATCCGACAAGCTCGAGGGCATAGTCAGCGAGACCAGCTATCGGGCGCCGACAAATCCCTGGGTCCGAAGGGCCCGGATCCGATGACTCGAGATCCGAAAACAAGTCGGAGAAGGAGTGATCGGGCAAACATGGGGCCACACTCGGGAGGCAAGAGCACCCCATCTGCATTTGGGTCTGCAAGAACCGACGCATCATCCGATCCATATCCGCTCGGAGATGCTTCTGGTTGACCTGGAAGAGGTAGTCGGCGGCCGAGGGCCGCCCGACGAACTCGAGACTGATCCTCCACCTCTGGCTCCGAGAAGCTAGGCGAACGGAGCCGAGGAGGAGGATCCGGAGACCTAAGGAGACTTAGCTGCTTTAGCTGGCGGAGCAGAGGGTGAGATTCAGCCCGCCTTTTATGGGATCTATGTCCTCCTATCCTTGTGCCTCTTCTCCCTAGCAGAAGAGGCACTAGTTTTCAGAGCTCAAACCCAAGAGGGAGGTTGAGTCCCGGGTTGAGCTAAGGGAACAGAGGGCTAGGGCCGAGGCAGCTGGAGCCCAACGGGAGAGGAAGAAGAAGCTGACTCCTGGGGAGCTTTCTACCAGGATCAGCTTGTTTTTCCTATCCCGAAGTGCCCAGGGGTTAAAGGCCGCACAGATCTGGCAGGCCTCTGATAGATGGGCAGCCCCAGGCACAAAACGCACTGAGTGTGGCCATCAGTTGGGGAAAGCTTGTGGCCACACTCAGTACATTTAAAAAAAAAATGGCCTTAGGCACTTCTGACTTCTTAGCACACACACACACACCCAAACGCTAACGGGGAAGGGGGAGTGACTAAAGAAAGGCTAATTAACTGCACCAAAAAAAATTAAACTAGCACAAAAAGGGATAGAAAAAGGGCTAATACCACACGCACAAGATTTTAAATTCTAGAAGAGGTTATAAATCACGAACGATCTCACCCAGCCAGGAGCTCTTCAAAAAGGAAAGCTTCTTCAGCCGCGGCAAAAAACGATCTGAGGTAATATGGTTGGTAGCAGGGGATTATGGGTAGGGGGAGGAGCTAGGAGCTCGGATCTTGGAGCTTGGAAAGCTGCCGGCTCGGATCCGAGGTCGGATCCGATACCCACAGGTTGCAGAGCAAATGAAGTAACTACTTCAGATACATACAGGGAAACAAGCAGTCTGATCAGCGATCAGAGGACTTTGAAGGGTGTAAGAAAAGGGGAGAATGTTTTAAATGTGGTAAAAAGGGACATTTGGCAAGGGATTGCAGTAAAAATAAGAAGGCAACAACGGAAGACAAGGAGGATGAGGACTGACTATATGATAGTCAAGAATCACTAGAAGGGGCTAGCAAAGAAAGGACAAATGAGAATGTGAAAGAGGGAGTAGAGGAAGTGCAGGAAGTTAGTAACAATGAAGAAAACGAGATATTAGACCTAGCTTTGTTGAGTCTGGAGCTCTATTTAGCAAACACAAAACCAGAAGTTACACTCTTGGTAGAAGGAAGGGAGGTTAAATTTTTGTGTGATTCAGGGGCATCACGGACCCTGATACACCCCTCCAAACTACCAGAAAACATAGAGTCACCTGATTACATACTGGTCAAAGCAGCTAATGGACAGCTGTATCGGGAGCCTCTCTCCCATAACATTGCAATAACTGATCCAGTTTCAGGATTAACACAGAAAAGCAAAATTGTAGTTTCTGCAAAATGCCCAGTAAATCTCTTGGGAAGAGGACCTCATGCAGATATTTGGTATAGCAGTAGTCCCAACCATGCAGGGTATGGAAGCACAGCGACAAAATAATACCTTTGTGGTGCAATCGGAGGGTGAAATGTTTTACTGGTACAGCCAGGTCTTGGTTACGACTGGTCCAGGGACCGTGACCGAGGAACTAATGAGCATAGCCATCAGTAAGTTTCCCTCCTTTGACATTGACAAGCAACACCTGTTGCACTGTACCCAGTATTTTTGTAACACACCAGGACCTGATAAGGAATATGAGAAAGAATTATTTAAGAATCATACAAATAGACTGATGCTGCGTAACCTGTACTGGGACACAGAAGGGAACAGTGTAGCCAGCTGTTCACTGCCCCAGGAGTTTTTTGCACTTTATAGATCGAATCGATTACCACAGGTTAGTTTAACGAAAAACAAAAATATAAAATGGGCAGACCTAGGAGAAAAAGCCACAAGATGGGAGAAACAGACAGAACTAGAACTGTCAGGACAGGGGATACGAGTAAAAAAATTGAACTGGATAACTCAGACCAACTCAGCTGTGCACTTGCAATCTAGCAAAGACAGCTGATGGACACTCCTATTAAAGGAGGAAGAAAATGCCTTGCGAGGTATACCAGAGACTCTCTGGTCAACAGGGAAATCAGATGTAGGACTCATTCGTACAGCGGGGCTAGTCACTATCACGCCAAAGTCAGCATTCAGACCACGAAAAAGACAGTATCCCTTAAGAAAAGATGCAGAGGCAGAGATAAAGCCTATTATAGCATCCTTACTTAAAGGAGGGATACTAATAAAATCTCCCGATTCACCATGTAACACACCCTTATTTCCAGTTAAAAAAGCCAATGGAGAATGGCATATGGTCCAGGATTTGCAAGCTGTAAATGACGCGGTAATACCAAGGGCACTCATAGTGCCAGATCCACACACCCTGTTGAATGACTTAAAACCTCAACAAAAGTATCTTTCTGAGGTAGACATTAGCAACGTATTCTTTTCGATACCGATACACCTTGATAGCCAGTATTGGTTTGCATTTACATTTCAGGGAAAAAGATATACATATACACGCCTACCACAGGGATATTGTGAAAGTCCAATGATATTCTCACAAGAAATGGCAAGCAACTTGGCGGGATTCAACCCACCAAGAGGTAGCCAGGTTTTAATTTATGTCGATGACATTCTGCTGGCGGCCCCCACCCAGCAGGATTGTAAGGAAGATACCATAGCACGTCTACGATTTTTAGCTGCTGACGGACATAAGGTAAACAAAGACAAACTGCAGCTCTGGAAAAAACAGGTTAAATACCTAGGATATGTAATATCCAAGGAAGGTAGAACATTAGATGAGGACAGAAAAGTAGCAATTTTACAAGCACCAAAACCCACTACCAAGAAGGAAATGATGTCCTTCCTGGGTACAACTAATTTTTGCCGAAGCTGGATTCCAAACTATCCTTTGGAATCTGTACCCTTAACTGACCTTATATATAAGACGCCTATGGCAGCGCAGGATTTGTTACAATGGACACCAGAGGCAGAGTCTGCCTTTTGTAAACTAAAGCAGTTACTAGCGTCCTCACTAGTTCTGGGATTGCCAAACTATCATAAATGATTTTTCCAGATTGTAGATTGCAAGCAGGGTTACATGACATCAGTATTAACACAATAGCATGGAGATAAGCAACGCCCCATCGTTTACTATTCATCACAACTGGACCCAGTGGCACGATCCTTACCCCACTGTGTACAAGCAGTAGTTGCAACTGCAATGGCAGTGCAGGCTTCAGCCTCAGTAGTCTTGTTCCACCCTCTCACTTTGAGAGTGCCCCGTGCAGTCGCGATCATTTTACTGCAGAAAAAGTGGCATATCTCTCCCCTGCTAGGCATCTGTCCTGCATGACTATATTGTTGAGCCAACCTCATATGACAAATGAACGATGTACAACTTTGAACCCTTCTACGCTGCTCCCAACCCCTGCAGATGGCACACCCCACCACTGCCTGCAGGTAATTCAGCAAAAGACCCTACCTAGAAAAGATCTCACGGACGTCCCCTTGGACAATGCCGAGGTGACATATTACGTGGATGGCTCGTGCAAAAGGGGTCCTGCAGGAAAAAACCTAGTAGGATATGTAGTAGTCTCTGATACTGAGATTGTAGAAGCAAAATCTTTACCACACTATTTATCTGCACAGGCAGCAGAATTGATTGTCTGACACGGGCATGTACCCTAGAAAAGGGTAAATGTGTAAACATTTTTACTGACAGCCAGTATGCTTTTTCCACTGTACATGTGTTTGCACAACAGTGGAAAAAACGGAGAATGATAACATCTACTGGCAAACCTATAAATCATGCACAGTTTATTTTAGATATTTTAGAATCTATTCAGTTACCTCAGAAAGTGGCCATTTGCAAATGTACAGCTCACACCAAGCAACAGGATAGGATTTCAAAAGGTAATGCGAGAGCTGATACAGCTGCAAAACAAGCGGCCACAGAAGTATTTCTTTTAAATAAGGAATTGCAACCATCTGAAACCTTAGATCTAGACATGTTAAAACAATGCAGACACTTTCACGCAAGCTGAAAACAGCGATGGATAAAATGAGGAGCGATCCTCGAAAAGGGGCTGTACATCTCTAAAGAAATAAAAACGATACTACCCTCTAATTTGTTTCGCTATGCAGCATTGTTGAGCCATGGGCAATGCCATGTCTCAACAGGGGGGATGGTACAGCTGGTGAACCAAGTGTTCACAACGTACGGCTTTACAAACTACTCTAAAAAATTTTGTTTGATGTGTCAGATTTGTAACAAACATCATGCACAGGGGGCGATAAAGCCCAAGCAAGGGAGTTTCCCCACACCACCATAAACGTTTCACACTATCTGTATGGATTTCATAGAATTGAACAAATGTGAAAATAAAAAGTATTGTTTTGTCATTATAGATATGTTTTCCAGGTGGGTAGAAGCTTTTCCAACCAAAAATCCAGATGCAGCTACAGTGGTAAAAGTACTTGTCAAGGAAATTATTCCTAGGTTTGGCATTCCGGAAAGAATCTACAGTGACAATGGTACACATTTTGTAAATCAAACCATACAGCAGTTAAGTAAGCATTTTGGTATTTCTTTAAAAAAATCATTCTGCATACCATCCACAGTCTGCAGGGCTGGTTGAAAGGCATAATGGTATATTAAAAAGCAAATTGAGAAAATTAATAGCTAAAACAGGAAAAACTTGGTTGTACTGTTTACCCCTGGCACTGTTGAGCATGAGAACTGTCCTTTTGAAAAACTGTTTGGAAGAGCTTATTATACACCCCAGTGGAAACTTCTCATGTCATCAGACCAGGAAACCGATTTTACACTAGCTGAATATATGAAAAAGTTGTTGAGTTCTAAAGGCTTAAAAGGGTTAATACATTTATTCTGTTCATAGTGCATGAATCTGCACAGCTATTAGAAACTTAATAAAAGACACTTTATTCTGCTTATGCAATGAAAATATGTGCAGCTACCAGCAATGAAAATATGTGCAGCTACCAGAAACTTAAGAGACATTCTATTTCTGCTTATGCCATGAGAAAATGTGCAGCTGCTAGAAGTCTTGATAAAGAAAACAATAGATGTTTGAAAGCTTAAACCATAGTCAGCAGTACTTGTACCGAAGCAAGAAAATGTACCTTGAATCTAGACAAAATGTATCGCATATATTAGAACTGTACAATGGAAGAATTGAAGAGACATGGTGGGCTAAAATAAGCCCAAGGCCAGGTTGTTTTTCTCAAATGTTTTTGCAAGACAGCAATAATCTGACCATGTCAGCAATAAGCCTGGTAACATTTTTCGTGTAACATACAGAAAGCTGTGTTCAACTACGTCAGTAGTAGATTAGTAACATTTTCTATGTGACATGAAAAGAACTGTATAAGAATAACATACTGACCACCAGAAAGTCAGACAAACCTTGTACCTACATGCTTTGTCTCCTTGCTGCAAGTAATAAAGGGTGCCTTGCTTGAACCTAATGTGTATTGATCTTTGAAGTTTTTCCTTTTACAACACTAAACACCGAAAGTGTGATAAGGGACTGAGGAACACAGGAGGACAGTGGTCTCAACTTTGATAACCACATAGCCACAACAAATAGGAAATCCTTCTATGTCGCACACCTCATCACTAAGGGCTTTTCATCCAGAAAAAAGGAGGTCATTGTCCCACTGTACTCATCCCTCATTAGACCCATTATAGAGTACAACGCCCTGTTTGGTATGTACCTCACAAGACATCTGCAACAACTGGGAAGGACACAGAAACGCCTCACTAAAAGAATCACAGACCTAAAGCAGATGCCCTATGCTGAACGTCTAAAAAAACTCCAGCTATATTCTTGTCACATACTGTCTACTCAGAGGCGATCTCTGCTTAACATACAAGGCCATGTCAAACCCAGACCTGTTGGACATGCTCCACTTAAAGAAATCCCAATCCCTCACAGCCACATGCTCCAGGAATATAAACCTGGTCATCATAATGAACAAAACAAGCTGGAATGATACGTTCCTGACCCAAAGACTCCCCATACTCTGAAACAGACTGCCCATGGAACCTTGACGACTGGATGGGAGATAAAAAATTCACCCCAGGGATCATGTCAGTCGCCCTGCTAGACAGGGGACCAGGGAAGTAAACATTCTGGGAAGAAATAGCCAGGGAATTGTTATGGCTAGGCTTGTATGGCCCTAGGGCTGATAGCCTAGTACCAACCTATGAGAAGGTTAGAAAAGATTGGGAAGAGAGACTGGATAAGTAATTCACAAAGAAACAATGGGAGGATATATGTATGTCTCCCAAATATGCAACAAAATGTATAAGACAGGATTTTTGCCTGGAAATGCTTACATAGATATTTTTATTCCCCAAGTAGACTCCAGACAATTTTTCCTCAGGCAGACTTTAAATATTGGAGGTGTGAAGGAGATGAAAGAGGTAATTGTGAAAAAGAAGTTATGTCTTACCATAATGTTCCATCTGTATTGTTGATCCTCGTTCAGTCATTACGTATGGGTATCGGTTCCGAGCTCGGAACCGAAATGGCCATTTTCCAAGCTTGCGTCAACTTCAAACTCTTGAGTTAAACTCTTACCCACAATTCCCCTCTCCCTGTTACGTCAGATTGAGTTTACAAGTTAGAGTAGGTAGAGGCTACCTCTGGTCAAATAACCTAAGAGAACTGGATGGTGAGATCCACTAGAAACCACAGGAGGGGGAAGGAGGGAGGGTCAGATGACTGAATGAGGATCAACAATACAGATGGAAGGTTATGGTAAGACATAACTTCTTTATCTGATATTGTTAATCCTCATTCATTCCTTACGTATTGGACAGAGTCCCCAGCTACCTCTATTCCTGGGAGGCTCTCATGGAAGGACATACCTGAGCACCACAGAACCGAAAGATGTTCTTCTGGGGCCAAATCCAATTTGTAATGATTGATGAAGGTATGAGGTGTAGCCCAAGTTGCAGCTGCACAGATGTCGTGTAAAGAAGCTCTGGCATGGAAGGCAGCAGAAGTTGCCACCGACTTTGTTGAATGAGCTTTCATGGTAGTAGGCAACGAGATATTACGTTGTGTAAATAAAGGTCACACAGTCCTTCAACCATCTAGCTAATGTGACCTTAGCAACAGCCAATCCTAATCTAGGTCCAGAAAAGGCCAAAATAACTGGTCAGGATTTTACAAAGGGAGCCAGGAGCTCTTCAAAAAGGAAAGCTTCTTCAGCCACGGCAAAAAACGATCTGAGGTAATATGGTTGGTAGCAGGGGATTATGGGTAGGGGGAGGAGCTAGGAGCTCGGATCTTGGAGCTTGGAAAGCTGCC
This sequence comes from Protopterus annectens, assembly GCF_019279795.1. Lineage (NCBI taxonomy): Eukaryota > Metazoa > Chordata > Ceratodontiformes > Protopteridae > Protopterus > Protopterus annectens. Next base: position 326,584,303 of record NC_056728.1, read on the forward strand.
GGCTCGGATCCGAGGTCGGATCCAATACCCACAGGTTGCAGAGCAAATGAAGTAACTACTTCAGATACACACAGGGAAACAAGCAGTCTGATCAGCGATCAGAGGACTTTGAAGGGTGTAAGAAAAGGGGAGAATGTTTTAAATGTGGTAAAAAGGGACATTTGGCAAGGGATTGCAGTAAAAATAAGAAGGCAACAACGGAAGACAAGGAGGATGAGGACTGACTATATGATAGTCAAGAATCACTAGAAGGGGCTAGCAAAGAAAGGACAAATGAGAATGTGAAAGAGGGAGTAGAGGAAGTGCAGGAAGTTAGTAACAATGAAGAAAACGAGATATTAGACCTAGCTTTGTTGAGTCTGGAGCTCTATTTAGCAAACACAAAACCAGAAGTTACACTCTTGGTAGAAGGAAGGGAGGTTAAATTTTGGTGATTCAGGGCATCACGGACCCTGATACACCCCTCCAAACTACCAGAAAACATAGAGTCACCTGATTACATACTGGTCAAAGCAGCTAATGGACAGCTGTATCGGGAGCCTCTCTCCCATAACATTGCAATAACTGATCCAGTTTCAGGATTAACACAGAAAAGCAAAATTGTAGTTTCTGCAAAATGCCCAGTAAATCTCTTGGGAAGAGGACCTCATGCAGATATTTGGTATAGCAGTAGTCCCAACCATGCAGGGTATGGAAGCACAGCGACAAAATAATACCTTTGTGGTGCAATCGGAGGGTGAAATGTTTTACTGGTACAGCCAGGTCTTGGTTACGACTGGTCCAGGGACCGTGACCGAGGAACTAATGAGCATAGCCATCAGTAAATTTCCCTCCTTTGACATTGACAAGCAACACCTGTTGCACTGTACCCTGTATTTTTGTAACACACCAGGACCTGATAAGGAATATGAGAAATAATTATTTAAGAATCATACAAATAGATTGATGCTGCGTAACCTGTACTGGGTCACAGAAGGGAACAGTGTAGCCAGCTGTTCACTGCCCCAGGAGTTTTTTGCACTTTATAGATCGAATCGATTACCACGTTAGTTTAACGAAAAACAAAAATATAAAATGGGCAGACCTAGGAGAAAAAGCCACAAGATGGGAGAAACAGACAGAACTAGAACTGTCAGGACAGGGGATACGAGTAAAAAAATTGAATTGGATAACTCAGACCAACCCAGCTGTGCACTTGCAATCTAGCAAAGACAGCTGATGGACACTCCTATTAAAGGAGGAAGAAAATGCCTTGCAAGGTATACCAGAGACTCTCTGGTCAACAGGGAAATCAGATGTAGGACTCATTCGTACAGCGGGGCCAGTCACTATCACGCCAAAGTCAGCATTCAGACCACGAAAAAGACAGTATCCCTTAAGAAAAGATGCAGAGGCAGGGATAAAGCCTATTACAGCATCCTTACTTAAAGGAGGGATACTAATAAAATCTCCCGATTCACCATGTAACACACCCTTATTTCCAGTTAAAAAAGCCAATGGAGAATGGCATATGGTCCAGGATTTGCAAGCTATAAATGACGCGGTAATACCAAGGGCACTCATAGTGCCAGATCCACACACCCTGTTGAATGACTTAAAACCTCAACAAAAGTATCTTTCTGTGGTAGACATTAGCAACGCATTCTTTTCGATACTGATACACCTTGATAGCCAGTATTGGGTTTGCATTTACATTTCAGGGAAAAAGATATACATATACACGCCTACCACAGGGATATTGTGAAAGTCCAATGATATTCTCACAAGAAATGGCAAGCAACTTGGCGGGATTCACCCCACCAAGAGGTAGCCAGGTTTTAATTTATGTCGATGACATTCTGCTGGCGGTCCCCACCCAGCAGGATTGTAAGGAAGATACCATAGCACGTCTACGATTTTTAGCTGCTGACGGACATAAGGTAAACAAAGACAAACTGCAGCTCTGGAAAAAACAGGTTAAATACCTAGGATATGTAATATACAAGGAAGGTAGAACGTTAGATGAGGACAGAAAAGTAGCAATTTTACAAGCACCAAAACCCACTACCAAGAAGGAAATGATGTCCTTCCTGAGTACAACTAATTTTTGCCGAAGCTGGATTCCAAACTATACTTTGGAATCTGCACCCTTAACTGACCTTGTATATAAGACGCCTATGGCAGCGCAGGATTCATTACAATGGACACCAGAGGCAGAGTCTGCCTTTTGTAAACTAAAGCAGTTACTAGCGTCCTCACTAGTTCTGGGATTGCCAAACTATCATAAACGTTTTTTCCAGACTGTAGATTGCAAGCAGGGTTACATAACATCAGTATTAACACAACAGCATGGGGATAAGCAACGCCCCATCGTTTACTATTCATCACAACTGGACCCAGTGGCATGATCCTTACCCCACTGTGTACAAGCAGTAGTTGCAACTGCAATGGCAGTGCAGGCTTCAGCCTCAGTAGTCTTGTTCCACCCTCTCACTTTGAGAGTGCCCCATGCAGTCGCGATCATTTTACTGCAGAAAAAGTGGCATATCTCTCCCCTGCTAGGCATCTTTCCTGCATGACTATATTGTTGAGCCAACCTCATATGACAAATGAACGATGTACAACTTTGAACCCTTCTACCCTTCTACTGCTCCCAACCCCTGCAGATGGCACACCCCACCGCTGCCTGCAGGTAATTGAGCAAAAGACCCTACCTAGAAAAGATCTCACGGACGTCCCCTTGGACAATGCCGAGGTGACATATTACGTGGATGGCTCGTGCAAAAGGGGTCCTGCAGGAAAAAACCTAGTAGGATATGTAGTAGTCTCTGATACTGAGATTGTAGAAGCAAAATCTTTACCACACTATTTATCTGCACAGGCAACAGAATTGATTGCCTGACACGAGCATGTACCCTAGAAAAGGGTAAATGTGTAAACATTTTTACTGACAGCCAGTATGCTTTTTCCACTGTACATGTGTTTGCACAACAGTGGAAAAAACGGAGAATGATAACATCTACTGGCAAACCTATAAATCATGCACAGTTTATTTTAGATCTTTTAGAATCTATTCAGTTACCTCAGAAAGTGGCCATTTGCAAATGTACAGCTCACACCAAGCAACAGGATAGGATTTCAAAAGGTAATGCGAGAGCTGATACAGCTGCAAAACAAGCGGCCACAGAAGTATTTCTTTTAAATAAGGAATTGCAACCATCTGAAACCTTAGATCTAGACATGTTAAAAACAATGCAGACACTCTCTACGCAAGCTGAAAAACAGCGATGGATAAAATGAGGAGCGATCCTCGAAAAGGGGCTGTACATCTCTAAAGAAAAAAAAACGATACTACCCTCTAATTTGTTTCGCTATGCAGCATTGTTGAGCCATGGGCAATGCCATGTCTCAACAGGGGGGATGGTACAGCTGGTGAACCAAGTGTTCACAACATACGGCTTTACAAACTACTCTAAAAAATTTTGTTTGATGTGTCAGATTTGTAACAAACATCATGCACAGGGGGCGATAAAGCCCAAGCAAGGGAGTTTCCCCACATCACCATATCCGTTTCACACTATCTGTATGGATTTCATAGAATTGAACAAATGTGAAAATAAAAAGTATTGTCTTGTCATTATAGATATGTTTTCCAGATGGGTAGAAGCTTTTCCAACCAAAAATCCAGATGCAGCTACAGTGGTAAAAGTACTTGTCAAGGAAATTATTCCTAGGTTTGGCATTCTGGAAAGAATCTACAGTGACAATGGTACACATTTTGTAAATCAAACCATACAGCAGTTAAGTAAGCATTTTGGTATTTCTTTAAAAAAATCATTCTGCATACCATCCACAGTCTGCAGGGCTGGTTGAAAGGCATAATGGTATATTAAAAAGCAAATTGAGAAAATTAATAGCTAAAACAGGAAAAACTTGGTTGTACTGTTTACCCCTGGCGCTGTTGAGCATGAGAACGGTCCTTTTGAAAAACTGTTTGGAAGAGCTTATGATACACCCCAGTGGAAACTTCTCATGTCATCAGACCAGGAAGCCGATTTTACACTAGCTGAATATATGAAAAAGTTGTTGAGTTCTAAAGGCTTAAAAGGGTTAATACATTTATTCTGTTCATAGTGCATGAATCTGCACAGCTATTAGAAACTTAATAAAATACACTTTATTCTGCTTATGCAATGAAAATATGTGCAGCTACCAGAAACTTAAGAGACATTCTATTTCTGCTTATGCCATGAGAAAATGTGCAGCTGCTAGAAGTTTTGATAAAGAAAACAATAGATGTTTGAAAGCTTAAACCATAGTCAGCAGTACTTGTACCGAAGCTAGAAATGTACCTTGAATCTAGACAAAATGTATCGCATATATTAGAACAGTACAATGGAAGAATTGAAGAGACAAGGTGGGCTAAAATAAGCCCAAGGCCAGGTTGTTTTTCTCAAATGTTTTTGCAAGACAGCAATAATCTGACCATGTCAGCAATAAGCCTGGTAACATTTTTCGTGTAACATACAGAAAGCTGTGTTCAACTACGTCAGCAGTAGATTAGTAACATTTTCTATGTGACATGAAGAGAACTGTATAAGAATAACATACTGACCACCAGAAAGTCAGACAAACCTTGTACCTACATGCTTTGTCTCCTTGCTGCAAGTAATAAAGGGTGCCTTGCTTGAACCTAATGTGTATTGATCTTTGAAGTTTTTCCTTTTACAACACTAAACACCGAAAGTGTGATAAGGGACTGAGGAACACAGGAGGACAGTGGTCTCAACTTTGATAACCACATAGCCACAACAAATAGGAAATCCTTCTATGTCGCACACCTCATCACTAAGGGCTTTTCATCCAGAAAAAAGAGGTCATTGTCCCACTGTACTCATCCCTCATTAGACCCATTATAGAGTACAACGCCCTGTTTGGTATGTACCTCACAAGACATCTGCAACAACTGGGAAGGACACAGAAACGCCTCACTAAAAGAATCACAGACCTAAAGCAGATGCCCTATGCTGACAGTCTAAAAAAACTCCAGCTATATTCTTGTCACATACTGTCTACTCAGAGGCGATCTCTGCTTAACATACAAGGCCATGTCAAACCCAGACCTGTTGGACATGCTCCACTTAAAGAAATCCCAATCCCTCACAGCCACACGCTCCAGGAATATAAACCTGGTCATCATAATGAACAAAACAAGCTGGAATGATACGTTCCTGACCCAAAGACTCCCCATACTCTGAAACAGACTGCCCATGGAACCTTGACGACTGGATGGGAGATAAAAAATTCACCCCAGGGATCATGTCAGTCACCCTGCTAGACAGGGGACCAGGGAAGTAAACATTCTGGGAAGAAATAGCCAGGGAATTGTTATGGCTAGGCTTGTATGGCCCTAGGGCTGATAGCCTAGTACCAACCTATGAGAAGGTTAGAAAAGATTGGGAAGAGAGACTGGATAAGTAATTCACAAAGAAACAATGGGAGGATATATGTATGTCTCCCAAATATGCAACAAAATGTAGAAGACAGGATTTTTGCCTGGAAATGCTTACATAGATATTTTTATTCCCCAAGTAGACTCCAGACAATTTTTCCTCAGGCAGACTTTAAATATTGGAGGTGTGAAGGAGAAGAAAGAGGTAATTGTGAAAAAGAAGCTATGTCTTTCCATAATGTTCCATCTGTAATGTTGATCCTCGTTCAGTCATTACGTATGGGTATCGGTTCCGAGCTCGGAACCGAAAAGGCCATTTTCCAAGCTTGCGTCAACTTCAAACTCTTGAGTTAAACTCTTACCCACAATTCCCCTCTCCCTGTTACGTCAGATTGAGTTTACAAGTTAGAGTAGGTAGAGGCTACCTCTGGTCAAATAACCTAAGAGAACTGGATGGTGAGATCCACTAGAAACCACAGGAGGGGGAAGGAGGGAGGGTCGTAATGACTGAATGAGGATCAACAATACAGATGGAAGGTTATGGTAAGACATAACTTCTTTATCTGATATTGTTAATCCTCGTTCATTCCTTACGTATTGGACAGAGTCCCCAGCTACCTCTATTCCTGGGAGGCTCTCATGGAAGGACATTCCTGAGCACCACAGAACTGAAAGATGTTCTTCCCCTGGGGACCAAATCCAATTTGTAATGATTGATGAAGGTATGAGGTGTAGCCCAAGTTGCAGCTGCACAGATGTCGTGTAAAGAAGCTCTGGCATGGAAGGCAGCAGAAGTTGCCACCGACTTTGTTGAATGAGCTTTCATGGTAGTAGGCAATGAGATATTACGTTGTGTAAATAAAGGTCACACAGTCCTTCAACCATCTAGCTAATGTGACCTTAGCAACAGCCAATCCTAATCTAGGTCCAGAAAAGGCCAAAATAACTGGTCAGATTTACAAAAGGGTTTAGTCCTGTTTAGGTAAAAACTGATTTGCCTGTGTATATCAAGGGAATGTAGGCAATACCCTCCTCTGTTTGAATGGTTGGAAAAGAAAATTGGCAATTCAATGGCTTGATTAATGGACATTTCAGAGATCACTTTAGGCAGAAATGACGGCTTAATTCTCAGAGACATTCTATCTCTATGAAAAATCAAGTATGGACTCTTGATACATAAAGCTTGAAGTTCAGAAATACATCTGGCAGAAGTAATAGCGACCAAAAACAAGGTTTTCCATGACAAATACCTGAGGTCGCAAGAAGAGGCTGGTTCAAAAGCTACCATTGTCAGAGCTTGTAGAACTAATGATAAATCCCATGGTTGAATAGGTTCTCTAAAAGGTGGCTTCAGATGATTCACACCTTTTATGAAGGTCTTGCACAATTTATGGGACATAAGTGAGGAATCTTGGACACCCTCATGAAAATTAGAAATTGCAGCCAAATGAACACTAATGGTAGAGGCCAACAGACCCGAATGAAACAGGTCGGCCAGATAGTCTAGTATTATCGACACTGGTGCTGAAAAGGGGTCTACTTGTTTATCTTTCAGCCAACAGGTAAATCTTTTCCACTTGCTCAGATAAGTAATTCTAGTGGAGGACTTATGAGAAGCAAAATGAATATCACGTACTGGTAAAGAAAGATCATTCTTGCCTGGCAATCAAGGGAATTGGAGTAGCCAAGCTGTTAGCTTCAGGCTGTTCAGGTTGGGATGAATCAGGTTCTGTGGGTGTAAGATCAACTCCGGGATCGGATGGAGGATCCATGGTCGATCTAGTAGGTGAGGCCAAAGGAATGGGAACCAGATCTGTCGTGGCCAATATGGTGCTATGAGGATTACCTTGCTCTTCAACCGCCAGGCTTTCTTCAGAAACTGGGGAATGAGAAGAAAGGGTGGAAATGCGTAGAGAAGACTTGGGGCCAATCGTGGACTAGAGCATCCCTGGGTGACTGTCCCGGAGGGGGAATCAGGGAGAAGTAGTTGCTGCATTTGTAGTTGGCCGGGGATGCAAAGATGTCGCAGCAAGGACGGCCCCAGCGGTGAAAGATCTCCGCTGCTAACAAGGGATTCAGGGACCACTCGTGAGGTTGCAGAATGCACCTGCTGAGTCTGTCTGCTATCACGTTGGAACTCCCGGGAATGTGCGTTGCTAGAAGAAAACGGTTGGTAGCCATCGCCCACTGCTATATCCTCATGGCCTCTTGACAAAGGGGGTAAGATTTGGTTCCACCTTGCTTGTTGATGTACCAGACCACCGCCATGTTGTCTGACTGAATCGCAATTGTCCCAGACGGCAGCAGGGGATGGAATGCTTGCAATGCCAGAAGTACCACCCTCAGCTCTAGAACATTTATATGCAGAAGGGCCTCGGGTTAGGACCAAGTGCCTTGGACTGTCTGTCCCTGACATAGCCCCCCACCCCACCTCATCAGGGAGGCGTCTGTGGTCACTGTGGCCTTGGGCTGCTGGGGGGAGAAGGGGCGAGACCATTGTGAGAGATTGTGTGTCTTCCACCAATTTAAATCTTGTTTGCACCTGTGTGTTACTCGAATCATGGCTGAAAGAGGACGCTGAAAAGGATACCATTAGGTGAGCAGTAGCCATTGTAGAAGCCTCATGTGAAACCTGGCCAGGGGAACAATGGTGATGGAGGCTGCCATGCCAAGGATTGGAATTAGTTTTTGCTTTTATCCTTAAAATTCTATGCTCTGGAATAGCAGCTCTGCAGTTTTTTGTGTCCAAGATAACCCCTATGAATTGTCGACTGAGATTGGATTTCTGCTAGTTTATGGTTATGCCTAGCCTTTGAGCAGCGAGGAGAGAGTATGCCAGGGCTTTTTCCAGTAGATGTCTGGTGGGGGCGGAAATGAGCCAGTCGTCTAGGTACGGAAACTCCTGGAATCCTTGAAGTCGCAAGTGAGCTGTGATAACTGTCATGCACTTTGTGAACACTCTGGGGGCTGTAGAGAGTCCAAAGGGCAGTACTCTGAACTGGTAGTGACTGGCTCCCGCACGGAAGTGCAGAAATCTTCTTGATGGCCTGTCCACCTTTATGTGGTAATACGCATCTTGAAGATTTATCGAGCACATCCAATCGTCTTTTTCCAAAAGCGGGAAGATAGACTGTATTGTGACCATCCGGAATTTTTGTACTATCACAAACTTGTTCAATACACTGAGATCCAAAATTGGTCTCCAGTCCCCGAGTTTTCTTTGGCACCAAAAATAGTCTTGAGTAGAATCCGGATCTTATCTAGTCTGGAGGGACTATTTGGATGACTCTTTTTCTTAGCAGCTTTTCTATCTCTAGTGCTGCTTCTTCCCTTTGACTGGGTGGAACGTCAGGAAGACATTTTTGAAGGGACGGGACAAAGATCAAAGGGGATATGATGACCTCTGGTTATGATCTTTTGTACCCAAGAATCAGTGGTGATAGTTAGCCAGGCAGAAGGGTACAAGGAGAAACGTCCCCCAACCACCTCCAGAGGAAAGGAGTTGGGCTGCTCTTCAGGAGCGCTGGTAGGACTGACCAGGGAAAGTTTCCCTGGAACCCTGGTTACGCGGTCCCCCACTGCCCCGAAAGGAGCGTCTTCCCTGTGAGTTTCCCCCTCTGCCTCTGGGGGAGAACTCGGCCTGTGTGTCACGGAAAGGACCCTGAGATTTCTTTTGGTTTCGGGAGAAAGCACGTTGAGGGGAAGAATAACGGACACCTATGGCAGAAAGGGTCTTACTGGCTTGTTCACATCTGGCCAGTGTGCTTTTGACTTTGGGCCCAAACAACGAGGAGGGCTCAATGGGGGCATTAAGAAAGGAAGACTTAAAAGGTTCCGCGAAGTTGCACAAGTGCATCCAGGCGTGCCGTCTCAAGACTGCAGCTGAACCTGCCACTCTTGCTGCTCCTTCTGATGTGTGAGATATCAATTGCATAGAGGAGTTAGATATAGATTCAATGGTGGCCAGCTGAGAGGCCACTTTGTCACGGGCCTCATCAGACACTGCACCAGCCAAGGTTTCAGACAGCTCAGAAACCAGATCCCTTTGAAGCCTGTCAAAATGTGCCATACAATTCAGGGACCTGATAGCAAAGGTCGCTGAAGCGAAAGTGCACTTCCCTATTCTGTCCAGGGTATATCAGGGGCCTTCCAAGCACGCTGCACGATGAACTTGACAAGTTCATCGGCAGGTGGAGTAACCCAGGAGATAGGGGGCCGGGCGCGAAAAGCCTGCAGGAACACAGATTCCTCAGGGGTGAGATTAGAGGGCTGCCAGTCACCTCTCTGCTTCAGGATTTCAAGGATATCGCCAAAGGATACATCAGAGGGTGACTGAGGGGATCCTTCCCCCTCATCGAAATCTGTGTCTTCGGTGAGAGACTCCTCTGTGGAGTCCATGTGCTTCCTCTTACATGAACTTTTCCGGTGGACCTCCTCAGCGGGAGAAGCTGGAGAAGACAATGGAAAAGGGGATTCCTGAGGGAATATGTCCTGAGGCCCCTGCACCCGGTATCTGCTAGGTGCGACTTGTGAAACCAGTGTACCACAGGAGGGTGGAGGTATAGACAGTCCGGTATCGCCAGCAGCAGCGAAAGCCTTCTCCATCAGTTGGAAGGCTGGTCCACCCGGAGAGGAGTGTATGTCAAGGACAGGGGGCACTTCTCCCCTAAGTGGCTCAGCCTGCCGACTCTGAGTCCCTGGATGGCTGTGAAGCAGCAAGCTATGTGTATCACAGCTGACATCCTGGGTCGTAGCAAAACTTTCCTGCCATGAAGGCAACTGCGGTTCCTTAGTGAGATCCATAAAGGGAACTGCAGAAGGGGAAGACTGTACTATATCCATGGACTTCAAAGGCAATGAAGGAGGAGAATTAGAAGGTGTCTTTAGAAATGGGTGATCACCTCCCAAGGAAGGATAGTTCCTGGGGGGTGGAATACCTCTGCCCAAGAATGCCTGGTCCACAAGACGCAACACATCACACATCATGCTCAGAAAGACTTCTAGTGGACCTCACAGAGACTGAGGGAGAAACAGGTCTGTCCACAAAAGAGGAAGACTCGGTGCCTATCTCATCTGATCGCACAGAGGACAACGGTGCCAAGAAAGACTGAGCTACTGTAGTCTGCGCCGAAGAAGTCATCGGTGCCGATGTCATTGTCTGCACCGACACAGGGATCGGTGCTGAAGTGGTTGTCGGTGCCGAAACTGGAACCGACAAAACTGGAGTCAATAATAAAGGCCTCGGTTCCGAGGAAGGTCTCGGAGCCGACGCGGTCAAGGTCTGCGCTGACTGACCTGTCGGTGCCGATACAGAGGTAAAGGTCTGAACCGAGGAGCACCTCGGTGCCGATATGTAGAAGGCTGCAGGAGAGGATGGAGCTGAAGGCCTCAGTGCCAAAGGTCTGGGCACCGAAAGCACTGGGGCTGACAGAGCTCCGGAGCCGAAATTTTAGCCTTTCTAGATTTTGGTTGGTGAGAGTCCCCAGCCGGGGATGAAGGCAAAGATTTAGCCTTAGTAGAAACATCCATTTTCTTATGGGCTTTAGGAGGGACTTAGACCTCTGACCAGGAAATAGCCTCTGAAACGAGAGATTTTAGAAGTCCCTTCAGTATCAGCTTATTTTTCCTTTCTAACAAATTTCTATTAGAATAGTTTTCACAAATAGTACAGGGTGGTTCAACAGATAAATGGGAAGCTCCCAAACAATAAACACATAAAGATTGTGCATCAGAAGTAGACAGTTTGTGTCCATAAACAGAACACTGCTTAAACCCCAGACTACCCTTTTTATCTGCCATATTAACAAAAAGAAAAGTACCAACAATGGTACAAGAGAGTACCCGAAGGTATGAAAAAGAAAAGGAAAGGGATTACCAACAATGGTAAGGAGAAATTACCTTGTGGTAAAAAGGGTAAGTAAAGGACAGAAAAAACCTGAGGAAATTATGACCGCTAGATGTGATAGGGCAAGAGACAATAAAAAAATCAACTTTTCTGACAGAAAAGTAATTTATAAAGCAATTAAACAACAATTGACTGTACTTAGCTCAAGAGAAGTAGCTTGACACGACCGGATGGCAACGCGGCAAACTAAATCTGAGGTAACAGGGAGGGGGGAATTGTGCGTAACAATTTAGCTCGAGAGTTTGAAGCCAACGTGAGCTTGGAAAATGGCCGGCTCGGTTCTGAGCTCGGAACCGATACCCATACGTAAGGAATGAGCGAGGATTAACAATATCAGATCATATTTTCTGGGAGTGCAGTGCAGTGAGTTGCCAGACTTCATGTATTCTCTGCGGGATCCACTGTCTGAGATGCTGGGTGGGCAGATTGGTCTGATAAGGGAGATGATTTTTCTGAGCTATGATACAGAATTGGAATTGCCTAGACATGGTAAGGTCTTTCTATGTCTAATAATGGTGGCTGCTAAAAAGCAATTAGAAAATGGAAATCAAAATCTAGACCAACTATACTGGAAGTAGTGAATACAGTTAACAGAGATGAAACAACTGGAATAGAGATGTTTAGAAAAGGGTAGGAGCAAACTACATAGAAAACTGTGGGAACAATGCATACAAGGGAGGAATGAGGCCTAAAAGGCGGCAGGGCTTAAATGAGCTATATAATGTTTGAGTAAGAAAGAATAGGTAGATTATAAATGACGTATAATGTTGGTAACTGGGAGTGTGTCAATATGGTTTGTAATGTAAAATGCTTGCAACTACGATTGCGTCGGTGTGGTTTGTTTTCATTTATATAAATGTATGATTGCCTATGTAACAAGTGATGGTTTAAAGAAGAGGTTTCTTGTTTAAAAAAGAAAAAGGCAGGAACTGAATAATTTACGTAATCTTGATTATGTTATATAATACATAACATATGTGAATTACAATGTTTGTTATGTTAATACAGTTTGATTACTTTTATATGAATATAAGTTTGCCAGTGTCTCATGAAATGAGAAAGGCACTGGGAAAGAATGATTTCTAGAAGAGTGGCTATGCTCCTTCCTGTGTGGTTGGGAAGGAGCATGGGTCTTTCTTTACAAAATTAGGCTTGGAAGGGTAATTCCAATGGTATTTAGGAACTGGGGAGACAAAATATGTTTTGGTTCCTGTAGTTCTTTTCCTTTCTCTTGAAGAGATTTGAGGAGAGCTGCAGCAAATAGGGCGGTATTGTCCAGGGGTACATCCAAGAGTTTTGCCTTGAAATCATCAAGCAATGGTTGCAATCTCAGCCAAGAATACCTCCTGAGGACAGAACTAGATGCTGCTGATCTTGCAGAAACCTCAGCTGTGTCATAACTGCATTTTATGGAGTGTCTGGTAACCTGGGAAGAAACTGCCAAGAAGAAAGAGAGCTGGGATTTGACTGCAGAATCTGGAAGACCTGTCAGAATTGAGAAGCCTGGGAAAGTAGGGTGAGTACATACTTAGATGTGTGTCTGATAATGTTCATAAAAGCCACAGTAGAGGAGGTACAGATCTTTTTTCCATTTCTCTCCATCATTTTCTGGTCCTTATCAGAGGGCAAAAGTTTGGTGGAGGGCAGTAATTTAGGAGGTTTATCAGCAGAGAGTGAAATCACAGCTGGATCTGCAAGAGGGCATTCGTACAGATAGCTGCTGCCTTTACAGACTTTATAAAACCTGTGTGGCCTTTTGGGCACAGAAGGTTGAGAGTCAAGGTTTTTGAATGCTGAAAGAAAAGCATCTTGAAAAGCTGGTAAAACAGGTGGGGTAGCTGAAGGGGCAGCAGAGTCTATTTGTAAGAGGTCATAGTACCTTTTTTGTACTTTCAAAACCTGGGAGTTTTCCCACTTGAAAAAAATATCTCATTCTGGAGATAATTTCTCCAAATGTAATATCCTCCTCAGCAGAGCCTCCACCATTACAATCAACTTTCCACAGTAAGCGCTAGTTGCTTTAGTCTTTGGTGCTCAACATATATGTTAAGGTCAGACAGATGACTGTGAAGTGTTTTAGGAACGAACGCCTGACAAATGGCACAGGCCTTGTAATTGTGATATGAACCCAGACAGACAAGATGCTGTTGTGTGTCTGTGGGTGGAATCTGTCTTCCATAATGGCACTTGCCCGTCTTGGATGATATTACCCTCTTACAAGCAATGCAGTAGCAAATGCTGAAATAAGTGTCCTGTTGGGGAAAAGCTTTATCTGAATACAGAAAACTTTGGCAATCAGACGAACAGTAGAAGCTGTTGTTCAGACTGGCGGCAGAGAAGTTCTGAAGAAGGTATGTGCAGACATCACTTATGAGCAATGTTGGCCATTTCTACTTACAGTGTTGCATGTACCTAACAGGAGCTTAAGTCTTTGGTATACTGGTCGGACGTTTGGGTTGCCTAAGCGGGGAATCCCTCATATTATGAATACTGCAACATGGGAACAGAGACATACAATAGAAATAACAAAGAATGTCATAAGAATGAATGGCCAATGGGAAAGTATTAAAGGGGAAATTACAAAAGAGTAAGCTACATGGGGCATGGTAGGAAAAACAAAACAGAGGAGGAAAAGGCAGTAATAAAAGCATTAAGAATAAAGGGTGGGGTCTATAAGGAACACAGATGAAAGGGGACCATCATGGGAGAGGGTCTGCATACAGCATAAGAAAAAGTCAGAACAGCAGTTACCAGGGAACTAGGGGAACAGACAAGGCAAGACTTGAAGAAAAACTATTAAACAGGCTCAAAACAGGAATGACATTCTTCCAATAACTGAGAGAGGAGACAAAAGAGGGGATCGGCACATAAGACTCCGAAGATAGTAAGGCAACATTTCAAGTAAGCGGAGTTGCATTACAGATTCCTAATTCTCTGCATAAATACTGAGGGATGACATGAATGGGTGGAGTTCTGACAGTGAAGACAGGAAAACTGACAGAGCTAATGACTAAGGTTGGCTGGACAAACAGCTTAAGGCACTAAGGAAGGAAAAGAAACAGGTACAGTACCAGATGGGAAGCCACCAGGGATATTACAGCAACTATCAGCTAAAAGATCTCTTAATTTCTTGAGCAACTAGTGGTCTCAAAGTTTTGGAGGAGTGACAAAGTGTCATCCCTGCAAAAAAAAAAAAAAAGGAATAACCCAAGCACCCCCAGGAATCACGGACCTTCTGGATTAATCTCAGTAGTGGGTAAAGTCATGGACAATTTCTCAAAGAAAAGATGACAAATGTCTTGCAAGTTAGCAACATTCACATCGACAGACAGCATAAATCTAACTTCGAGTCATTACTATACATGTAACTTGAAGGGGAAACAGAATGGTACATGAACTGACAGAAAGCTAACAGGGTGGACGAAGAACTTACAGGAAATACTGTCACAGAAAATGACTATGAATGGAGAGCCATCAGCTTATATAAGGTAGTAAATAGTTCTGAAATATGCTTTCTTCAGTGCACATGTCCCAGACTTAGCAGAGATGGAAACAGGATAATCTTTGTGGGAAACATCAAACTAAGTGGAGTAGCTTGGAGTACAAGTTTCAGTCTGGTATGGATGGCAGGTGCAACCCCACGGAGTACGACAGTAAACAGTAGTGTACTGCAAAGAACAGTAAGTGGACATCTTTTATTCTGCATGTACGTTTCAGACCTCCAATCTGGAAATAAAAAGTTATGTACTCACCATAACGTTCCATCCGAGTAGGTATATTCATTTGTCTGCAACCTTTGGGATACGAATCCGATCTCGGATCCGAGCCGGCAACTTCTACCACAGCATAGATCCGAGCTCCTAGCTCCTCCCCTTACCCATAATCCCCTGCCTACCCTGACTGACCTCAGATCAAGTTTGCCCCATAGCACAGCTGATAAAAGTGTCCCAAAGGGAACAGATGCTAAGAACCTCAAGAACGATCATTTTGGTCAGGGGGAAGGAGGGGGGGATGGTTGCAGACAAATGAAGATACCTACTCAGATGGAACGTTATGGTGAATACATAACTTCTTAATCTGAAGTAGGGACTTCATTTGTCAGCAACCTTTGGGACAGAGTCCGCAGCTACCTAAATCTTGGGTGGCCTTCATGGAAGGATATTCCGGAGCACCGCAGAGCCAAAGGACGCCCTACCTCGGGAGACGACATCTATTTTATAGTGGCTGACAAAGGTGTGAGATGAAGCCCAAGTGGCTGCGGAACAAATGTCATCCAAGGGAACCCTAGCTTGAAAGGCCGCCGATGTGGCAACGGCCCTAGTAGAATCAGCATGGACTCCTTGAGGTGCAGGCCTTCCCAAGCTCTGATATGCTAAGAGAATACAACTCGAGATCCATTGAGAGAGAAACTTTAGAAACTGGCTTTCTGAAATTACTTTTGGCAAAGGAGATAAACAACTGATCGGATTGCCTATGATCAGCAGTTCTATGAATATAAAAACGTAGTTGTCTGTGTACGTCTAAGGAATGCAGCTTGTACTCTCCTTTGTTTTGAAAGTTGGGGAAAAACACTGGGAGATTGATAGATTGATTAATGTTTGCTTCTGAAGATACCTTAGGTAGGAAGGACGGATTGATCCTGAGGTAAACCCTATCCGGGTGAAAGACCAAATATGGTGGTTTGACACAAAGAGCTTGCAATTCTGATACTCTTTTGGCTGAAGTTATGGCCACCAAAAAGGCTGTCTTCCAAGAGAGAAATTTGAGATCAACCGTGGCCGCCGGTTCGAAAGGGGGACCAGTCAAGGCCTGTAAGACTAGGGATAAATCCCATGGAGGAACCACCTCTTTGACTGGAGGCCTAAGGAGGAAGGTACCTTTGAGGAAGGTCTTACACAGTTTGGAAGTGATAAGAGGGCCAGACTCTTGCCCCACATGATAGTATGAGATTGCTGCAAGTTGTACCTTGACTGTGGAAGAACTAGCCCCCTGGTGAAAGAGAGAGGTTAGAAAATCTAGAACTGACGCTATCGGGGCCGTAAAAGGGTCTAAACGACGGTGTTCTGCCCAGATGGAGAAGCGTTTCCACTTACGGTGGAAGGCTTGTGAGCTGCTACAAGAATGGCTTTGACAGGTGATGAGATCCCGGGAGTCCTTATGAGGTGTGGAACTGGAGCAACCAAGCCGTCAGCTTGAGGTTGACCAGGTTCGGAGTCGGAAGATCGAGAGGGTGAGAAATGAGATCCGGGAGGGGATCCAGAATCCATGGTGGATACACTAGGTGAGACCATAGGTAAGGGAACCACGTCTGACGAGGCCAGAATGGGGCAATGAGGATCATCTTGCTCCCCAACTGACTGGCTTTCTGCAATAATTTCAACATCAGGGGAAGAGGAGGGTAAGCATAAAGCAGACTGGGAGGCCAAGCATGAACTAGAGAGTCTCGGGACTCCCGGAGGATCAGAGCAAGTAATGTCGTTGCATTTGGTATTTGAAGGAGAGGCAAAAAGATCGCAACAAGGTTGCCCCCATCGGGCAAATACTTGCTCTGCAACTCGAGGGTTGAGAGACCATTCGTAAGGAGTCAGGATAGTACGACTGAGCCTGTCCGCTAGAATGTTGGACCGTCCCGGAATGTGCGTTGCTATGAGAAAGCGGTTGGTGGAAATCGCCCATTCCCACACTCTCATGGCCTCGTGGCAAAGGGGGTAAGACCTGGCTCCCCCCTGTTTGTTGATGTAACAGACGACTGACATGTTGTCTGTCTGTACTGCAATCGTCCCTACCGGGAGAGAGCTGTGTAATGCCTGCAACGTCAAAAGCACCGCCCTCATCTCTAGGACAATGATAAGCAAAGAGGTCTCTACGTCGTTCCACGTGCCTTGGACTGTCCTGCCTGAAAAATGCCCCCCCCACCCCACCCCAGGCGAGAAGCGTCCGTGGTCACTGTGTCGACTGGCGGTGGTAGTGAGAAGGGATGTCCCGTGTGGAGATTTGGGGACTGGAGCCACCACACGAGCGACTTTCTGCAAACCTTGCTTAAGGAAATGGGATGAGACTGGGGGTTGCGAGACAGGGACCATTGTACCTGAAGGGTCCACTGCAGGACCCTCATGTTCATCCGGGCCAATGGCAGCAGAGGGATTCCAGCCGCCATAGATCCTAAAGCCCTCAGGACCAATTCCGCCGAAGGAGTTTGCAGTTGAAGGATGGCCTGCGCGTGCAACATCAGGTTCTGAAGCCGATCTGGAGTCAAGAACGCAAGCATCTGTCTGGAATCCAGTCTCACCCCTATAAAATCCAACACCTGTGTAGGGATCAGAGAGGATTTGGTCATGTTGATGGTTAATCCTAATAGTGGAGCCAGACTGAGGAAATAATCCCTGCATGAACAAAGTAGATGCCTTGTTGGGGCCGTAAGGAGCCAGTCGTCCAGGTATGGAAAGACCTGAATTCCCTGGAGTCTCAGGTGGGCTGCTATTATCGCCAGGACTTTGGTGAACACCCTGGGGGCTGAGGTGAGGCCGAAGGGGAGGGCCCTGAATTGAAAGTGACTGGCTCCCAGCCGGAAGCGGAGAAACCTCCTAGAACGCCTGTCCACTAGAATGTGATAGTACGCATCCTTGAGGTCTATGGAGCACATCCAGTCATCCTCCCGCAATAAGGGGAGGACGGATTGCAACGTGACCATTCGGAACTTTTCTTTGGGTGCCGCCAGGTTTAGGAGAGAGAGGTCGAGGATGGACCTCAAGTCCCCCGTCTTTTTTGGCACCAGAAAGAACCTGGAGTAAAACCCTGATCCGATTTGATCTGGGGGGACAGGCTGGATGGCTCTTTTTTGCAGAAGCTGCTGAATTTCTGCAGCAGCCGCCTCCCTCTGACTGGGTGGTACGTCGGGGAGGCCTCTGATTCTGGGGGTTACGATAAAGGGAATTTGGTAACCTATGGATATAATACGAAGCACACAGCGATCCGTTATGGACTCCCACATTGCTAGGTGCCTCGAAAAACGCCCCCCGACTGCCTCCAGAGTGGAGCAGCCGGGCAACCCCTCAGGGGGTTCTGCGTGGGCCTCTCAGAGAACGGTTCTCTGGACCCAAAATTCCTGGGACCCCCTCTGCCTCTGGGGTGGCGTCCTCCCTGTCCTCCTCTGCCACGAGAGGACTGGTTGTCCTGAGCAGACTGGGATTGATGCGATTTTTGGAACCACATCTTCTTCTTCTGACCCTTTTGGTTCTTGGAAAAGGACCTCTGGGGCGCAGAGAAGCGGACTCCGATGGCAGACAAAGTCTTCCCGTCTTTCTCGCTCTGGACAAGAGTGTCGCGAACGGTTTTGCCGAACAGTGCAGAACCATCAAAAGGGGCATTCGCGAATGACGCCTTAAAGGGTTCCGAGAAGTCACAGTGACGGAGCCAGGCCTGTCTACTCATGACAAGCCCGACTCCGCCTGCTCTAGCGGCTCCCTCCGTAGCATGAGACAACAGCTGCATAGAGGTGTGAGAAATAGAGCGGAGGGTGGCCATTCGGGAGGAGTACAGATCCTTGTCTCCCTCCGACATGAACCCTGGGGGGGAAGCAGCATATTTCTTAATTAGATCCCGCTGCATCCAAATAACGTGTGCCATGTAGTTCAAGGCCCTCATAGAGAAGGTCGCTGAACTGAAGGCCCGCTTCCCAAGACGGTCCATCGCGCGAGACTCCTTGCTCGGAGGATGAACCGTGGGGCTCTCCTGAGCCAACTCTTTCTTGGTGGCTGCAGCCACCAACATGGCATCCACAGGGGGACCTCTGCTCCAGTGTGATCTCTGCAGGGGGGCTCAAAATTTTGTCCGGGCGCTTGGGGATTGGCTCTACGGTGTCTGGTTCCTTCCAAGCCCTAGTGGATATGAGATCCACCAAGGGGTCGGGTGGAGGGGACACCCAAGAGGTAGATGGTCCTGCCTCAAACGCCTCAAGGAATACGGACTCATCAGAGGAAGCCTTGGGGGCAGACCACCCACCCCTGATTTTGAGCATTTCCATGATGTCTCCGAAGGAGACATCCTCGGGGGGTGACCTAGGGGAGCCTTCCCCTTCATCTAAGTCCGTATCTTCGGTGAGACTCTCAGGGGAGTCTATGTGCCTCCTCTTGCACTTTGCCTTGTGAGGAACCTCCTCGGGGGGGCTGTCCGAGGAGTCCTCACGGGCTGTATCTTGTTCCACTGGAACTCCTAGAGGCGCTGAGGTAGGCTGCCCCGAGGGCTGGATGAGGGGAGCCAGGACCAGATGAGAAGGAGTGCGGGAGGGAGCCGAAGCCAGGACCGGAGGCCTGGAAGCACTCGACAGTGCCCTCTCCACCGCAGCGAAAGCCGAGGGGGAGCCGCTCTCTGACGGATCCGAGACCCGACTCCCACTCGGATCCGAAGCGGGGATCGGACCCGGCGCCGAGAACGTCAGATCCGAGGGACCAGTGTGCTCTGACCGGGACGGAGCTGAAAGCACACCGAATCCCTCGGATCCGAAGCTCGGCCCACGGCTCCGAGAGGTCGGATCCGACAAACTCGAGGGAGCCGTCGGAGCCGACGTGCCCAGCACGGTCGGCTCCGACCCACCGCCGGATCCAACGTGGCTCGGCTCCGAGCGCTCCGAACCCGGAATGCGGGTCGGAGAAGGAGCAATAGGGGCAAAAAAAGGGGTCGAGCTCCCCCCCAGAGGGGAGGGAGGCAAGAGCACTCCCATCTGCATCTGGGCCTGGATGAATCTCCTCATCATCCGGTCCATGTCCGCATCTGACATGCT
Source organism: Protopterus annectens (assembly GCF_019279795.1). Lineage (NCBI taxonomy): Eukaryota > Metazoa > Chordata > Ceratodontiformes > Protopteridae > Protopterus > Protopterus annectens. Next base: position 326,604,418 of record NC_056728.1, read on the forward strand.
AAAGGTGGACCTCGAAGAGGCCACCGAGGCCGACCTGGAGTGCCACCTCGATGACCTCGACGGGGACCGGGTCACCTCCTCCTCGGGTCCGAGGAGACCGAGAAGACCTGGACGGAGAAGCCCTCTTGGCGGGCGGGGCTGATGAAGTGTCCTCGGCCCGCCGCTTAAGGTGCTTCTCCCTCCGCTTCTCTTTCCTGGACTCCCTATCCTCCGGAGCCGAAGCGGGAGGTTGAGTCCCGGTCGGAGGAAGGGAGGCAGGAGTGACCGCTACCGAGGGGGTAGCGGTCACCGAAGTACCGGAGGCCAAAGCAGAGTCTGGGGGTAAAAGGCCCGCCAGAACCAGCTTCGACCTCCGATCCTTAAGTGCCCTGGGGTTGAACGCCGTGCAAATCGCGCAACCCGAGGAGAGGTGTTCAACCCCAAGGCACCTAACACACAGAGTGTGGCCATCAGCTGGTGAAAGCTTGTGACCACACTCGGTGCATTTAGAAAAAATGGCTTTAGGGGCCTCTGACATAACTAAAGTAAAGTACACTCACTAGGCCCCTACACTCAAGACACACACACACGCTACGACCAGCGGGGAGGGAGGAAAAAATTTAAATTAAAATTTAAGCTAAGTAAGCTAAAAATAAGAAGTTTTAGCGTTAAGGGTAAACCTAACACGCACACACAACCACTCAATCAGAATAAGAAGAAAAAACTTTTTTCTCACAAAATCGCCAAGAGCTCTGGAATCTAGCTGTTGCCTGAAGAGCGGCAAACTAGATCTGAGGTTAGTGAGGGTAGGCAGGGGATTATGGGTAAGGGGAGGAGCTAGGAGCTCGGATCTATGCTGTGGTAGAAGTTGCTGGCTCGGATCCGAGATCGGATCCGTATCCCAAAGGTTGTTGACAAATGAAGTCCCTACTTCAGATCTAAGTTTATAAATGATTGCAAATGAGGAGTTATGATATATATATATATATATATATATATATATATATATATATATATATAAAAGACATCCAAGCTCTCCAGCAAGAACCCATATCTGTAAATTCCTGGTGTACCAAAAAGGGCTCTATTAAATGCTCGAGGTACAACATTGTCACATTTAGTACTCAACCCTTTCCCCAGCATACACCATAACCCACTTCAAAAATGAGAACGTAATTAGGGACCTTGAAGGTTGGGTTGGTAATTTCCTCTCATTTGGTGACCATGTAGTGATTGTAGTCAAACTTTATACTTGATGCAGCTAATTGCAATAGAATATCATCCAGACTTGAAGAGGTGATTGTCCCCCAATATTTATCAATGATCTCTCCAATCACTGAATGCAACACCATCATTTGGTATTTACTTCACTAAATATAGAAAGCACATAGAGGTTCCTAAGTCAGATTATCACCGGATTAAAAACCCTATCCTATCAGAAATGACTATAAATGCAGCCCCTTTATTCAATATTACATGGACTCCTCGAAGGAGAACTAGGTCTTGCATTCCATGCAATTAGGGACCCAGTGGTCCTGGACCTCTTGTACCTACAGAAGTTAAATTGTCATACAAATACCACAACCGAGGATTTAAATCTTCATCAGCATATTAATAAAACATGGTGTAAATCTTCATCAGCATATTAATAAAACATGGTGGTGAGACAAGGTTATTAATCTGCACATTCCCTGCCTCTGGAATAGAGTTCCCTGCAGCTCAAGCAGTGAGACATACTATCTTAGTTCCAATAGGACCTCGATAGTTGGATGGATATTCAGAATTATACAATGACTGGCCATTAACATTCAAAAACGTGCATGTTAATTGGTCAGCATGCCCATTGTAAAAAAAAAAAAAAGAAGTTATGTACCTACCATAATGTTCCATGTTAGTTGTCTTCTTCTCGCCTTCTTTCTTGCTGGTCGGGTTCAGAGCCGATCCTCGGCTCCGACTCGGCCATCTTCAATAGCTCGAGAGCTGTTTACTGGCTCAAGGCTACCCTATATTCCATGATGCCTGGTGCTAGTTACCCAGATCTCGTTTGAAAAAGCTATTCCAGACATAACTAAGGAAGAAGTCTGCCCTAGAAGCCCCCTGGGGCCCAACTGTGAAGCTATCTAAGCAGAAAAGAACAACCAGAGAAGGTTCAGCCAATGAAACCTGAAAAGGGGAGCTCCTCTCGATCCACTAGGATACAGGGATGGAGGGTGGGACACATGAAAGAAGGCAAGAAGAAGACAACTAACATGGAACGTTATGGTAGGTACATAACTAGTTGTCTATCTCGCCTTCATTCTTGTTGGTTGGGACAGCATCCCTAGCACCTACTATCCTGGGTGGCTCATTGGAATAGACTCTTCAGAACAGTGGAACCAAAATCAGCTCTGTTCCTGGAAATCATGTCCAGTTTATGATGAGAACTGAAGGTATGTGGGTTAGCCCACGTGGCAGCTGCTCAGATAGATTCCATGGGCAACCTAGATTGAAAGGTCACTGAGGTGGCCAATGCCCTAGTAGAGTGGCCTTTTAGTTTGAAAGATAGTTCTTTGTTTCTCAGCTGGTAAATGAAAGAAATAATGTGAGACAACCACCTAGATAATGTTACCTTTGAGACTGGAAGGCCCTGTCTGCCCTCAGCATAGGAAAGGAAGAGTTGGTCGGACTTCCTGATGTCCTTTGTCCTATGCAAATAAAAACGCAGTTGTCTGTGGACATCTAACTGGTGCAATTTATATTCTGCCTTATTGGTGTGATTAGGAAAGAACACAGGAAGGTCTATGGACTGATTTAAATTATTTTGTGAACAAACCTTAGGGAGGAAGGAAGGATTGGTCCTTAGAGCGACCCTATCATTATGAAAAACTAAGTATCGAGGACGAATACATAGAGCCTGAAGCTCCGAAACACGTCTGGCAGAAGTAATGGCTACCAGAAAAAGAGTCTTCCAGGATAAAAACTTCATGGAGCAAGATGCTGCAGGTTCAAAAGGTGGCAAGATTAGGGAAGCTAGCACTAAACTTAGATCCCACGGAGGTGGGGGATCCCTGATTGGGGGCCTAAGCAGATTAGTTCCTTTGAGTAAGGCTTTACACAGCTTATGAGACATAATGTTGTTAGAAGACAACCCAACGTGAAAATTCGAAATGGCAGCTAACTGAACTCTGATGTAGCGGAAGCGAAACCAGAATGAAAGAGTTCCGCTAAAAATTCCAAAATCTCGTGGACAGTGGCTGAAAAGGGATCTATGTTCTTAGCCTCTGCCCAGCAAGAAAAACGTTTCCACTTGCTAGCATAGGTTTTTCTAGTTGTGGATTTGTGTGATGAGATAATAATTTCCCGCACAGAGGAGGAAATATTAGGAAGCCTGGCTAAGGTTGGAAGTGGAACAACCAAGCTGTGAGCTGGAGTGTTTGAAGGGATCGATGCAGTCTGCCCGATTGATGAATCAGTAGATCTGGAATAGGATCCAGAATCCAAGGCTGCTCAAGAAGGTAAAGATGCAGGAATGGGAACCATATCTGTCAAGACCAGTAAGGGGCAATGAGGATCATTTTGCAACCCAACGCAGTTGCTCTCTGTATGAGTTTGGGTATTAGAGGAAATGGAGGGAAAGCGTAGAGAAGTCCCCAAGGCCAATCGTGGACTAGAGCGTCTCTGGGGGACTGGCTGGGAAGTGGAAGAAGGGAAAAGAAATTTCTGCACTTGCTGTTGAAAGGTGGGGCGAACAGGTTGCAGCAAGGTTGCCCCCATTTGCGAAAGATTTGTTCCGCAATTACCTGATTCAGAGACCACTCATGAGGCATGACAATTGCTCTGCTGAGCCTGTCTGCGATGATGCTGGAACTCCCAGGGATGTGCGTTGCGATCAGAAAATGTTGGGAAGAGAGCGCCCACTGCCAGAGTCTGAGTGCTTCTCGACATAGAGGATAGGACCTGGTTCCGCCCTGCTTGTTGATGTACCACACCACTGACATATTGTCCAGTTGAATTGCAATTGTCCCGGGAGGGAGAGAGTCTTGAAGGGCTTGCAACGCTAAAAGCACGGCTCTCATCTCCAAGACATTTATATGCAAATGGTACTCGTGAGGCTGCCAGGTGACTTGGACTGTTCTGCCCTGATAATACCCCCTCCCACCCTATCAGGGAGGCGTCCGTGGTCACTGTGGCGACTGGAGGGGATAGCACAAATGGTCTGCCCTGGGACACTGATGGGGAGACCATCCACCAAGCGAGGTGCTTCTTGCATGCTTCTGTGATCATAATCTTGTGAGACATGGGAAGCTGTTGGAAGGACCACTGTGTGAATAGAAGCCACTGGAGGATTCTCGTGTGAAAGCGGGCCAGGGGAACAAGAAGAATTGCTGATGCCATGGAACCCAGTGTTGGGAGGACGAACCTGACTTGCATCATTCTGCATGTTAATAACATCTGTACTTGTTGGCAAATTAGTGATACCCTGTCTGGTGGAAGGTTCGCAAACATGTTCCTGGTATTTAGATTTGCGCCTATATAAGTGATATGCTGACAGGGCAACAATGCAGATTTTTCAAAATTTATTGTGATACCTAGCCTGGAACAAGTTTTGATAGTGTAGTCCCTGGCTTGCAGGAGGTAATGCCTGGTGGAAGCAGTGAGGAGCCAGTCATCTAGATATAGAAACACCTGGAATCCCTGACGTCTCAGGTGAGCCGTAACCACTGCCATGCATTTGGTGAACACCCTGGGGGCTGTGGTGAGACCAAAGGGCAGAGCTCTGAACTGATAGTGACTGGCCCCCAGCCAGAAGCGAAGGAATCTTCTGGAGCGCCTGTGCATTTTGATGTGGTAGTACGCATCCTGAAGATCTATAGAGCACATCCAATTGTCCTGACCCAGGAAGGGTAGAATAGACTGTAGCGTGACCATCCGAAACTTTGTTCTTTGTACAGATCTGTTTAATCTGCTGAGATCCAGGTCCCCTGTCTTTTTTGGTACCAAAAAGAACCTTGAGTAAGTTCCGGATCCGAGCTGCTCTGCCGGGACTTCCTGGATGACTCTCTTGTGTAGCAGCTTTGAAATCTCTATGGCTGCTTGTTCCCTTAGATTGGGTGGAACATCTGGAAGGGACTTGTTTGATGGTAACGGGGGTTGAGCAAAGGGAATTCTGTAACCTCCGGATATGATCGACTGTACCCACTTGTCTTGAGTTAGGTCTTGCCAGGCTTTGGGGTACAGTGAGAGCCTTCCCCCGACTGCCTCCAGAGGCGGGCAGCCGGGCAACCCTTCAGGGATGCTGAAAGGGCTTCTCAGAGAAGGATTCTCTGCTGCCCTGGTTCTGCGGACCCCCTCTGCCACAAGGGCAGCGTCTGTTATTGTTCCCTCCTCTGCCCCTGGAGGGGAACTCACCATGTGTGTCAGGCAAGGCTCCCTGGGATATCCGGAACCACATCTTTCCACTCTTCTGACCCTTGGGGTATGGTCTAGAAGGAGTGGAAAAACGGACTCCAACAGCAGAGGAGAGTCTTGCCTTCTTGTTCACACCTGGTTAGGGTGTCCTTCACCTGTGATCTGAAGAGAGCGGAACCATCAAAGGGGGTATTGGTGAAAGACTCTCTGAAGGGCTCCGCAAAATTACACAGCGGCATCCATGCGTGCCTCCTAAGGGCAACGCCTGTGCCTGCGGCTCTACTCGCACCATCGGCTGCATAAGAAATGAGCCTCATGGAGGAGTTAACAACTGAATTCAGAGTCGCCAGCTGGGAGGCCACCTTAGCTTGAGCCTCCTCAGCTGATGGATCTTGGAGGGTATCTCCAAGCTCTTTAAGGAGATCCCTCTGAAGGCGGGTGAAATGGCACAAATAATTCAGAGACCTCATGGAGAAGGTCGCTGAAGCAAACATTCGCTTCCCATATCTGTCCATAGTCCTAGACTCCTTGTTAGGGGGATGGACAGATGAGGAAGTTTTTGCCAACTCCTCCTTTGTGGCTGCTGCTACCACCATGGTATCAACAGGTACGCCCGTAGACAAAAACTGTTTGTCCTGAGGTGCAGTTATAAATTTAGCAGGTCTCCTGGGGGTTGGTTCCACTGTATCTGGAGCTGACCACGCCTTCCGAGCCACCACAGACATAAGTGGGTCAAAAGGCGGAGACACCCAGGAGGTGGAAGGTCGGGATCCAAACGCGTTCAGGAATACTGACTCATCCTCGGAAGGGGCTAGGGTATTCCAGTTCCCCTCTGCCTAAGCATTTCCAAAATGTCTGAAAAGGAGACATCTTCAGAGGGGGATCTCGGGGACCCTTCCGAATCCTCTAAGTCGGAATCTGATGTGACAGACTCAGGAGAGTCAACGTGCTTCCGGTTGCATTTCCTCGTACGAGGTGGCTCCTCTGAGTGATCAGGGGAGGCCTCAGAAGAGGAAGAAACACCCAAGGGGGTGTTCTGGAGCGCTGGTTCCCCACGCTTGGGGTCTGGAGGAGGGGCAGACGCAGGCACCATAGGGGGAGGAGCCGATGGGGTTGACCGTGGGACTGACTCGGGGCCAGTACACTCCTCATGACCTCGAAGGCACCCCCGCCCGGACGCAGAGAAGACTCCGGCTCCGAAGAAATCACAATTCCTCTCTGCACCGAGGCCGATGTAGGAACCGTGCTCACCTGCACCAAAGCTCCGAGGGGGAGAACGGGGTCGGACAAGGGTCCGATGCCACTCACCCCCCTCGGAGCCGACGAGGGAGTCTCGGCGCCCAGATCCTTCCAAGGACGGTGCCATGGAAGGGATCGAAGCCGACGACGGAACCAAAGGAGAAGGTATCAGAGCCAACGGTTCCACGAGTCGAACCCCAACGAACTCCAGCTCCAAGCTCAAGAGAGGAGTCGGAGGAGGAATCTCTGCAGAAGTGGATGGAGCCAACACCTGATGAGGGGGGGCTGGACAACATTTTCGCTAGGGCCTGTGATTTCAACAGCCTACTGACTACTCTCAAAGTCCTGATCTGAAAGTACAGAGGGCCGAGAGGAGTGAGTGGACCTATGACTGCGCTCCGATTGGAGCAGAGGTGACCGTGGAGCCGAGCGTATCGACTCCAAGGAGGGAGACCTAGATCTCTTTCGACTCCCAGACGGTTCCAAAGTACCTGTTGGAGCCGACTGGGAGGGAGGCACATCGGCTCCAGCCAGAGCCGAGGTGCATGGTGGAGTTTCACCCAGCGACAGCTCAGAACTGGGAGCTGAAGACTTAGGTGGCTTGGAGGATTTCACAGGCTGAGCCTTGGCTGGTGAATCCTGGGGCTTGAGCAAACCCCGGAGTATTAACTTATTTTTGTGCTCCTGCAGGACTCTTGGGTTGAAAGCATGACAAACCGAACAAGAGTCCTGCAGGTGCACCGCGCCCAGACAATAGACACAAGAACTGTGACCATCTGTCAGAGACATCTTCTGACAGCATGAGTCACACTTCTTGAATCCGGACACTTTAGAATCCTTGGACATGTTTACACGCACACACCAAGGTAAAACACTCAACACACACCACAAGAAAAAACAAGTTAGCAGGTATAACTAATTATACTATACAGCTAACACACACTAAATAAGTCTACTACTACTAAAAACTTTTTTTTTTTTTTTTAAACTAGAGAAAGACAAAAAAGAGGATTAGCCTCTAATTTAAATGGCTACCGCAAAAGGGAAGGGAGGGGGAGGGGTGGGGAAAACTCTCCAAGTAAAACGAGTTTTCAATAAAAAACAGGAGGGATAGATACTATTTAAAGAATGTAGCTAGGGTAATAGTACAATTAAGGAATTAGGTACACTAATAAGGGATAAATTCTAGTGAAAATAGAAAAATACAAAAAGTATACGAGCCTAAGCCAGTAAGACAACCTCGCAGTCTGAAGCGGCAAACGAGATCTGGGTAACTAGCGCTAGGTATCATGGGATATAGGATAGCCTTGAGCCAGTAAACAGCACTTGAGCTATTGAAGATGGCCGAGTTGGAGCCGAGGATCGGCTCCGAACCAAACCAGCAAGAATGAAGGCGAGATAGACAACTTAACATAAAAGAGCGTTATGCACTTACCATAACTTGGAATCGGTGCTATCCAGTGTCATTACTCATCACAGATGGGTCTTGGATCCGACCTTGGAGTCGAGCCAGCAATTAAAGGACAGATCCAGAGCTCAAGCTCTTCCCCTTCCCACAATCCCTTGCTGATCCCACAACCCTCAGATCGAGTTTGCTGGATACAGAAAAAAAAGTGTAGACTGCCTATAAAATTGAAAACTCCTCAAAGGAAGTCATCCTTCCGTATCTACCGAATCTCCAGAACGAAGGGGGAAGGAGGGTGGGAACATGATGAATAGTGAAAAGCCCTGTTCCTACACACCAAATCCAATTTATAATGTGCAACAAAGGTGTGGGGATTAGACCAAGTAGTAGTAGCGCAAATATCATCCAAAGAAAGTTTAGCCAAGCAGGCAGAAGATGTGGCTACTGACCTAGTAGAGTGAGCTTTAACTGGTCTGCAAAGTTCCATGTGCTTGCCATCATCAATGTAGGAAATACAGTTGGTGATCCAATGGGAAATCGATATCTTGGTAACAGCCAGACCTTTCCTGGCCTGAGAGAAAGCTATAAAGAGCTGATGCGACTTCTGACATTTTTCAGTCCTCTTAAAATAAAAACGTAGCTGTCTATGGATGTCCAAACAATGCAATGTATATTCCCTTTTATTAGAGTAATTGGGGAAGAACACAGGAAGCTGAATAGATTGGTCAAGACTGGTCTCTGAAGCTATCTTACAGATGAAGTAAGGATTACTTCTGAGAGACACCCTATCCTTGTGGAAGACCATGAACTGGGGCTTAATACTGACAGCCTGCAACTTGGAAACTCTCTCCTGGCAGAAGTAAGAGCCACCAAGAAGGACGTCTTCCAGGACAGGAATTTAACATCACAAGATGTTGAAGGGTCGAAGGGCTTTTGTGTCAAAGAATGCAACACCAGAGTTAGATGCCATGGTGGGGAGGGATCTTTGATAGGGGGTCTGAGGAGAAAGATCCCTTTAAGAAAGGCCTTGCACAGTCTGGAAGAAAAGGTGGGACTTTCATTTTAAATGGAAGTTAGAGATAGCCACCAACTGGAGTTTAATCGTGGAGAAACTAGCCCCTTCTTGAAAAAGAAAGAGAGGCCAAGAACAAAATGTCAATAGGTGCTGAAAAAGGGTCCAGATTGCATTGTCTGGCACAAATGGAAAATCTCTTCCCATTTACTGGAATACACCTTCTTGGCAGACGGTTTCTGAGAGGCTAAGATAATACTCTATACCGGAGAGGGAAGCCTGGACTGGGAAAGGATCACGAACTGCAGGAACCATGCGGTTACACAAAGAGATTTGAGATTGGGAAGAGGAAGCCCCCAAGGGTGGAAAATGAAATCCGGGGTGGGAGCCAAAATCCAGGGAGGATATTTCAGATGAGACCAAAGCAGGGAGAACCACACCTGACGCGGCCAACAGGGGGCAATGAGGATGAGTGGAGTCTTCAGGTGATGGGCTTTCTGCAAGACTTTGGGAATGAGGAGAGTTGGGGGGGGGTAAGCATATAGAAGTCTCGACGACCAGTCATAAACCAGAGCATCCCTGGGTGACTCCCCCATCAGTGATATCAGGAAAAAGTAAATGCTGCATTTTTGGTTGATTGGGGAGGCAAAGCAATCGCAGCAAGGAAGACCTCAACGCTCGAAAATCTGACGTGTGATTGATGGATTCAGAGACCACTCGTGAGGACTCTTCATGGGATACATCTGCCGAGTTTGTCAACTAACATGATGGAACTGCCAGGGATGTGCATTGCAAGAAGAAAGCGCGCCTGGAAGACATTGCCCATTCCCACACTCTCGTGGCCTCTCTGCACAGGGGATAAGACCATGTTCCCCCCTGCTTGCTGATGTACCAGACCACGCCACGTTGTCCGTTTGAATTGTTATAGTCCTGACAGGGAAGCAGTCCTGAAAGGCTTGCAATGTTAGAAGGACTGCTCTCATCTCTAGGATGTCTGTGCAATTTGGTCTCTATGAGGGACCATGTGCCTTAAACAGTCCGGCCCTAAAATACCCCCCCACACACACCCCAATAGGGAGGCTTCAGTGGTTACCGAGACCTTGGGTTGGGAAAGACAGAAGGGTCTGTCTAGAATAAGATCTTGAAGTCAACAGGCAAGGTAACTTTTGCACACCTGAGAGATCCTGATGGTCATGGACATGGAGTGAAACTAAGTGGACCACTAAACTGCCAGGGTCCACTGCAGAATCTGTATGTGACATCTGGCAAGAGGTACTAACTGGATAGCTACCGCCATCGAGCCCAGTGCTTGCAAGATTAAGTGGGTCGTGGGACGATCTACAGTCTACAGCTGATGGACCTGGTCCTAAATGATTTGAACTCTACAGACAGGAAGTGCTGCAGTCTCTGACACCATGTCCAGAAGAACCTTGATAAACTCTAGGCTCTGACATGAGGAAAGATTGGGATTTGGGTAGGCTCATCATGACACCTATATCCTGAAAGAGGTTGAGGGTATAGTCGGTAACCATAGCAAGTTGATGCCTCAAGGGAGCCACGAGGAGCCAATCATCCATGTACGGGAAGACCCAGAATCCTTGCAGCCGGAGATGAGCTGCCACCACTGCTATGCATTTGGTAAACACCCAGGGGGGCTGTCATGAGTCCAAAGGGTAGGGCTCTGAATAGGTAGTGTTTGGCCCCTAACAGAAAGTGCAGTTACCTCCTGGAGCATATGTAGATTTTGATATGATAACACACATCCTTCAGATCTACCGAACACATCCAGTCATCCTTGTGCAGAAGAGGCAGAATAGACTGAACAGTGACCATCCGGAACTTGGACTTCTTGAAGGACAGGTTCAGTTCACTGAGGTGCAAAATGGGACGCAGGTCCCTGGTCTTTTTGGGGACCAAAAAGAAGTGAGAGTAAGTTCTGGACCCTTGTTGTCATGTTGGGACCTCTTGGATGGCTCATTTTTGAAGAAGGTATTGGACCTCGAGATGGGCCAACTTCCTCTGGCAGGGTGGAACGTCCGAGAGTGAATTCTGTATTGGAGGGGGTTGAAAAAAGGGTATGAAGTAACCCCTGGAAATAATTATTAACACCCACAGACCTGAGGTGATACTTGTTCCAGGCTACTGGGTGAAGGGAGAGTCATCCCAACTGCCTCCAGGGCAGGACAGTCAGGCAGCGCCTCAGGAGTGCTGAGTGGGCTTCTCTAAGAAGGATTCCTGGGAGCCCTAGTTCTGCAGACCCCTTCTGCCTCTGGTGTAGCATCTGCCTTTGAATCCCCTAGCCTGGCCAGTTGAAGGGAATTCCTGAGGAGCATCCTGGAAGGAGGACTGAATCCTGCGGAACTTTTAGTTATGTACTTACTATAACTTCGGATGTATGGGATCCATCTCGCCTACATTCATAACTGATGGGCTCGGAGCCGATCCATCGGCAACTAATACACTAGAACGAAGTCTCTTATTGGCTGGGCTACTCCCTATCCCAGGATGCACTACACCTGCTTCCCCAGATCTTGTTAGTTCGCTTTCATACATCCATGCAAACACAGAAAAAACTAGTAGTCACTTCCACCAACTAAGGTTCTTCAAGAAGATCTCCAAATGGAACTACATCTCCTCTAAATCCGAATGGAAGGGAAGGAGGGAGATGGATCCCATACATCCGAAGTTATGGTAAGTACATAACTAAAAGATGTAATGGGATCCCATCTGTACATTCATAACTGATGGGACAGCGTCCTAGCACCTAAATCCCGGGTGGCTCATTGGAAAACACTCCTGAGAACTGTGGAACCAAAGGAAGCCCTGCCTCGAGAAACCACATCCAATTTGTAATGAGAAATGAAAGTGTGCGGAGAAGTCCAGGTAGCCGCAGCACAAATATCATCTATTGATAATTTGGGTGAAAAGCTACAGAAGTAGCTATTGCTCTGGTAGAATGAGCCTTGACTGGAAAGGGAAGCTCTTTGTTAGCCTGTGAATAAATGAAAGAGATACAATCTTTAATCCATTTAGCTATGGAGGTCTTAGCTACTGGTTGACCCAATTTGTTCATTGCAAAGGAAACAAACAATTGATTTGATTTCCGCGTCTGAGCGGTTCTATTCAAGTAAGTTGTCTATGGACATCCAATTGATGCAAGATATATTCTGCGTTATTAGAGAACTCTGGAAAAACACAGGGAGCTCTATAGTTTGTTGAATACAGAAAGAAGAGGCTACCTTTGGTAAAAAGGAGGTTTAATTTCAAGGAAACTCTATGCTTGTGAAAAATCAAATAGGGAGGATCAGAACAAAGAGCTTGAAGTTCTGAAACCCGCCTGGCGGAAGTTATGGCCACTAAATTTTCCAGGACAGAAATTTCAAATCGCAGGTAGCAGCTGGTTCGAAAGGACAGGCAGTTAGGGCAGCAAGAACCATATTCAAGTCCTAAGGGGGGACAGGGTGAGATATTGGAGGCCTAAGGAGCCATGCTCCTTTAAGGAAAGCCTTACAAAGTTTGTGAGACATCAATGAAGGTTCAAAGGAAGCATGAAAATTAGAGATAGCCGCTAGCTGAACCTTAATGGTAGAAACTGAAGAGCCCAACTGAAAAAGGGAGGACAGGAAATTCAGAACCTCCGATACTGGTACAGTAAGGGGGTCTATACCCTGTTCCTGAGCCCAGAAGGCAAACCTTTTCCATTTGCTGGAATAAAGTTTGACAGTGGAAGGTTTATGAGAAGAAGACAATATGTGGATCACGTCCGGAGAAAGAGAATTGTCTCGGACTAAGGATGGAAGTGGAGTAACCATGCCGCCAACTTCAAAGACCTGAGAGACGGGTGAAGCCGTCCTGACTGATGAGTCAACAGGTCTGGCACCGGGTCCAGAAACCATGGACCTTCTACCGCATGCCTCTGTAGGAAAGGGAACCAAACTTGGGCAATCAAAATCATCTCGCTCTTCAGGTAGATGGCCTTCTGTATTAACCAACCGGAGGGAAGGCATAAAGAAGACCAAATGTGTGTCAGAGCGTCCCTGGGAGGGCGTGAAGAACTCTCTGCATTTCGCATTGAGAGGGCTGGCAAACAGATCGCAGCAAGGGAGGCCCCATTTGGCGAAGATTTTCTACTCTCTGGTTGAGGATCACTCGTGGGGTAAGAGAATGGTTCTGCTTAATCTGTCCGCAATCACATTGGATTTCCGGTATGTGCGTTGCCATTAGAAAGCGGTTGGTGTGCCAAAGTCTCATGGCTTCTCTGCACAGTGGGTAAGATCTGGTTCCACCTTGCTTGTTTATATACCAAACTACTGACATGTTGTCGGAAAGGATAGCAATCGGACCATGCGGAGAGCGTGATGGAGAGCTTGCAGCACCAAGAGTACCGCTCTCATTTCCAGGACATTGATATGCAAATCGTTTCCTGGATTTGCCATGTGCCTTGGACCGACCTGTCCAGGTAATGACCCCCACCCTACCTGGGAGGCGTCCGTAGTCACAGTGGCAACGGACGTTGAGGAATAAAGGGTCCCCTGGTCGAGATTGGATTGGAGGAGCCACCAGATCCCGACGGCAACTCTCCGTGATCATGACTAAATGGTTCAAGGGAAGTTCCTGATAGGACCATTGAACCGACAGAAGCCATTGTAATATTCGCATGTGAAGTCTGGCTAAAGGGACTAAGAGTATGGTTGAACCCAACAGTTGTAGAATCCGATGGGCGGGGCTCTTGATAGGGAAGACAGAATTTGACTTGGTTTTGTAGAACCTGAATTCTTGCTGCCGGTAAAAGGCGCATCCTTTTGTGTCTAAGTCTGCCTATAAAAATAATACGTTGAGATGGCTGTAGTACAGATTTTTGCCAATTGAGCGTAATCCCCAAGAAACGGCCCAAGGTGAGCGTGGCGTTGGCGCCTGGCATAGTAGATGCTCGGAGGTGGCAGTAAGGAGCCAGTCGTCTAGATATGGAAACACTTGGAATCCCAGACTCCTCAGGTGAGCAGTCACCACTGCCAGCCACTTGGTGAACACCCTGGGGCTGTGGTGAGACCAAAGGGCAGTGCTCGAATTGGAAATGACTGACTCCGTAAGTGTCTCCTGGACTCTTGAGCTATCGGAATGTGATAGTAAGCGTCCTGGAGATCTATGGAGCACATCCATGCATCTTTCTCCAGCAATGGAAGAATGGATTGAAGGGTGACCATTGAATTTGGACTTTTGCACAAAACGATTCAAAGAACTGAGGTCCAAAATGGGCCTGAAGTCCCCTGTCTTTTTTGGTACCAAAAATAATCTTGAGTAAGTTCCTGATCCGATCTGGTCGGTGGGGACAGGCTGGATGGCTCCTTTTTCTAGCAGCTTTGAAACCTCTATTGCTGCCTGATCCCGCTGACTGGGTGGTACGTCCGGGATTTCCCTTAAGGAAGGGGGGGGGGCTTGTTGAAGGGGATGATATATCCTCCGGTAAGCACCCACTGATCGCTTGTTATGGATTCCCAAGCTTGTGGGTGCGACCCCGACTGGCTCGAGCTGCACAGTCGGGCAACAACTCAGGGACGCTGGTTGTATGAAGAACCACGAAAGGAATCGCGATCTCCAGAGTTACGGGGGCCTCTGCCACCTCTGGGGCGGCGTCTTCCAGAATCCCCCCCCCCTGCCTCTGGAGGGGGAATCACTGGGTGGAGTAGGGAAAGACTTCTGAGATTTTCTGAACCACATTTTCCCTCCTCTCTGAGCCTTGGGGTAAGGCCTAGAAGGAGCGGAAAAACGGGCCCCAACGGCAGTCAAAGTCTTGCCCTCCTGCTCACACCTAGTTAGTGTGTCCTTCACCTTGGGTCCAAACAAAGATGACCCATCAAAGGGAAGGAAGACTTGAAGGCCTCCAAATGAACACAAGCGTAACCAGGCGTGTCTCCTGAGGGCAACGCAAATGAGCCTCATGGGCGAGTTCACGATGGATAACAGGGTAGTCATCTGGCCAACAGCCGGGCCAGCGCCTCAGGTAGATTACCAGTGAGAGTCATTTAGCTCTTTAAGGAGGTCCCTTTGGAGCCTAGTAAAATGACATAAATAATTCAGCGACCGTAAGGTAAAGGCCGCTGACGACAGGGCACGCTTCCCTATCCATGCTCCTAGAATCCTTATTAGGAGGGTGGACAGGCGTTGAAGCCTCTGCCACGTCCTGCTGTGTGG
This sequence comes from Protopterus annectens, assembly GCF_019279795.1. NCBI lineage: Eukaryota > Metazoa > Chordata > Ceratodontiformes > Protopteridae > Protopterus > Protopterus annectens. The sequence continues at coordinate 326,619,633 of NC_056728.1, forward strand.
CAGAAGCCACCACCATAGCATCTACTGGAACACCTTTCGTCAGAAATTCCTTCTGGGGGGGGGGGGCTGAAAGAAACTTATTGGGTCTCGCAGGCACCGGTTCCACAGAATCTGGATGTTCCGAGAAACCAAATCAAGGAGTTCATCCGGAGACACCCAGGAGGCGGAGGGCTGGGCCCGAAGGCCTTGAGGAAGACTGACTCCTCAGCTGAAGGGGTTTTGGCCTGCCAATCTCCTCTCTGTCTCAGAATCTCCAGGATATCTGAGAAAGAGATATCATCGAAGATGATTTGGGGACCCTTCTGCGTCATCGAGGTCAGTATCCGATGTAACAGACTCATCTTGGGAGTCCACGTGCTTCCTCTTGCACAATTTCTTCCGTGGGGGCTCGTCCGAAGCAGTTTCGGACGGACCCCTGGAAGAAGGAACCCGAAGGGGTATCCTCAGGCCTTGGGGCCCGCTGCCGGGGGACTGCAACACAACAGAAGCACCAGTCTCCAGATCTAGGGACGGTGAGGTAAAAGCCTGCTGAGCCGGCAAAGGCATGGCCAGCGCGGTCCTCATGGCCTCAAAGGCCGGACCTCCAGACTCCATGGAGATCACTGGTCTAGAGGCCACGATGGCACTGGGAATTCCAGCAGCCGATGCTCCGAGGGAAGACTAGGCACGCACCCAGCCCCAAAGTGTTCCCCTCGGGCCCGACTGAGAAGTCCCAGTACCAAACCCTGAACCCGAGGACAGGGTAGGTACCATAGTCGGAGCCGACAGACCTCGAAGGGGTCTCGGCTCCGACCGTATGGCTCCGCATTGCTCCACCATCACCGACTCCAGCGGTTCGAGGAGGTTGGAGGAGGAATCGAATGTGTCGGAGGATCGGCTCCGAAGCCAACTGGGCTGGAGCCGAGACCATTAGCAAAGACTGGAGACTGGAAAAGCCTCTGTATCACCCTATCCAAATCCTGATCAGACAATTTCGAAGATTTAGAGGAGGTAGACAGACGAGAAGACTTTCCTCTCGGCTCCGAGAGTAGGGGACCGGCTCCGAAAAGGCTCCAACACTATCGGCGCGGTTCCACCACAGCATTGACCACTATCGGCGCCGAAGGAGCTTTCTTCGGAGCCGAGGGAGAAGAGTCTGAGCTGCACACCTCCACCGGCAAGCCATTGGAACCGATGGAGGTGATTCGATACTCCAACCTGCGGCTCCGAGACTAATGGAGCCGAGGAAGGAGGTATCGAGGCAGACGTCAGTGGAGCCGAGGAAGAAGAGGTCGATTTTGCTTTTAGCAGTCGGTTCCGACGGACTTGTCGGAGCCGACGATCTTTTCTTTTTGGATGTAACAGGAGGCTCCAAAGCTTCTTCAAAGGAGGGCTTAATAAGACCCTTCAAGATGAGTTTATTTTTGCGCTCTTGAAGAACCCTAGAGGAGAAAGCATGACAGACACTACATGTCTCCTGTAGATGTTTAGGCCCCAAACAGTACACACAAATGGAATGACTGTCTGTAATAGACATTTTGTAATTGCACCGAGTGCATTTCTTAAATCCTGACTTCTGCTCTTTTGACATAATAAAGTAGAAGAGATATGACAAGCAGTATAACTGACAAAGCTTGCGCTAACTGTAGAGCGCGAGAAACCAGGCACGAGCTCTGAGAGGAAAATTTACCTCACAAGAGAACACAGTGAACACACACACACCACAAAAACAACGGTCCAAAGCCCTCTAATTTAAACGGGCTTAGCCCGAAGAAAAAATAAAATTAACACCAACACTCAAAAAATAGGGCAAAGGCCCTCTAACTTAAACGGGCCTTGCCCGACAGCGAAATAAAGTACCAGTATTACTTCAGACACAAAGTTATATACTAAAATACACTCTTTACAGAAAGTAGCTGTTAAAACAGCTGTTTTATGAATATTCAGAGGAAACAACCCAAGGTCAAAGACCAGTAAAGGTAAAAGAAACCACTTAGCTCCAGCCAAGTCGAGACCACGTCCAGCTTGTAAAGCGGCAAACGAGATCTGGGGAAGCAGGTGTAGTGCATCCTGGGATAGGGAGTAGCCCAGCCAATAAGAGACTTCGTTCTAGTGTATTAGTTGGCCGATGGATCGGCTCCGAGCCCATCAGTTATGAATGTAGGCGAGATAGGATCCCATTACATCCAAAGTTTCTTACTACCCTTCTGATTCTTGAAAAAGGATCATTGGGTAGTAGAGAACTTGATCCCTACCATGGACAGAGTCTTTCCCTCCTGCTTGCTGCAGGTCAATGTCTCTTTCACAGAGAGACCAAACAAGGTTGACCCATCAAAAGGGACATTAGTGAAGGATGCCATAAAGGGTTCAGCAAACTCACAAAGGCGAAGCCAAGCATGCCATCTAATGGCAATGTCTGTGCCTGCAGCTCACAAGGTGGCCTCTGCCGCATTGGCGATCAACCTCATCAAAGCATTAACCAGGGAAGTTAGACTGGATAGCTTTGGAGAGACCAATTTAAGACTCTCTGGAAGCAGCAACTCTGAAAGGGAAGTTGTGAGCTCCGACACCAAATCTCTTTGCAGCCACGTGAAGTGTGCCATGTAATTGGTTGCTCTCAGTCTGAAGGCAGCTGAAGCAAACACGCACTTTCCAAAGCAGTCAATCGCCTAAGACTCCCTATTCATGGCATGGGCCATGGAGATATGGTCAGCGAGCTCCTTTTTTGTAGCTGCGGTCACCACAATGTCATCAATGGGGCAAAAGGTCTTATCCTTGGGGGGACTTAGAAATTTATCGGCCTTTTTAGGGACTGGTTCCATTGTGTCCGTCTCTTTCCAACCCTGCTGGCAATGAACTGTACAAGCTCTTCGGCAGGGGGGGACACCCAGGTAGAAGATGGGTCCGTCGTGAAAGCCTTCAGAAATATGGATTCCTATGAAGATGGGGTGGGGGAAGACCACCTGCCTCTTTGCTTGAGAATTTTGACAATGTCCCCAAAGGACACTTTCTCAGATAGAAGTCTGGGGGACCCATCTCCCTCCTCGAAATCTGTGTCCTCAGTGATGGACCCTTTAGGGGAGTACAACTGCCTCCTCTTGCATGTCCTCCTCCAAGAAGGCTCCTCCATGGCGGGTTCTGGGGAGGACTCTGAAGAGGCAGGGACCCCAAGGGAGGTATTGCCCATCTGAAGGTGCTCACGGAAGGGCTGACCCTGGAAGGATGATGAGGGCTTGCCCCTGTGGACGAAGGAGAGTTAACTGCTCAGCTGGAGAGGTTCCTCTCCACCACCCGGAAGGAAGATGGTCTGGATGAAGCCCCCCTCTCCTACCCCACAGTCGGAGCCTCCTGGGAAGGAGGGAAGGAGGGACCTCGATGCAGCACAGACATCTCCAGAAGATATTGGCCCCGGGCTGTCCAGTGCAGAGGTTCTCAAAGGGAGGGAATGGACCAAAAACTCTGGGCCTGACCCCACCCCCCTGGGAACCAGCACCAATCTCACGGGGCCAAGGCACAGCCAATTCTGAGGGCAATGGAATAGAGCCAGCCAGGGACCCTGACAATGTGAGAAAGGAAGGTATACCTGACACAGTCGGCCTCTCACAGGGAATACTCTGATCCTGGGGATCCAAACCCAGATGGGTCAGACGAGGAGAGTGAAGTCCTGCGATGGAGAGGATCCACTTGGTAACTGAGCCAGGGATGGTAACAAGCACAACTCAATTTGGTCGTTGAAAAAACTTCTCATTATCCTATCCATATCTAAAGAAAGCAAATTTCTGTAGAACTTGGAAGATATAAAGAATGTCCCGTCCTTGCCAGAGAACCTGTCAATAATCTGTGGTCTTGGGAGGGAGATCAACTCCTATGTCTCGGTTCAAAGAGGGGTAACAGTCTATAACTATCGGATCTGATAGAACCGTCAGATCCAAAGACCTGGATGGATCTGATGGTTTAGCCGGCACTGTATGTGGACCTGACAGGGAGCCTCCAAGGCTCTGAGACCTCAGATCCGAAAGAATGATCCGAGGATCTGGGAGCAGAACAGCCCAGATCCGAAGCCAAAGAGGCTGGACTCGGATCTGGGAATCTGTGGTCTGAGAGCCTCGGCTTTTTGGAAGGAGAATCTTTGGAACAGGAAGGATGATTCTTCTTTTTAGCATCAGAAGAGGTCTTAGAACCGGAGGCCAGAGGACCCCCTTTAGCAAGCCCCTTAAGCAGAAGCATATTTCTGCGATCTATGAGAACCCTAGGGTTTAATGTGGCACAAATGTCAAATTCAACCTCCAGGTGACTCTTTCCTAGGCAACAGACACATTCTTCGTGCGATTCGGAATGGGTCATTTTCTGACCGCATGAGGAACATCTTTTAAAGCTAGATGGCTTCTCAGACATATTAACAGTAGCATACACACTCACACATGCACGAAAACAACACCAGCACTCTACAGACAGGAAAGGGTAGCAAAGAGCCAAGAAGGGACTACCTTACTAAGGAAAGTTAATTAAGGGAGCTACAGTGAAAAAAACCCTAACAAAAACTACCAAAAGGACTCTGAAAGAAAAAGGAGAGAACCCATGAGAAAAAACTTAGAAAGCTACAGAGAGGGGAGGAAATCTAGTCTAACTAAACTGAAAGAAGGCAGGAGAAAACAGCACACTAAAAGCTATAAGAGGAGAAAGAAAAACCCCAAAGAAAAATAGTTAAATTAACTTATCTGAATCAAGGAAGCTTGAGCTGCAAGACACACGTCCTTAGCGAAAGTGTAGCAAACAAGATCGGAGGGTTTTGGGTGTGCAGGGGATTATGGGAAGGGGAGGAGCTTGAGCTCTGGAGCTGTCCTTCAGCTGCCGTCTCAGAACCGAGGTCAGATCAAAGACCCATCCGTGATGAATAATGACACAGATAGCATCAGCTCTCGGCACATACCAAAAGAAAAAGGTCCGGTCATCTGAACTTTCTTCTATTAATATATGATACTGAGATTCCAGTTTTCTTCACTTTTTTAAAGAAAAACATAAACTAACCAACTTAGAAATCCAGATACTTCAGAAATAGGAAAAAGACAGGACAAAGAAAATACAAAGACAATCAGGTACGTTATGCAAAACTAGAGAAATGTACCAGATTATCCATTTATTTTCTCTGTCCCATCTCCCTCATAAATCTCAACTATCCAGATTTCAATTTTTTTTTTTGTTATTACAAACAAAACAAAAAAAACCCCAAAAAGCAACAGAGATCTTCCTTTCTCCATTGCTTCCTTTCCAAAGCACTGATGTACTGCGGATGCATGGGAACTTAAGTCCCATATGCATGTGCAGTACATCAAGAAAGCCCCAAAATACAGGGAAAATAGCAGAAGTGCACCACGGCACAATACATTAGGAAAAAAAAAAGTTACTTACTTTTCTTAAATAAACAATGTCATTGTACAACAGCAATAATGAATGGCTGGGTGTGGGTAATGCTCCACGATTGGCTTTGTTTGGTCACTCAGGCATTGCCCTTGTGACCAAACCACACCAACCGTGGGTAAATCCAGCATTACTCATACCGTGCCATGGGTTATTGCTGTATAAATTCATCCCAGCCTTGACTGGTAATGAGTATCAGCATGCATAATGACTACAAGACTCAGATGCCTTGAATTTTACCATGATTCTTATAAAGTGACTCAGAAATTTAGAAGCATGAGCTGAAACAAATGGAAGTGGAGGTTCAAAGCAGTCAAAATCAAGGTGCACCACGAAAACAGCAATCCAAAACTGTGCACATCCTGAGGATAGGGGAGGATCAAGCTCCAAGTAAATGGATCATGAAAACTTATAGTACTTTACATCTCTGCAATAGTGAATCAACAGGATAATGCAAGAATGCAGTAATAAGGGTAAACAGAAAGCTGGGCTATACAACAAAAGGATAGAATTTGACAAGAGGGAGCTGGTATTAATCACTATAAAAATGTCAATGCTAAGACCACTGTTGGGGTGTTCTGTCCTGTTCTGGAGACTCTACACAGAAAAAGAGATAAGAAAAAAATTACAGACAAATCCAACAGAGTGATTACGGGAATGAATGAAGTGATAGTTGAGAAAAGTCTGGGTATTTTCCCACACATAACACCATAAATGGGAAAAGCAGGATAGAGAGGAGTATGTATAACATGAAATTCTCAGAGCAATGTCTGTGTAAAATCTGTATCCTCTCTCTCTCTCCTTGGAATTTTTTGTCACATTATCTGTTTTGTTCCCACATCCCAAAGACATAGTGATGAGTGAAGTTTATAAATTGCCTATAGGTGTGAATATGGGGTGGAGGGATGTCAAAGTCCGAGTGTCCCCAGACAGGCTGACATCACCCCACAGGACCAATTCTTTCCCTTATACCTACTGAGTACCACTATGGGCTCTAGCTTCTTGTAGTTCTGTTTAAGATAAAGCAGACATCAGAAAATGAATGGATAATAAATGCTTTCTGCTTGAGAGGAGTTGTAAACAAGTGAAATAAAGTGTCACAGTGAGTGGTAAAATGCAAACAGCAATGACACATTCAAAATGGCTTAGAACAGTTTATTTATCTTTGTTTACTGGGAAAGTCTGACTGGTAATACCCATTTTCAGTGGAGTTGGAAAGAAAATATCAAGAAAAAAGATAACAGGGATGAGGAGAGGAACACCACTGGGACACCAGCTGCAACAAATGGGCAGCCAAGACAGACCACAGATATCAAATCTTTTCATTTTAAACACTGTAAAGCTTCTCCATTTTCTGCAACATAACACAATATTCCTTTAGCAGAAATGAAGTGAAAGATGAATAATACTGGAAATGACATTTCTCCACGTCTCGGAAACATACACAACTGTCCATTTCCCTTTAAAAATGTACTAAGTTTAAAAGCAATGCAGACACTTTCTTTAAGAGGCCTCTATTATTTCCATTAAAACCCAATTTAATCTATCCATCATCACAGTGCAGATCTAGGAGAAAGATCCAAATGACTGGTTAATTGGGACAGTATTCCTTACCTCAAGTGCAAACATCCTGTCCATCATGCTTCTTGATGAGGTAGCATCAGCCACAATGTGGACTTCGAGACCTCTCCCTATCAAGTCTAAGGCAGTCTGCTGAATGCATACGTGAGTCTGCAAATATAATAAAAAATAAAAACAGCAACTGCTGCATCAAAACTGTAACAGGTACTCAAAACGTATATGCAACTAAAATCATATCTTGTATATTAATGAAATAACTTTAAAAATTACTTACTAATGGTGACACTTGTTAAACACAGCTGCCCATTTCCATGAGTATCAGGGACTTGATCTAGCTATCGAATTTGCTTAAAACTCTTCAAGTATTGGTGTGTGCCAAAATCTACACAAATCTATGCCTTAGAAACATTCAGGGTAATCAGAGTGCATATTTTTGTTTCAGGCATATGTTTCGCTTTAACAACATGCTGGATAAACTCATTACTTTTCTAAATATGTCTTACTTGCAGCTAAAGACTACTCAGCAAAGGGAAGATGAATCATACTGGCACTACATATAAAAATACAAAATGCGCATCAGATGACAGAAGCAATATTACAGTTAATATGAGAAAACAGGTCTTAACAGACAGCAAAAGTTACTTACTTCTACACCAAATAAGACAACACTGTGAATTCCTGGAATCTCAGCCAGTGCAGCTTCTACTTCTGGCAGCACCATTGAGAACTTTGTCTTTGGTAACACAAGCTTGGCTCCTGACAGATCTAATTCTTGAACAGTACTTCCAAGACCTTTAGGATATTGCTCAGTAAAGATAACAGGAATTCCAAGAATCCGAGCACCCTGTAGCTATAGAAAGGCATAAAGAAATGAAAAAACAAAATTATCTATAAAATAATGAGCAGCACATGTAAGCATCATCTTCACAAAGACCACTACGCTCTAAATATTATTCTGATTTATAACACCTTCCACAACTGTAGATATCTGATGCAGACGCCCAAAGAGTATCCTAACCATTGCAGTTACCCTGGACCTGGAAATGTCTCTCAGTAAATACACGTAATGAAGACTGATTCTCTGGTTAATGTCAACATTCTCTCTATCCAAGGAAAATGGCATGTTCAGGTAACAGATTCTAGTTATTTACTTGTCAAACTAAGAGATTGTTCATGAAATAAAATTAAAGTAACACCAAATGATTCAAAGCACCAGTAATTTTCGACTGGCATTCAAGTAGAAAATGCTTTACTACATACACTGATTTTCCTTGTTTATGAAAAAGGAAGAAATGAATCAGTCAAAATTTTAGAATTATTAAAGAAGAAAACTGCACTGCTATGTGGCATAGAAGTATGAAGCCCTGGCGTTAACCAGGACAACCACATTCTGACTGGAGGTTTGGGTGCTGGACAGGATGGGTTTGGGTGAGGAGTGGCACTAAGAGTTAGCAACATGCATCAGCCTGCCCATCCTAGGAGTGTGAGGAGATACCCAGGGTTTGCACACAGCAGAGTATGCTTCACTGGAAGCTGCAGCTTGCCTCCCTAGCTTCAGTCTTCATAGCGAGGGGTGTGAGCCAGCTGGCACCACAGGCAACTCAGATAAACATGTGTTGACGTGCACACAAGCTACAACCTATGCAATACTGCAGCAGGACATAAAAAGCCATGCACAGAAAAAAAACAAAAACAAAAAGCAAACATGATGCTGTCTAACTGTATTTTTGCTGGTACCCACTGCTCCATTTTCACTTACCTGATATAGCCAGAAAAGTAGCACATTGCCAAGGCATATCTTAACACATGCAATCAGTTTACCCATTTTTAGGTCATCTGCACAGAGACTGTAGAGCACCTCAGATGAAAATTATAGATCTGAAAGATACAACCTTAACAAGTATGGTTATAGGACACAGCCCTGTGGGAAACCATGGCTGTAACCTAGAATTTCAGCTGATCATGTGGCTATCCATCTCAGTACATCAATACCTAGCTGTTCTAATTTATTGATCAATGTGTTGTGCATGACCCTAGCCAGTGTTGAAATTAAGCCTATATAAAATTACATTACAGCACAACTTTTCATTCATAGCTGTTAATACATTATTACAGATCATCATGTTTTTATTATAGAGCATCATGTTACAGGTGGTTATTTTCAACATATGCATGCTGATATACGGCTTCACATCCCAACCTTTCCAGTTCTGATAATTTATCCAAAATAATCTTCTCCATTATTTTTCCACAACATGAAAGTAAACTTGTATGACTCTGGGATTGTCCTATTCTCCTTTCCCCTAAAGACAGGTTTAACAAGTGAATGTCTACAACCTTGAGGAATATCTCCATATTTAAATGACCTAGTGAATAACTGATGTAATGGTATTTTCTAATTTCTCCAAGTTTTTTAGGTTTCTAATAATATGACAGGAATGGACCCTATTACTGAGTCAAAGTACAATTAAAGTTTGTGAAATTAGTATTCTTTCAATCTTTAACGTTAACCAGAAGTGTTCTTCCCAAAACCCACAATGTGCCCAGCAATGACTCCTGCAATTTGTATGTTGTTACATGTATCGGTAAAGTACAGTTGTGTGCACTTACCATAAATGTAGATGTTCAAGTGTATTCACTGTTACAGTCATTACATTTGGGTAATCCTGCTGGCAGGTTGCCCTCAGCCGGCCTGAATTCCAAAGTCTTGGGTCCTGTGTCGGCTGCTGTCACCCCTTCCCTGTCAGGTCGTCAGGGGTATAAAAGAAGCAGCCAACACCATTTTCTTCAGTTTTTCTTGCCCCAGATGTCAGGTGCCCCCAAAAAAGGGTAGCCAAAGTTTATATATATATATATATATATATATATATATATATATATATATATATATATATTTTCAGAAATACACCAATGTAAATTTTACCTTCATCTAAAAGCAAATACATCACATAGGTAGAATAAATCAGAGAAGGAAAGATATGATCCAAAAGAAACAAGGGGGAAGGCGGGTGGGTAACCTGGACTGCAACAGTGAATACACTCGAACATCTACATTTATGTAAGTGTACACAACTGTAATATGTTCTTCGTGTTTCACTGTTGCAGTCATTACATTCGGGTAGAATCCCAAAGCTATGGTTGGGAGGCAGGATCTAGACAGCAGTAGGAGCGGCTATGAGGCCCTGCAGAACTGCAGTGGCAAAGCCTGCCCTGGATTTAGAGTAGAGTGGGAGATGATGATGCTTTGTAAAGGTGTGCACTGAACTCCAAGTTGCCGCCTCTAAAATGTCTCTGGTTGGTACTCCCCTGAGAAAAGCTGCTGAGGTGGCTGCAGCTCTGGTGGAATGAGGCCTAATGCCCTTAGGCACTGGCTTGCCATGGTGTAAGTAGCAGAAACGAATGCAGTGGCCTAACCACTTAGAAATAATCTGCTTTGAGATGGGATTTCCTTGTGATCCTGCAGCATATGCCACTAGTAATTGTTCTGTCTTCCTGAAAGCTTTGGTTCTGTCCAAGTAGAATCTAAGTTGTCTGTGTACGTCCAAAGAATGCAGAATTCTCTCCCCCTCGTTCTGTGGATTTGGGTAAAAGGTTGGCAGATGGATGGCTTGGTTAAGAGCCACACTGGACACTACTTTAGGCATAAACGTTGGGTTTGCCCTCAGGGAGACCCTGTCTGGATGAAAAATGATGAAAGGTTCCACAGCCATGAGCACCTGTAGCTCTGAAACTCGTCTTGCAGAAGTAATTGCCAAGAGCAGAGCTGTTTTCCATGATAGAAACTTCATATCAGCAGAAGCAGCTGGCTCAAAAGGAGGCAGGGTGAGCTTTTCCAAGATATAGTTGAGGTCCCATGCAGGTATTGGTAGTTTCCTTGGGGGCCTTAAATTTTTGGCTCCTCTGAGGTACTGCCTTAATAAAAGGAGAGAAAAAAGTGGTGGCTCTGTATTGTAATGAGCTGAAATGGCAGAGGCATGAATTTTAATTGTTGAAAAAGATAGGCCTTTGTCCAGCATCTCCGTTAAGTATTGCAAAATCTGAGGAATATTTGGTACCGCTGTATCAGTTCCTTGTGCCTGGTTCCAGGCACAGAATCTCTTCCATTTTCCCACATAAGACTTTCTAGTACTAGGCCTTCTGGCTTCCAGAATCACATCCTTCACAGCTTTACTGAGAGGTGTTTTTTGTATGATTACATTATCTGCCATGCTGCCAAGTTTAATGTCTTAAGGTGGCTGTGCATGATCTGATTGTTTTGCTGGGGCAGTAGTCGAGGTATTTGAGGTAAGGTCCAAGCTGGGTATAGAGATAAGTTTCTTAGTATTGGATACTAGTACTGTTGTGGCCAGTCTGGGGCAATCAGTATCATCTTTGGCTTCTCCTGTCTGACCTTTAGGAGCACCTTGGGGAGGAGAAGCAGTGGAGGAAAAGCATATACTGATAGATTTTTCCAGCTGAAAGACAGGGCGTCCACTTTCCATGCTTGTCTGTGATAAGTCCTTGTGCAGAATCTTTGTAGTTGGTAATTGAGAGAGGAGACAAATAGATCTATGTCCGGGCATCCCCATTTCCTTGTTATCATGCTGAAGACTTGTGGATCCATGAGGTTTCTGCTTAGTTCATCTGACAGAGTATTTTCCTTTCCTGGCAGGAATTGTGCCTGCAGATGTACTTGGGAAGTCAAAGCTGTGTCCCACAAGGTCATGTCTAGTCTGCAAAGGGGGTAAGAATGTGTGCCCTCCTGCTTGATTATATACCACATGACCGTGGTGTTGTCCGTCTTTATCAGTAGTTGTCCCGGATGAAGTAGGTCTTTGAAGGCTGTCAGGGCATTTTGAACAGCTAACATCTCTTTTTGATTGATATGTAGATGCATTTGGTTTGAGGACCATGTGCCCTGAATGCATCTTCCTGCCATGTGGGCTCCCCAGGCATAGTCTGATGTGTCCGTTGTTAGTGTCTGCCTGGCTGGAGGTAATGTGAATGGCTGTCCCTTGTTCTGGTGACAAGCCTTTGCCCACCATCGAAACTCCTGTTGCAGGCAGGGAATGAGAGTAATGACCGTTTCCAGGCTGTGGCAATGTTGAGTCCAAACACTTTTTAGATACCATTGAAGTTTCCTCATATGCAGTCTTGCATATGGAATTAGTAGGATGCAGGATGCCATGAAGCCCAAAGCCTGCAGAATTTTTCTTGCAGATAAGTGGGCCTTTGTTGCTAACATTTTGAAATAGGTAGTCAGTTGCCTTTGTTTGTTTGGCGTGAGATAAGCCATCTGGGCAGTTGTATTCAAGCTTGCACCCAGGAATATTATCTCTTGTGAGGGTACTAGTTTTGATTTTTTTTTTGTTGACTGTGCACCCTAGGCATGTTAGGAGTTTTTGCACAAATGCCAGATGTTGAAGAAGAATATCCTTGTCCTCTGCTTGAATGAGACAGTCGTCCAAGTAAGGATATATTTGCATTTCTCTGTCTGCAGAATGCAATTACTGGTGCCAGGCACTTTGTAAAGACCCTGGGCGCAGTAGATAAGCCAAAGGGCACTGCAGAGAATTGGTAATGCATTGAACCAGCCTTGAATCTTAGGTATCTTCTGCATGCTTGTCTGATTGGAACATGCAGGTATGCCTCTTTTAGTTCTAAAGTCACAAGCCACGCATTCTTGCCCAGCATGGGCAGAAGCTGCTGCAAAGTCAACATCTTGAATTTTGGAATATCCAGGAAAGTGTTCAGAATAGATAGGTCCAGTATCGGCCTCCAGGCCTTGTCCTTTCTGGGTACCAAGAACAGTCGAGTAAAATCCTTGTCCCTGCTCTTGCTCTGGTACTTGTTGAATGGCCCCCATGTCCATGAGGGATGAGACTTGTTTTTGTGCCTCTGCCCATTGATTTTTTGGCAGATCTGGCCAGCAATTTGCCTTTGGTAGAGTATGGAAATGGAATTTGTAGCCTTGTGACACTATGTTTAGAACCCACTTGTCCTGGGTTATGATGTGCCAATTTTGAACAAAAAGTGCTCATTTTCCCCCTAAGGGTGCTGCCAGAAGATAAGTGCTTGGTGCAGGCAGGGGGAAGTCATTGGGACTGTTTTCTGTAAGTCTGTGATCTGTCTTCTCCAGCTTTGGAGATAGAAGCACCCCACTGCTTGGGCCTATAAGAACCTTGTGCCTGGGGTCTGCCCCTAGGTCATCTGGATCTGCCCCTTTGAGATCTGTCTGACACAGGAAAGGACCAATTTTTTGTAGGCCAGTGTCTACTAAACCTAGGTGGCTGTACTTGTAAAAATTCTTTGACAGTTTGCATAGATTTAGCTTTGTCCTCCATTTTCTTTAGAACCTCTTCTGAATTAACACCAAAGTATCATGCTGTAAAGGTGCATCTAGCAATTTAACTTTAACATGATCAGGCAGATTTTGTTCCTTTAACCAAGCATGCCTACTAATTACAGAACCCGTAACTGCGGCCCTGCAGGAGGCCTCCAAAGAATCAAAACCACATTGCAAAGTATGTTTTCCAACTTGTTCTGCTGCATACAATAAATCCTGCATTTCCTTGTTTTCTGCACATTCTGAATTTAACAACATTTTCTGTTTAAGCAATCCCATGACATGTTGCTGATACTTAAGCATATGAAATTGACAGTTTAAGGCCCTTATAGCCAAAGTTGCAGATGTGTAAACCTTTTTTCCCCATCTATCCAGTGCCCTTGAATCTTTGTCAGGGGGGGTAGGGTTTTTTGCAGTGGAAGCCTTAACTCCCTTTGGACCCTGTGAAATAGTTTCTGGGTCAGCAGCAGGGTTTTTAAAAAGAAATTATGTGTTAGTTCGGAACCCTGTAATATCGGTCAGGCTTAACAGGAGCTGGGGGTAAGGAGTCAGGGGTCAGACTGGACTCCGAAAACGCATCATCTACAATGTCTAACACAGGTGGAATGGCTAGAGGCCTGTGCTGAGGAAGTAAAAGAAAATCTCTGAGCCTCTTTTTAGATTCTGAACAATCTTGGCTCTCCCAGTGGAAATGCTCTCTCATGGTATGTACGGTTTCCCCAAAGGAATAGTCCTCAGGAGGAGATGCTGAAGGAATAGATTCTTCAGCATCAGAATCCTCATGGGGGGAACAGAATATTCCTGATCATAAGAGGAATCAGAAGAAATAGAAACCTGATCTGAAGATTCATAGTCAGTGTCTTGCCTAGGCCTCATCAGGAGGGGGATGGGAACCCCTGATCAAGGTAATCAAGTCTTTGGCCATTTTGAGCATCTGTTTTTTGGGCATGGAGGCCTGTCCACATGGTGCTTTAGTCTTTGCTTTTGAAGCTGAAGTTGTTTTATTATAAAGATGTTTAGGTATGAATACACCCTCAGAAGCCGGTACCTGCTCAGTGGCTCCGGACCCATCTGAGGGATTAGCGTCCGAGGCTGCAATACCTTGAGTATCCAATGGCATGGCCGACTCCACGTGGGTGTCGGTAGCGGCCTGCGACTCTAAAGTAGCGGGTGTCAGGGGCTGTGAAAGTGCCTCACTGAGGACCGGCGAACCGGCGACTGGCTTAGGAGAAGTTTCGTCGTCGGTTTTGGGCCTCGGTTGTTTTTCTCTATCCTTTTCTTTGCGTTTTTTGTAAACTGCGGTAGTCGGGTGGCTATCCGATGACATTTCAGGATAATTAAACCGGCGTCCAAACAAGTTTAAAGCAAAATTATACCAACGCTTAATAGTACGTTGGTTAAATCTAGCACAAAACTGACAACCAGTAACGTTGTGATCAGGGCCTAGGCAAGGAATACAGTAAGAATGAAAATCCTTATGAGGTATTTGCTTTCCACAAGAAATACAATTATTAACTTTTTCTGACATTGGTCTGGAGCAAGAAAAAAGTTTCCCCAATAGGGTACTTAGTTTTATTGAAGACTTCGGATCTGAAACTCAAACACGAAAATCTCAGGAGTCGGCCGACCGACACTTGAGAACTGCTTCTGCTTCGGGCACCATGCGGCAAGAAAGACTGAAGAAAATGGCGTTGGCTGCTTCTTTTATACCCCTGACATCAGGGAAGGGGCGACAGCAGCCGACGCAGGACCCAAGACTTTGGAATTCAGACCGGCTGAGGGCAATCTGCCAGCAGGATTACCAAAATGTAATGACTGCAACAGTGAAACACGAAGAACATCGTATTTAAGTACGACTATAAATGTTTAAGACCTGTTGCTCCAACTACTACTGGAACTGTCTGGGTATCCTTCTTCCACATTGCCCTAGTTTCTGCCTCCAAATCCTGGTTCTTTATGACTGTCTCTCTCACTGTACGTAAGACAGTGTAGTCACTGGGTGTAGCAATTTCAATTATCAATGCGACTTTTGTCATCTTTTCATGGACTATTGTAACTGCTTTTCTAGCATCTATTTTTTGAACTGTTGGTAATGGGTGATCCCATGTATTATAAAACTTCCATCATTTTCTATGATGCTTTGTGGCGCATGTTTCAACTGTTTTTTAGCTACTTCAGTTCTGTAATGTTTGCACAATCCCTAAAGTCTTGCCACATTATTATGCCTTTCAGTAATCAGTCCTTCTGCGATTAGTATATCACAATCAGCTACAAGATGTGTGACTGTTTCCAATTCCGTTTTACAAAACCTACATTTGTTTGGTTTTCAAAGTCCATTGAACATGTGAGAAACCATGTGTACGTAGCCCACTATCTCAGGATGCTAATATTAACCTTTTGTCTTGATTTAAATTCACTTCCTGCATTCGATCCTGATCAACATGATGTTGTTCCAAGAGTTTCCTATACTTGCAACAATATTTACTCATTTTCCACATTTCTTGCCTTCTCATCTGATCCTTCACCTCACATACTCTGTTTTTTAGCATATTCAGTTGCTACCTGATTTTTATCAACTTCTGGTTTAATTTCCATTCCCACTTGACGCTGACATGCTTCTGCTAAACTAAGCAGGGAACGCATCTTAGACTTATTCTCCTCATGTTTCAAAACTTTCACTATGTTTGGGTTTTGTGAGGTCAGCGGATATGTATGCAGTCCCACGGTTGCAGATCTAGATCCGTAATCAATTTCGAGGATGCCCATACTTCCTTCTGAACATGGAATATATAACTTTGGCATATGCTGATTTTTACAAATCATTTCATAAACATGAAGCATCCTTCGTGTTTTCCTGCCCAACCTATGCAACACCTTTTGAGGACAATCATTCGCTCCAAAACTTTAAGTTAGGACAGGAACAGGAAATTGATTTATAGCTTGGACTTTGTTATTATATGTCAATGCTGTTTTTAATATTAATTTTAGTCTTCTAAAATATTCCTTACAGAGTTTTATTTGCATTTGTTCATGCTTTACTGTTGATCCTTCATCAATTTCCAAATATTTATATAGTCCTTCTTGCTCAAGTTCTTTTATATCACATTCCTGTTCCAAATAGATGTTCTCTTGGTGCTGCAGCTTTCCTACTTTAAAAGTTGCTTTTTCACATTTATCAAGATCAAATGACATTCTTAAATCGGGTCTATATCATATCAGCGAATGTGAAAAATATCTAACATTCTAAACAGCGAAAATGCTGGACCTTGAACTCTTTATTCCCCCCCACACCTCCTGCTAAATATGTATTCCAACTCCAGGATCGCACTACAGTGAGGAAAGGGCAAATATTCCGACCTTCACTGTACTTCGATCCCACAAGAAGCACTTTGAGGTCCGACATTTTCGCTCTTTAATGCGTTCGGTATTTTTCGCATTCGCTCATATGATACAGACCCCTTAAATCACCTGAAAAAGTTTTGACCACTGGAAGTTGTGCTTTCAGATCCTCATCTGATGAACTATACAGTTTTAAATCACCTATAAAAAGAAGATGAGAAGTTAAGTTCACGACGATGTGTTCTCAGGCCGTTATTACCTATTCGATCTCCTCCCTGTACTTTGTTTTGGTCTAATTTATAGATTCATAGATTGTTATTAGGCTAATGACCCGGAGGATGGAGCCTTTATAAGCCTAGCCAGGTCTTCCTGAGAGAACAATGATGTCCTGTATCTAAAATAAGAAATTTGAAACCAGGCATTTATTTATTTAATTTATTTATTGCATTTGATTACCGGGGTAGTCCACTGGGCCAGAAGAACCCATTTTCAGTGGAGGCCCGGGGAGAAAAGCCCCATATTTAACACATACAGACAAGAAATATGTTACAATGATACAGGATATATAATACAACAGTAGCAAATAAAACAACATTATGATTGCATACACTAAATTATTGACAGAGGTAAAATTGGAGACGAACATTATGATTACATACAATAGATTAATAACAGAGGGTGGACTGGAGAGAAACAGTGAGGAAATAGCATAGAGTTATGGATTGAAACTACGATATAAAGGTAAATTAAATATGGAGTAAGATAAATAGCAGAGAAGGAGGAAAAGCAGTATGGTAATGTAGTTGTACTGCAGGCTCAACGTGAGTGGAAAAATTAGTTGGGGTGGTTGAGAGAAAGGGAGATTAGAGTGGTTACAGAGAGAAGAGGAGAAAGATAGTGAGAGGGTTAAGTTATGTGGTTCTTAGTAGAGGTGCAAGTGCATAACCACTGTGAGGAGAGGTGAAGTTTAAGGTATGTTTTAAAGGTAGAGGCATTATACTTGATTTTTATAAACTACCTCTGTCCATAAGGGACAAGGGTGCCAGGTCTGGTGTAAATTTCCTATTATTCCCCATCCACTAGTCTAGGTTGCGCTTAAGCTGGGTAAGAGATGAACTCAGCTTTACATGGATGGGAAGCCTGTTCCATAGGAGGGACAGTCTTTGGGATGCATATCCGTCTCTCCAGCATGTTCTGTTTAAGTCACAGACAAAATTCAGTTCCCTAGACCTTGTACTTCTGGTACACTGACTTACAAATACGTAGGAGATTCATAAGTGCATGGTTTGCAGGTGCCTTGCAAGCCAGGCATAAATCACTCCTCAGCAATCTGTAGGAGACTAAGTAGAGGGAAAGGGCTTTAAGGTGCTCTGCGTAAGGCAAGCTTGTTACACCTTGCATTCTTTTTGCAAGAAACTTCCGAGGTCACTCTAGCTGCTGCATATGCTTGGTCAGGTACACACAAAAGGGAGAGATGTACTCTATGGTTGGTCTGATAAGGGGTGGAGTACAGTGAGATAATGACCTCTTTGGTCCTAGATGCCATGCCCATACTTATAAGCTGCACAACATAAAAGGATTTCCTCACCATTGTGGCAATGTGGTGGTCAGAGTTATGGCTACTGTCTACGTGCAAACCCAGATCCCTGACCACTGGGTCGACTCTTAGGGACGTATTATCAACATAGCACTTAGCCAAGATGCTTGACTTCCCAAATGGTAAAATCATGCATTTCTTAATATTGAGTTTAAGACCGTGGCTTTGGCACCACTTGTTAGTCAAAGATAGACCTTGAAGAAGGCTAGTGTCTGCAGGGGAGTCAATGATAACCCCCAGCTTGCAATCATCTGCAAATTTACTCAGCCATAAACATTCAGCATTTGCTTCCACTTCAGAGAAATAGATGCCAAAAAAATGAGGGGGACCAATACCACGCAGTGGAGGCCTCTGCTAGTGACCGGCCTCTTGGCAGAAAGGGTCTCACCTATTTTGACCTCCTGGATTCTATCAGTGAGTCAGCTGGCTACTCAGTGGGTGACACAAGGGTTTATACCTAAATTAGTGAGCTTGTTAATTATGCCTGAATGGGGTATTGTATCAAAAGCCTTAGCCAGGTATAGGTAAGATGTGTGCACAGACTTATCTTTATCCATTGCTTTGGAGACGCTCTCAAAAAAGTCCACCTGATTTAATAGGCATGACCTTCCTTTATCAAAGCTGAACTGTGATGGGTCCAGCATTTGCAAGTTACCTGTGTCATCATTTATCATGTCCATGGTGATTCTTTCTATGGCCTTACATATGAGGCTGGTAAGACCTATGGGCCTGTAGTTAACCTGGATCAGTGGCTGGACCTCCTTTGTGCCGGGGAATGACTGTAGTCAACTTTCATTACTTAGGCACAAAACATGACTGAAGACTCCAGTTTAAAAGTGCCTCAAGTGGACTAGACAGGTCATGTTTCATGCTATTTATTAAACATCCCAGGATGTTATTGGGGCCCATCAATGCAATGTTTTTGGCTTTGGAAAGTGAATTGATGACCTGTTCCCTAATAATGGTTGGGGGGATTGTGGTATGCTGCATTTTCTCTGGACTATCAAGGGGTGAGTGGGGGGAGAAATATGAGCTAAACCAGTCAGTCTAAAGGTTAGCAATGGCCTCCGATTCAGTGTGGGTGATGCCATTTACAATAAGTTATGCGCATTGTTGTGTAGTTACCCTGAAGTTAGGGACATACCTGTAAAAAGGTTTGTGGTTGTGTTTTGCCTGAGATGCTACTGTTTCTTCAAATTTTGCCTTTGAAGTATTAATTAACCCTCTTAGCTGCCTGCTTAGATTGGTCAGGGGACTTTGAGTATATATGGCTTTATTCCTCCTATGCTTGGCCAACATTTATTTTTCTTTTGTCGTATAACTGATTGATATTACAATTCTACCAGGGTGGCTTGCCTTTTGAGTTTGACTTATTCTTAATACATGTGGGCACAGCTCACTCTATACAGCTATCAATATGGCTGTAAAGAGATTTTGTAAACAGCTCAGCATATGCTATACTGTTTACTGGGTTTGGGGGTGCTTGGAACTTAGACAAAGTATTGCTTAGTAGAGAGATGTTAAGTCTTGGAATGCTTCCTAAAGATTTATGGTTTCAGTGGTTCCTTGGATTTAATTTTTATTTTAAGTAATACTACCTTATACTGTGATCTGATGAACAAAGACAGTATACAGGGCGAGGAACACCCCCCCCCCCCCATATTCATGAGTACAAGGTCAAGAATGTTTGTTCCCCTGGTAGAAGACTTGACCAACTGTTCCAGGATGTTGGTGTTAAAGTTTAGGAATCGCTGGTCTTGTGCATTAGAAGTGGTACAGGATTCCCAATCTATAGAAGGATAGTTTAGGATATCATATTGGGTTGAATGGTGAGGAACCCTAGTACATTGAGATAAGTAGTACGGGTTTCCTGAGACATGGAGGGGGACCAGCAGGTTGCAAGGATATGGTACGAGACCCTATTTATGGTGAGTTACACATGCATGAGTTCCAGTGGGTCATAAACTAAACTAG
This sequence comes from Protopterus annectens, assembly GCF_019279795.1. NCBI lineage: Eukaryota > Metazoa > Chordata > Ceratodontiformes > Protopteridae > Protopterus > Protopterus annectens. The sequence goes on from NC_056728.1 coordinate 326,639,846, forward strand.
TCCATATTGTGAGCTTGGTTTTAATATAGACAGACCCCCAAACTCTCAATAATATCAATGTACATAAATTTTGCTGGTATGGTTTAGTGCTTTCATCTGTCAGGTACAATGCTGTGATTGTCTAAAAATTCACCCTTGATGTGTATATAAATTGTGTTCTAGGACAAGACCCATCATATCCATAATAAGATTGACTCTGTCCCAACTGATATTCCTCTATCACTAGGGTCCAACAAGCATTTATTCATTATTTAATATAGACAGAGACTGCTCCACCTTTAGCTCCCTCCTGTGCAGTAGCTGGTCTAAAGGTGTGAAAGCCATTATAACTTTGTACTGCTGGGGTACTATGAGACTTTAAACCATGTTTCCGTTACTATACAGATGTCTACACTCTCCAGACACAGGAAGGCTTGCAGGTAATAGAGTTTCTTGTTAAGACTTCTAGTATTGAGCAGTACCACCTTCAGATATTCCTTCATAGGTTCATTTAACTTAGTAGGTTTATCAGTCAGGAATTGCCTAAAAAAGGCACTATGAGGTTGGAAAGGTTCTTTGTCAATATCTGAAAGCGTAGCGGGGATAAATGCAGACCAGCCCTGGCAAAGCAATGAGGGCTGTCAAGCATGTCCTCCCAGGCCATCAAATACTGTACCCTCTTGGATCGACACCAGAAGTTAAGCCAATTGTTAAAGCCAATTAATTGCTGTTGGTAATGTGGAATCACCCTTGGAGAAGGTAGTATGCTGTTCAGTGCTAAGCTCGTACCTGCCTGAGACACCTAAACAGCTAGCGCAATCACATCTCACTTCACATAGTCAAGGGAGTTGCATCTTAGGTCATTAACACCCACATGGACTATGACAAAGTCATACTGGTACCTGTGGTTCAATGACCTGACTGCCCGTGTGACTTGACAGATCCCAGTCCCTCAAAGGCAGCTAACTGTGACTCCCTCCTTACTCAGTCTGGTGAGGGGTACATCAGTGTGCCTCAATACAGAAATAACCAATGACCAGGAAATTTGGCTGCAAGCTGGTTTGCCTTAAGGGCTTAGCAGTAGAGGTACTGCATGCAGTGTTCCTATGTGTAGCTGTGGGTGGTATTGTTTACAAAATGGCTGAGGACCCTTTCTTTGACTCTACTGTGCAGGAGATGTTAAGTGTTTTAGGAAGGTTACCTGTAAGTGCTTCAGCATAGATAGTTTTACGTGTGGGGTCTTTACTCTGTGAAGTAGGCATGCTGCAAGTGTCACTGACAACCTCTATAGCATTAGTTTCGGTTGTATGAAATAGTTTTGCCTTCAGCGTTAAAGTGCATTTACACCGCTTGCATTCTTTATTTCTTTTATTGACAGTGTACGAGGCAATTGCTACAATGCCTCAGAATACCCATCCCAACCAGACTGGCCACAGAGACAGAGTGGGGAAGTGCATATCCATGGCTACTGATCTACTAGGGAGGAGTGAGGGAAATTTAAATACTGAATAGGTCAATAAGACAAGGAATTTGATGAGCAATGTTCAGCTATGAACAAATAAATGCTCTAGTAGTTAAAAAAAAAAAAAATCTGTCTAGACAGTAATGCCCCAAGCGAGTAGACCACAAACCTTCCTAATGTAAAATAACATACTTGTTTTTCATTATAATCTCATTTGATTTCAGTATTGCAGGTTACCTGGACGTTACTAGGACAATTTATCAACCCCCTTTATGGAGCCAAAGTGCTTGACGTAAGATTTTGTAGATTTATCTGTAATCTGCTGTGGCTGAGAATAAATTTTAGAATCTATACACAGTTAATCAATTTGTATGTTTTTACTCCTACTACAACTTATGCATCTATAAAATGGTTTCCTACTATACTCGATATTTTTATTATATATTTTCTTTAAAATTTTCTTGATCTTCACACTGTTTAACATGTCTGTCTAGCTTGTTTATTTCAGTTTTCAAAGACACACTTTGACCTTTTTTCCATTTCTTATATGTTTGTCTCTCACTTTAATCAGGTATATTGCTCTTATGGAAATTATCCTCTTAACATTGTGTGCCTAGATCCAGATATTAACTTTTTTTTTTACATTCAAACAAGATGTCTTTCAAAACATGTCACATTCCTTTTGCAGTTTCTCTACAGAACCCATCACTCCAATTAACTTTATATAGTGACTGTTTTGCTTCTGTATAACTTGTTATTAATCTTCTGTGCATTGGTTTTGATTTCAATTTGGAAGAATTATCTATCAGCAATTTAACCTTTATAACACCATGATCACTGCAAGTCAATGGTGGTAAAATCTGACATAACAGTCATTTCATTAGGAACACAATGTTTATGTTCCATTCCCTAGTAGGCTTTTTCACAATCTGAAGAAACTGTTGTTCCTGAACTTGCGCTGTAATTTTTTTTAATAATGCTGTTGTAGCAGTAAGTCCTTAGCCACTATTATTCTTCCTGCCTTTGTTTTATGCAAGAAATGTACAAATTTCTATAGGCCATTAGCAGATGAATGTTGTAGTCCATACACTCAGACAATTGTTATATGTTCCAGAGTAGTCTTTATATTCACAGTAACACAGTCTACAGTACTGGTGTTATCACTGAACATGTAATAATTACAGGTATCATAACAGTCTTTAATCTCTATCATAACACTGCTACATGAGTTTTTGTTAGAAATGCTTGTTACAGAAAAAAACATTTATACTCTGATAGAACTGGTTTCCGGTCATTGTTCTTTGACCATGTTTCACAAACAATATCATCATAAATCTTTTGGAAACACAGCACACTTTCCAAATTAAAGAAAAAAAAACAACTTTATTACTAATTCTTCTAGAATTAACAACCATCAGAGATGCATCAAATATTGCTCTCTGTGAACTGTTACATTTTTCACTTGGCAAAACTCCTGCCTTGTGTTTGTCAAATATTGCAGCATATCTGTTGTAAAACTTCTCTTCCCTGGTCTTGACAAGTGCATGCCTTTATGTCTAAACACGTGCAAGCCCAAATTAGACTTGGATATGCTACACATTCCCAAATTTTTAAATTGAAATTTTTTCATGAAGGTATTTACCCCCAAAATCTTTTCATTGATGGTAACCCAATACTCCTTTCTATATGTGATTTTTGAAAAATATGTGCCAACATCTGTACAAGCTATGCTATCTAAGAGTGGTGTCAGTTCCCTTTTAATGTTAGAGAGTCTGTGTGAACAAAAACAGTTCCATACTTCCTTACACTATTTGATGTTCATTACCTTCTCGGCAAGTGCAAAATATCTCCATTTACAAGTACATACTTTCTGACCAGATCTGAAGAATTTTCAACTTCTAATTCAGTAATATCTGCTCTATCCATTGTTACAAAGGAATGATGTTCAACACCGTTAGTCTTATCAATCCAACTGTTTTCATTGCTTACTACATTTGCAAGCATACGAGTCTGATACAGTTCACTTTGTACGTCCATGTTTTCAACTTCGGTATTTCTTCTTTTTTTTTCTTCTTTTTCTTACAGTAATGTTCTTCAATCCTTTCAAGTTCAATTTTCATTCATTCTTTTCAGCAGTAGTCACACCTTGTTATAACATTAAAGAACAATAAATCACAAACCAACACAGGACGGTTTCAGAAAAACTCTGATTTATCCTCTCTACAGTCTGTGTGAATTTATACTGGACTAGGCCACTTAGAAAGGGATATATTGTAGAAACCATAGCCATCCCAACAACAAACAGTGAAAACTAGAAGCAAACAAAAAATAAATCACAGCAAATTTTCCTGTCAACAAACTCATCTTGTTCCTACAAAAAGTGAAAGACATATGTAAAAAATAAAATATAAATCAAAATAAATATTTGCTTACTGGGCAGCTGCATAGTCAATCACAAATCAACATAGGATTAAATATGCTGCCACCATATCTAAAATACTACACCCTGGTTCAAATGGACAAACAAACCCCAATCCCACTGTTCACTGAAAGATGCAGCTAATGCTTTCAATGATCACTTTACCTCAAGCATCACTAAACTCTTCACAACGAAGCTCAAAGCACATCAACTTCCTCTAAAATAATACTCAGTCTCTCCTCCCAGTTCCATTAATATTCACTTTTTTCTTTCCAACCAGTATTTACCAACAGCTCCAGATGGAATTCCTGGTGATTTTTTAAAAATAGCAGCCAGCTCAATTTCCTTTTCAGTATCCCTTCTCATAAACAGGTCTGATCAGTAACCATATATCTCAGCCTTATGGAATAAAACTTGCATCATTCCACTTCACAAGGGAGATGACATATCCAAGTTTAGACCCATTGCCATTTTCTCCCTTCTTTCAAAAATCTTTGAAAAATGCATTCATAATCAATTAATTATTCACTTACCTGCAACCTCCTTACCCCCCACACAACATGGTCGCAGACCAGGGTGAAGCATTATCACCGTTATCTTAAACTTCACCAACAACTATTAGCCTACCCACAAAGGCCAACTGTTTCTGGACCTGTCCAAGGCCTTCAATACTGTTTTCCACAGCTTTCCTCAAACAATTCTCTTCACCCAGCCTATCAAACACCTCTAATAACTAGTTCTCCAGCTAACTTTCCAATAAAACTATGGTCTGTTAAATGGATTAATTCTTACTCATCCTTCCTACCCATCAAAACTGGGGTTCACCAAGGTTCCATACAGGGGCCACTGCTTTTCAGCATATTTACCAATCCATATTCCACCAAATGTCCAGTATCCCTCATACAATATGCTGGTGACTCCATCTTAATATGTTCTGCCAATAACTTAACTCTACAACACCATCACCAAAGTCATTTTTATCAGTTAATGCTGGCTCAAGCAACTCTCAACTTCTACTCAATCCAAAAAAAAATACAAAGCTACTGCTATTCCTCCCAAAACCCCTTTACATACCTCAAAAAAATTCATCAATAAGAGGATCTCATAACACCTCCATAAAATTCACCCCTCATACCAAGCTACTAAGGCATAGCAGTTGATGTTAACCTGAAGCTCGACTTGTAAGTACAACAGATTATTAAAAAACCCTCACCAAAAAGTTAGGGACACTCTATAGAAAAAAAACTACTTAACTGATTCACTGATTCATCCAGGTAACTCCTGGCCTTTACACTCCTACCCCCACTTACTCTATGGCTCCCCAGTGCTTCTTAACCTTCAAACTTCCATCCAAAATAAACTAAACCAGTGGTACAATAAATTAAGCAAAACTTGCCACTAACTCATCAAACAGAACCCAACACTAATTACCCCTAAAACAGGTTGATTGGCTTCAATTACCCAAGCAACTCACATACACTCAACCACTCATAGTCCACAAATTAATATACAAGCCAGAACAAAACAAAGCCATAATAAAACTTACTGCACACATACACCCTAACTAGGCCACTTTGATCTTAAAAAGACCTCCTCACTACATACAAACTACATCTGTCAGCTGGCGTCTCTCTCTGTTCTAGCCAAGCAGCCCACTCCCTTTTCCCTTAAGCATATTAGCAACCTTTCCAATTTCAGAACCAATCTAAAAATAAAGGCCTGTCCGACACCTGTACCTGTACAACACTCAAAACAGATGCACAATCACTTACTCACTGTAGCTATGCCTTTCTCGCTCTGAATTCACTAAAACCTCTATATATCTTAGCAGGTAGTAATGGCCTAACAAAACATAGCTCTCACTTTAATGATACCATACTACTATTAATGTATGCTCTTCTATAGCTTCAGCCAAAACTTCTACTATTTAGTTTCATCTCCCGTGTTCTTCCATAACATTTGAATCTTATCCTTGCATCCTATAACTGCTAACTATGCAAAATTCAGAAATTTCTATTCAGTTCATGTGGGACAGAAAAAGGAGGAAGCTGACTGACAATGTTCTGATGGCACCAAATAAAGCAGAAGGAGACAGCCTCTCTAACACTATTATATTCCATAACTTTCACATTACAGAAAATATTAATGGTTTCAGAGAACGAAATGCCATCCTGGACTACCCAAAAGTCTTTTTTTTTTTCAGAACATCTCCAAAAGCAAATTCTGATACCAGTTTGCTCCCAAACTCTTGGTAGGCCATATACATTTAATACCTACAAGTGCACTCAAGCATTTTACAAGGCTCACCAGTTAGAATTAGTGTCAGGTTAGAAATTCACATCTGGTTGCACCCAGAATTAAAAACAAAGGCACCCCCCCTTGTGGCCTTCCTGCACGTTGGGCAAGTGGCAGCTGAAAAACAAAGTAGATAGTTGAGGGCAAACCTATGCTGACATTTTAAGAGAATCTGCAATAAACTCATTACAGCCGAGTGCGTATCCAGGCATTTCTGCAGTTAGCTCCTACTGCACCTCTAGGCATCAAATATTGCTTGTTCTTTTTTGGCATTAATAACTCCAAAACCATGCTATATACAAGGTAACAGAATACTTTATCTTGAAGCATAGATGATAGCAACCACAACTGCACTGATATTTGACCTCTGTCAATGAGTATTTGTTAGAACTGTAAGGTGATAAAAAAGAAATTATGTACTTACCATAACGTTCCATCTGAGTAGTTGTACTTCATTTGTCTTCAACCTGTGGGAATACGGATCCCTATTGGATCTGAGCCTGCAAAGATTACTAGCATCAGCTTTGAGCTCCAGACTCCTCCCCTTACCCATAATACACCTCCCTTGCCTTCCATCCCCAGATCGAGTTTGCTGAACTTACACTTGTAACCCGACCTGATAACATACTTGTGACCTATACTTACCGCCGTCCGTGCGCCAAAGGTCTGGGGGAAGGAGGGAAGGATGGTTGAAGACAAATGAAGTACAACTACTCAGATGGAATGTTATGGTGAGAACAATAACTTCTTTATCTGAAGTAGTTTACTTCATTTGATTTTCAACCTGTGGGACAGAGTCCCCAGCTACTAAACTCCTGGGTGGCCCTTATGGAAGGATATTCCTGAGCACCGCGGAGCCAAAGGATGCTCTCCTTCTAGATGTCAAATCCAATTTATAATGGGAGATAAACATATGAGATGAGGACCAAGTAGCTGTCGAGCAAATGCCATCTAAAGACACCCTAGACCAGAAAGCTGCAGATGTAGCCATGGACCTAGTGGAATGAGCTTTAACCTGACCTGGAGGAGACATGCCTTTGTCCTTGTAGACCTGCAGGATGCATGAAGAAATCCATCTAGCTATCGTGACCTTGGAAATTGTTTTGTTCTATAGACCCTTTTTGGGCAAACCTAAAGTACAGTTGTGCACCTACCATAAATGTAGATGTTCGAGTGTATTCACTGTTGCAGTCATTACAATTGGGTTATCCTGCTGGCAGGCTACCCGCAGTCGGCCTGAGTTCCAAAGTCTAGGTCCAAGGCCGGGTTGCTGTCCTCTTCCTTGGGCGTCAGTGCGTCAGGGGTATATAAGATGCAGTCGATTTCATTTTCTTCAGTTTTTCTTGAGACAGATGTCAGGTGCCCCTAAAATGGTAGGCTAAATTATGCCAATAAGCATGCATGCACAAAAAACAACTTTTCCTTCATCTACAAGCAAATACACCACATAGATTGTATAGAGTAGAAAAGTACAGTTAGGGGGATGGTGGGAACATCTACATTTATGGTAGGTACACAACTGTACTATGTTCATCGTGTTTCACTGTTGCAGTCATTACAATTGGGATGAATCTCAAAGCTAAGGTTGGGAGGCTGGAGCTAAATAGGATTAGGAGTGGCTATAATGCCCTGCAGAACTGCAGTGGCAAAGCCTGCCCTGGATTTAGAGTAGAGAGGTAAGTGATAGTGCTGGTATGCACTGAACTCCAAGTTGCAGCCTCTAAGATGTCTTTGGTTGGTACTCCTCTGAGGAAGGCTGCTGAAGTGGCTGCTGCTCTGGTTGAATGTGGCCTAATGCCCTTAGGCACTGATTGCCATGCTGTGAATAGCAATCCACTTTGAAGTAGTCTGTTTAGAGATAGGCTTTCCTTGTGATGCTGCAGCATATGCCACTAGAAGTTGATCAGTCTTTCACCCTTATTCTAGGATAAAAGGTAGGCAAATGAATTGGACACTACCTTAGGCATAAATGTAGGGTTTGTCCTCAGTGAAACCCTGTCAGGATGGAAAATGACAAAAGGTTCCACAGCCATGAGTGCCTGTAACTCTGAGACTCTTCTAGCGGAGGTTATTGCTAGGAGCAGAGCTGTTTTCCAGGATAAGTATTTTATGTCAGCTGCAGAGGCTGGCTCAAACGAAGGCAGTGTGAGTTTTTCCAAGACATAGTTGAGGTCCCATGCAGGTATTGGTGCTCTCCTTGGAGGTCTTATGTTTTTGGCCCCTCTGAGGTACTGTCTCAGTAACGGATGAGAAAAGATAGGTGGTTCTGTATTGTAATGAGCTGAAATGGCAGAGGCATGAATTTTAATTGATGAAAAGGAAAGGCCTATATCCAACATCTCAGTTAAGTATTGCAAAATCTGAGGAATATTTGGAACAATCGTGGCAATACCTTGTGCTTGGTTCCAAGCACAGAATCTCTTCCATTTATCTGCATAAGATTTTCTGATGCTAGGCCTCCTGGCCTCCAAAATAACATCCATCACTGCTTTAGAGAGAGGTGCGTCTTGAGAGGCTATATTATCTGCCATGCCGCCAGGTTTAAGGTTTTGAGTTGACTGTGCAGTATCTGGCTGTCTTGTTGGGTCAATAAGTGAGGAATTTGAGGTAATGCCCAGGCTGGGCAGTGAGACAAGCTCTTTAGGATTGGGTACCAGTGCTGGCGGGGCCAGTCTGGGGCAATGAGTATCATTTTTGGTTTCTCTTGTCTGACCTTGAGGAGTACCTTGGGGAGGAGAGGCAGAGGAGGAAAGGCATATACGGTTAGATTTTTCCAGCTGAAAGATAGAGCATCCACTTTCCATGCTTGCTTGTGATAAGTCCTTGTGCAGACTCTTTGTAGTTGGTAGTTGTGAGGGGAGGCAAATAGGTCTATGTCCGGGCATCCCCAGGTCCTTGTTATCATGCTGAAGACTTGTGGATCCAATTTCCACTCGTGGAGATCCATTAGGTTTCTGCTTAGTTCGTCTGCCAGAGTATTTTTCTTTCCTGGCAGGAATTAAGCTTGCAGATGTACTTGGTACGTCAAAGCTGTGTGCCACAAGTTCATGGCTAGCCTGCACAGGGGGTAGGAATGTGTGCCTCCCTGCTTATGTACCACATGACTGTAGTATTGTCCGTCTTTATTAGTAGTTATTCTTAATGAATTTGATCCTTGAAGGCTGTTAGGGCATTCTGAGCAGCTAGCATCTCTTTTTAATTGATATGTAGATGCATTTGACTTGCAGACCATGTGCCCTGAATACATCTTCCTGCCATATGGGCCCCCCAGGCATAATCTGATGCATCTGTTGTCAATGTTTGCCTGGCTGCGGGTAAGGTGAATGGCTGTCCCATGTTGTGGTGACAGGCTTTTGCCCACCATCGAAACTCCTGTTGCAGGCAGGGAATGAGAGTAATTATTGTTTCCAGGCTGTGGCAATGTTGAGTCCAAACACTTTTTAGATACCACTGAAGTTTCCTCATATGCAGTCTTGCATATGGAATTAGCAGAATGCAGGATGCCATGAAACCCAAGGCCTGCAGAGTTTTTCTTGCAGATAACTGGGTCTTTGTTGCCAATATTTTGAAATAAGTAGTCAGTTGTCTGTGTTTGTCTGACGTGAGATAAGCCATCTGGGCAGTTGTACTTAAGCTTGCACCCAGGAATATTATCTCTTGAGAGGGTACGAGTTTTGATTTCTTCTCGTTTACTGTGTACCCTAGACTTGTCAGTAATCTTTTTACAAATGCCAGATGCTGTAGTAGAATGTCCTTGTTCACCGCTTGAATAAGGCAGTCGTCCAAGTAAGGATATATTTGTATTCCTCTTTGTCTGCAAAATGCAATTACTGGTGCCATGCACTTTGTGAAGACCCTGGGCACTGTAGATAAGCCAAAGGGCAGTGTACAGAATTGGTAGTGCATTGAGCCAGCTTTGAAACTGAGGTATCTTCTACATATTTGTCTGATTGGGACATGCAGGTATGCCTCTTTTAGATCTAAAGTCACAAGCCAAGCCTTCTTGCCCAACATGGGCAGAAGCTGCTGTAGAGTCAACATTTTGAATTTTGGAATATCCAGATATGTGTTTAGACTAGATAGGGCCAGTATTGGTCTCCAGGCTTTGTCTTTTCTGGGTACTAAGAACAGTCTTGAATAGAATCCGTGACCCTGCTCTTGTTCTGGTACTTGTTGAATGGCCCTCATGTCCATGAGGGATGAAACTTGTATTTGTGCCTCTGCCCATTGATTGCGTGGCAGGTCTGGCATACCGTTTTGCCTTGGCAGGGTGTGAAAGTGGAACGTGTAGCCTTGTGAAACTATATTTAGAACCCATTTGTCCTGGGTGATCATGTGCCAATTTTGTGAAAATAGTGCTAGCTTTCCCCCCAAATGGGGCTGTCAAAAGATAAGTGCTTAGTGCTGGAAGTGGAAAGTCATTGAGACTGTTTCCTGTATGGCTGTGATTTTTCCTCTCCGCTCTTGGAGGTAGAAGCACCCCATTGTTTAGGCCTGTATGAGTCTTGGGGCTGTGATCTGCCTCTGGGATGTCTGTATCTGCCCCTTTGTGGTCTATCTGACACTGGAAAGGACCAATTTTTTGTAGTCCAGTTCCTGCTAAATCTGGGAGGCTGAACCTGCAAGAAATCCTTGACTGTTTGCATAGATTTAGCCTTGTCCTCCATTTTCTTCAACACATCTTCTGCTTTAGCACCAAACAAAGTATCATGCTGTAAAGGAGCGTCTAACAGTTTTGCTTTAACATGATCTGGCAAATTTTGTTCTTTTAACCAAGCATGCCTCCTAATGACAGAACCTGTAACAGCGGCCCTGCAGGAGGCCTCAAGAGAATCAAAACCACATTGCAAAGTATGCTTTCCAACTTGTTCAGCTGCATGCAATAATTCCTGCATTTCTTTATTGTCTGCACATTCTGTATTTGCTGGCATTTTCTGTTTAAGCAAGGATATAAGATATTGCTGATACTTAAGCATATGAAATTGGCAATTTAAAGCTCTTACAGCCAAGGTAGCAGAGGTATAAATCTTTTTGCCCCATCTGTCTAGGGCCCTAGAATCCCTATCAGAGGGGATAGGGTTTTTTGCAGTAGGGGCCTTGACCCCTTTGGAACCCTGAGAGATGGTTTCTGGGTCAGCTGCAGGGTTCTTATAGAGAAATGTATGTGAATCAGGAACCCTGTAGTATCTGTCTGGCTTAACAGAGGCTGGTGGTAAAGAGTCTGGAGAAAACTGGACTCTGTAAATACATCATCTATAATGTCTAAAACAGGCGGGATAGCAAGGGGCCTGTGCTGGGGCAATAAAAGGAAATCTCTGAGCCTTTTCTTGGATTCTGAGTAATCTTGGCTCTCCCAGTGGAAATGCTCCCTCATAGTATGCAGTGTTTCCCCAAAAGAATAATCCTCAGGAGGAGAGGCTGAAGGGATAGATTCTTCAGCATCAGAATCCTCATAGGAAGGAATAGAGTAATCCTGTTCAGAGGAGGAATCAGAGGAAATGGAAACCTGGTCTGAAGATTCATATTCTAAATCTTGCCTAGGCCTCTTTTCAGGAGGGGGATGGGAACCCCTGATCAAAGTAATAAGGTCTTCGGCCATTTTAAGCATCTGATTTTTAGGCATGGAGGCCTGTCCAGGTGAATGCTGTACTTGTTTCTTTGTCTTTAGAGCTGCTTCAGTTTTTGTCTTTGTAGCTGAAGTAGGTTTCACATATAACCGTGTAGGCCTGAAAACACCCTCAGAAGCAGATACCTACTCAGCGGCTCCGGACCCATATGAGGGAATAGTTTCCACGTGTCCAATACCTTGCGTTTCCAGAGGCCCAGTCGGCTCCACATGGGAGTCGGAAGTGGCCTGTGGCTCTGAGGTAGCGGGTGTCAGGGGCTGCGAAAGTGCCTCACTGAGAACCGGCAACAGGCCTAGAAGAAGCCTCGTCGTCGGTTTTGGATCTCGGATGCCTGTCCTTTTCTTTTCGTTTTTTGTAAACTCCGGCAGTCGGCTGATCCAACGGCATTATATAATTAAATCTTCTGCCAAAGTAATGAAATGCAAAATCGTACCGACGCTTAATAGTGCGTTGGTTAAATCTAGCACAAAACCGACAACTAGCAACGTTATGGTCAGGGCCTAGGCAAGGAATACAGTAAGAATGAAAATCCTTATGAAGTATTTGCTTCCCACAAGAAATACAGTTATTAACTTTTTCTGACATCGGTCTGGAACAAGAAAAAAAGTTTCCCCAGCGGGGTACTTAGCTTTAATGAAGACTTCGGATCTGAAAATCGAATTTGAAAACTTCAGGAGTCGGCCGACCGGCACTTGCGAACTGCTTTTGCTTTGGGCACCACGTGGCAAGAAAGACTGAAGAAAATGGCGTCGACTGCATCTTATATACCCATGGGGCACTGACGTCAGGGAAGAGGCGACAGCAACCGACGCCGGACGTAAACTTTGGAACTCAGGCCGACTGCAGCTAGCCTGCCAGCAGGATATCCCAATTGCAATGACTGCAACAGTGAAACATGATGAACATCAATTGATCAGATTTAGGAAAACTTTTTTTGTCCTGTGTAAATAGAATCGTAACGGTCTGTGAACATCCAACATGTGTAGTTTGTATTCCATTTTGTTGGTAAAATTGGGAAAGAACACAGGCAAATTTATAGTCTGATACTGACTGGTGATGCCACCTTAGGAAGAAAGGATGGATTGGTTCGAAGGGAAACTATCTTTATGAAAAATCATGTACGGTAATTTGATGGACAAGACCTGTAATTCCAAAACCCTCCTAGCAGAGGTAATAGCAACCAGAAAAGCTGTTTTCCACAATAGAAATTTTAGATCAACAGTTGCGGCAGGCTCGAAAGGTGGGGAGACCAGAGCTTGGAGATCCATAGTAAGGTCCCACGGGGGGGACAGGATCTTTGACCGGGGGGTGTAGCAGAAAGGTGCCTTTGATGAAGGCTTTACACAGTCTAGAAGATGCCAATGATGCAGAATTCTCGCCCACATGAAAATGAGAAATGGCAGCCAACTGAACTTTGACAGTAGAAGAACTAGCTCCGTGCTGGAAAATATCAGCTAGGAAGTCAAGAATAGCGGAAATACGAGCTGTGAAAAGATCTAAACTCCTCTGAGAGGCCCAGAAGGAAAAACATTTCCACTTGCTGCAATAAACCTTTCTGGTTGAAGACTTATGAGCAGCTACCAAAACAGAATTAACTGAGGCGGAAAGTCCGAGAGTCCTAGCAATCATGGGAACTGGAGCAGCCAAGCCGTGAGCTTCAGGCTGTCCAGGTTCGGATGAGGCACCCCCGATGGGTGTGAAATCAGATCCTGAAAGGGATCTAAGATCCAAGGTGGAGCCAGAAGGTAAAACCAAAGGAAGGGAAACAATATCTGGCGAGGCCAGAATGGGGCAATGAGGATCACCTTGCTCCCCAGTCGGGAAGTTTTATGCAGAATCCTCGGGATGAGAGGGACTGGCGGGTAAGCATACAGAAGACCGGGAGGGCCAGGCATGAACTAGAGCGTCTCTGGGGACTTCCCTAGCGGGGGGTTCAGAGCAAAAAACCTGCTGTACTTCGAGTTGGAAGGAGATGCGAAGAGATCGCAGCAAGGTTGACCCCACTCGCTGAAGATCTGTTCCGCTACTGACGGATTCAAAGACCACTCGTAAGGCATCAGAATGGTCCAACTTAGCCTGTCTGCTAGAATGTTGGACCATCCCGGAATGTGCGTTGAGATAAGAAAGTGACCGGTAGAGATCGCCAATTCCCACACTCTCATGGCCTCGTGACAAAGGGGATAAGACCTGGTCCCTCCCTGTTTGTTGCTGTACCAGACTACCGACATGTTGTCTGACTGAATAGCAATCATCCCCAGAGGAAGAAAGGCATAAAGGGCCTGCAACGCTCGAAGGACCGTCCTCATCTCTAGGACATTGATATGCAAACTGGTCTCTATGGGGGACCACAGGCCTTGGACTGTCCTGCCCGAACAATGCCCCCCCACCCAAGTTGGGAGGCATCCGTGGTCACTGTGGCTTGGACCGGGGCTGGAACGAAAGGTCATCCCTCCAAAATGTCTGGAGAGCTCATCCACCATAGGAGGGATGACCGACACACTTGACTTAGGTGGATAGGATAGGTTAGTGTTAAATCCAACAGGGACCACTGAACTGTCAAGGTCCACTGAAGAATCCACATGTGTAGTTGATGGAGAGTTATATTCGTTGCCATAGAGCCTAGGGCCCTCAATACAGATTCTGCTGTAGGGAGATGAGAATGGTAAATTAGGGAGACATGCATCCTGAGGTTTTGAACTCTCTCCAAGGTCAGGAACACTTTGGCCTGGAATGTGTCTATCCTAGCACCAATGTAGTCTATCACCTGTACAGGCTCTAGTAGAGATTTGGATGCGTTGATTGTGATACCCAAACTCAGGGCAAGTGTCAGAATGTAGTCCCTGGTTTGGGAAAGTAGCCGCCTGATGGGAGCAGTGAAGAGCCAATCGTCCAGGTATGGATAGACCCGAAGCCTCAGGTGAGTCGCTACCACCGTCATCACTTTGGTAAACACCGTGGGAACTGTGGTGAGACCAAAGGGTAGGGCTCAAAATTGGCAATGATTGGCCCCTAGCTGGAAAAGGAGTAACCTCCTGGAGCTTCTGTGCATTTTTATGTGATCGTAAGCATCCTGGAGATCTAACGAGCACATCCAGTCGCTCTCTTGCAGGAATGGCATGATGGACTGTAGTGTGACCATCCGGAACTTTTCTTTGGCCACTGACAGGTTCAGGGTAGAGAGGTCCAGAATAAGCCTTAAGTCCGCCATTTTCTTTGGCAGCAGAAAGAACCTGGAGTAGAAGCCTGATCCGGACTGATCTGGGGAGATGGTTTCAATGGCTCGTTTTCCTAGCAGCTTGGAAACTTCCTGTGCTGCTGCCTCCCTTTGCGTGGGTGTAATGGCTTGGGAAGTGTTTGGGAGGGGATGGAGAGCCCACGAAGAGGATAGAATATCCTCTGGCTATGATTTACAGCACCCAGCGGTCCGTTGTTATTGACTCCCATGCCACTGGGTGCAAGGACAATCGTCCCCCGACTGCCTCCAAAGTAGAGCAGTCGGGCAACCCCACAGGGTTGCTGCCCGGGTCTGTTTGAGAAAGGTTCTCAAGACCCAAATTTTCACGGACCCTCTCGGCCGACATCCATTCTGTTCTCTTCTGCCTCTGAGGAAAGAAGAGCCCTGAGTGTCCCGGGAATACAAAGACTTCCAGAACCACATCTTCTTTTGCCCTCTCTGATTCCGGGAAAAGGACCTTTGAGGGTTAGAGAAGCAGATCCCGATAGCAGACAGTGTCTTCCCACCCTTCTCACTCTGGACTAGTGCCTCCTTGACGGTCTTACCAAACAGAGTCGAACCGTCATAAGGGGCATTATCAAAGGACACCTTAAAGTGTTTGGTAAATTGGCACAACCTGAGCCAGGCGTTACGCCTCATGGACACGCCGGACCCAGCCACCCTAGCCGCTCCTTCCATTGCATGGGAGAGGAGTCACATGGACATATTTGATACTGCTCTCAAAGTGGCCATATTCGTGGAGAACAAAGCCTTGTCCTCCTGCAACATGGACTTGGGTGAAGACTCCTCCAGCTCCTTCACCAGGTTGCGTTGGAGTCTCGTGGCATGGGCCAAGTAGCTCAGCGCCCTTATTGAAAAGGTAGCTAAAGCATACACCTGCGTCCCTAGCTGGTCCATCATAGAGACTCTCAGTCAGAAGGGGTTCATTCGTGGTGGTTGCTACCACCATGTGTCCACTGGGTCCTCCTTTAGAGGGAACTCAAAACCTTTAGGGGGTGAAACCTTATCGGGGTGCATGGTATCGCACCATGGTATCAGGTTCTCCTTCCATCAGATCCAAAAGATCCGCTTGGAGACACCTGGGGGGGGAGACAGGCGTGAGTGGAGATGGCCCAACACGGACTCTCTCACGGACTCATGAGTGGGGAGAGGGGAACCTCCCCTGCTGGCTGCTGGATCTCTCCGTGTGATTCCAAAATGAGACATCATTGGGAGGTGACCTTGGGGAGCCATCCCCCTCATCTAAGTTTGTGTCCTCTATTAGGGACTCAGGGGAGTCCAAGTGCCTCCTGTTACACATATGCTTGTGAGGCACATCTCCCATGGGGCTCTCCTGGGAGTGCTCGCAAGCCATCTGTTCCTCTGGGGGAAACAGTCTGGGCATCATCTGGGGGAACCCTTAGGGCACAGGCTGCCCCTCTGGTAAGACAACGGGGACCACAGACAGAGCAGAGCGAGTCTGGGTGGAGCCAGAGGGGGAGGTCAGAGGCCTCGATCAGACGGAGAGGACCCGTTCTACCACACTGAACACCGAAAGAGAGCGGACCTCCTGTGAAGCCAATAAAGAGGCCGGTCTCCCTGGGTCCAATGCAAGAATCGGAGCCGCCCCGAAGTGGCTGTAGCTCAGAGGGAGGAAACCTGGACCGACAATGTCAGACCCGATGGTAAAGGTTCCACTCCCTCGGATCCGACCCCCAGGTTCCGACTCCGAGAGTGGCTTGGGTCCGAGATGCTCCAGGCAGCTGCCAGCATCAAAGACACAAAGACCGTCAGCGTCGACACCCTGACCAAGGCCAACCTCGAATCCGAGAACTCCAAAGCCAAAGGTTGGATCAGGGAAGGAGTAATAGGCTGAAAAAGGGAAGTGAGCTGTCCCCTCCTGAGGGGGGGAGGGCTGGCAAAACCCCCATCTGGATCTGTGTACGGATAAAGCGCCTCATCATCTTATCCAGATTCATGTCCGAGAGAATGGGTCAACTGAGATGAGGCCACGGACTCTGACCTGGCCGGTCGGGTAGCTGAGGCCCGGGAGACTGAGCTTGCCTCCTCCGGCTCCGGGAAGAACCTTGGAGATCAGAGCCGAGGGGAGTCATGGATCCGAGCAGACTTGCTTGGTGACGAGAGGTCCGGAGACCTCTTCCTCTTCCCTTTCATCCTTGACTCTCTTTCCCGCTCTCTACCCCTCCTCTGCTCTGCTACCACAGGCTTAGAAGTGGGAGTTTGAGTCCCAGCCTGGGAGGGAGGGGAGGCCAGACGCAGAAAAGCAGGAGAGGCAGTCACGGCAGCCACTATGACTGAAGCCAAAGACGAGGAGGGAGGATCAGTGGCAGGAAGAAGCCTCTTGAGGGCCAACTTGGCCTTTCTGTCCTTCAAAGCTTGGGAGTTGAACCTCGCACAAATGGAACAGTCAACATTGAGGTGGGCCACACCTAAACACAGTACACACAAAGTGTGGCCATCCGCTGGGAAGAGCTTATGGCCACACTCTGTGCAGCACTTAAAAATAAGCGCTTCAGCCATATCTAAGAAGAAAGAGAGGAAACAAACTTGCTTCTTAAAAATTTTTAACACAAACCCACTCACCACAATAGAATGACTAGAAAGGGGGGAGGGGCACCACAGACAAACTACACTAACAACCACTACAAGCCTACACACGAAGTCAAAGCGATGGGACAGGAGAAAGGGTACCTACACTAATCTAAAACAGCTAATTTAACAAAAAAATTCTTGAAAACTTACAATCAAAAAGCACCCGGCTAGCTGGAGCTCTAGAGACGCAATGTTTCACAAATCGCGGCAAACGAGATCCGGGGATGGAAGGCAAGGGAGGTGTACTATGGGTAAGGGGAGGAGTCTGGAGCTCGAAGCTGGTGCTAGTAATCTTTGCTGGATCGGATCCCATACGGATCCGTATTCCCACAGGGTGAAGATCAAATAAAGTAAACTACTTCAGATCTTCATTTTTTAAAGGCTCAAGCCACACCCACTAGGAGATAAAGGCATACACTCAAAACAGCTGAACTGCATGGAATGAGTACTTGTTTCCACACAAGTATTTGTGGTGCTTTTCATCTCAGACAGATAATTATTACCAGTCTTCTGACTGCCTAAGCCACCCTCTGCAAGTAACCTTACTCAGGAGTGAGTGAAGTCTACAAGTCCATTCTAGCCATACGGGAGGAACTACAGAGGAAGCAGATTAGCACAGATCAGTAAATCACACCACCTTAAGTCAGCCTCCCATTTTTTAATTTACCATACGAAACTTACCCCTGACAGCTACTGGTCTCCCTTAGTACAGCTGGCTAAAAGGTACACTACACAATGTAAATGTGCAGGATATGAAGTACCACCAGATGAATATCCACACAAATTTTAGGGGTGTAGTTTTTTTTTTGCAGGAAATATGGAAGGCAGCTTCCAGTATGATCGGTGACATCTTTGTTGATGGACATGGTAAATATGTACTTTATGCACAATACTGTTGAACTCAATGCTTGGGACATGGTTTGGACATTTCAAGTAGCAGTTACTACTAAACTGTGCACTGCATCACAGTGGAAATAGCTATTATGTATTGTTACAGGGTAGAAATAAGCACATTCAGATGGTGTTCATTAACACCTCGACAAGACGCTTTCCCTCTCCAAAGATCTACAAGTTTCAAAGACCTGAATGATGGAGAGTTCTATAACACTGCATTTTATGAAGTTACAGTTGAAAGTCAGTGTTTGAGGAGACTTCTTGATATGAAAATAAAACCAGTCACAACCACTGCCCTGTAATGAACAAAATAAAAAATGTAAAATAAGATCTGTAGTAAAAATAATGGAGCAAACACTGGCACTCGGGACCATAAAAAATGTTAATCCAGGTTTAAAAACAAGGTAAGCACATTCACCAAATGCTTCTTCAGACCATATGAAAAAAACCTGCCCCATTCTCACAGTTTAAATACATTCTGACAACCAGACATCACAGCTAATTAGAATTAAAAGGGAACATGTTCCAAAGAAATAATAAAATACAAAATATAAAAAATACAGGTTTGGAATATACACACTGCATAGAAGGATATTCACATAAAAAGGGGGAAAATACATCCAATCAAAACCTTCTATAATGCATTGACAACAATATTAAACCTTCAGGCGTACAACTTTTAATATAGGTTTTAGGGAGGCTCTCATTGAGGCCTTTATATGCAATGCACTATAGAAGGATTTGACTATGTATTTTCCCCCTTTTTATGTGAACATCCTTCTATGCAGTGTGTATATTCCAAACCTGTGTTTGCTTTATATTTTGTATTTTATTATTTCTTTGGAGCATGTTCCCTTTTAATAGCAATTGGCTGTGATGTCTGACTGGTTGTGTATTTAAACTGTGATAATGGGGCGAGTTTTTTCATATGGTCTGAAGAAGCCTTTGGTGAAAGCATTTACCTTGTTTTTAAACCTGGATTAAACATTTTTATGGTCCTGAGTGCCAGTGTTTGCTCCGTTGTATACTACAGTTCTTATTTTATTTTTTGTGCTTTACGAGACATTTACTCCTTGGAAAATAAAAAATGTGACTGTTTTTACAAATCCACTCTTAAGATGCACATTTAGTTGAGATAAAATACTTACTAGAACTGATAATAAAAGGACTTAACTGATATATCAAACTTCTCACCAGCCATATCAAACTTCTCACCAGCCTAATACAAACTAATGGATTGCAGTATAATCCATGTATATTAACAAGACTTTTTTTAATACATGTAAGTGCATCTAACTAAAGCTGTAATCATTATATGAGCAACAGCATCCTGTTGGCTAATTTTGAGTTCCCCATTTGTTGTATTTGTGTATAATTGTTATGGCTGTAAATTATAATGTTAAATAAAAACATTTGTTTACCAATCAGACTTGGAACAAAGCCAATTTTCAGTGAAGGCCCGGGGATAAATGCTCCAAATGCATGTCTTTGTGACGTGGGAGGAAACAGGAGCACTCGGAGGAAACCCACACAAAGACATGCAGACTTCGCATAGAAGGCACTCCAGCTGAGAATCGAACTGGAGAACCTCTTGCTGTGAGGCGACAATGCTACCGCTGCACCACTGCAATGTCCATAATAATAAAAATATGGCTTGCATAAGGAATGGGTGCAATTCTTCAATTCAGGATGACAGAATGTAAATCATGTCCATAACAATTTGGGGGGGGGGGGGTTAGAACTATGGCAGAAATCTTTTCCTACATAAAAGCAACATTCTTTTGATGGAAATATACTCACCCCCCCACAAAAAAAAATTTATCTACAACATGAAGATGAATGTGTGTATGCTTCTATCCATAAAGGCACAAATATATACAGTCTATAACATGCTGTCCTATACCTGTAATTTCAGACGGTTTCAGAGATCCCATAAGAGTGAAGAACAAAGTATGCTTACATAACCCTTTCTGTTTTATGCCACAGGTTTGACAGCAAACATAACATTTGCGTGTTCTGGTTGACAGACTCAAAAAATATCATTATTTTATTGTGCTGGCATAAGATCAGAACAAAAAAAACATGTCCTTGCAAGGGTTGCAAACTTTTCATGTCAACAATTTTGGGCATGTACGTGAAAGCAAAATGCATGCAGAATATAAGTGTGCATTAATCTCCCCTTGAGGGGATTGTGATACAATATTACTGTGCTCAAACATGTTCTTGTGCTCTTCAATGTCATTGACAGTGCCCCTTAATTCTAGACAGTTGGCAACCCTAGCTTGCATTTTAAAAGCTGTAGCAAACATCTACTTTTCCAAATGGTGTTGTCTCTATGGACTGGATTACAAAACAAAGTTACAGACAGTGCAGTGCTCTGCAGGAAGATGTCAAGGAACTAGATCTAGACATGATTTTGTAACAGACAGAATGACAAATGCAAATAATTTAATTTATTCAGTGTAGCTTACTTGCAGACTATGTGCGCACCTGTCAGATTCCAACAAGTGTGCGTTCGATGACAATAAAATGCGACAAAGTACCAAAAATGTAATGAAAGCACTGTGGATGCCATACGTCCTAACCATTTTAACCTAAAACTGATGTGGATTTCCCTAAATTCCTGCGGATTCTGCACTACATTTCTAAATATAAACAAATAAATAAATTAAATAAATAAATAAAAATGCAAGCTATAATGAATGCACTAATGCAGTCCTGGATTCTACAAGTCATTCCGGAGGACAATCTACAAACACTTCCCAGGAGGCAGCCAGGAAAGCGATGAGCCAAGGCCACACATAATCCAGTTCTCAGACCAGGAAAAAAAAAGATAGATAAACATTAGACATAAATATTAGACAAAGAGCTGGTGCAGGCTGTGTGCACCCCACATGTCTTCATGCAGTCTGCAGGGTAACCCTGTCCTGGCAGAAACAAAAGTGTGCCCAAGTCTGGATATAATGGCTTCTGAAACATTACAGCATCATGTGGGTGTCTCAGACAACTGTTACTTGTATTCTAGGACTGCTCCTGGCAGAAATGTGCAGAAATGTTCCCAACAGCAACCATGGAGAACAGGACTGCCATGTAACAGCTCTACTCCATCTCCAATTTCCCACATGTCCTATGTGCAACTGACTGCACCCACATACCAAGAAAAGTCCCAACATCTGATGATGCTGATGCTGATATTAATAGAAAGTGGTGGCCAGTGCTCAATTGTCAGGCAGTGTGTTCAGTGGGCGGCCTCTAACAACATCATGGCATCCTGGGTAGTGTGGACGATGCTCTTCTCTGGAGGGAAAATGAGCCGAGAACAGCCTGCCAACATGGAGACATTTTTTTTGGGGGGGGGTCCTACTTGGTAGACACAGGACCACAGCAATGATGTAATCTGAAGAAAGATCTATTAATAGTAAGCAAGGAGACTAAATGTGTTTTTTTTCTTTTACAACCAGGCAACTACGGTTAACAAACGGACCCTTGGCTCATGATGTCATTCAGCACCCAACACAACACACACTGTAGCATGTAACACCACTCAGCCTGTGTTTAGCATTTTGAAACAAGTTTCAAGTGTCTGGACACATCTGTGGGTGCACTGCAGTACACACTGGAAAAGGCTTCACAGATGGTCACCCTGTGTGCCATGCTGCACAAAATATGAACAATAAAACACGATGGCCTGCCAGTCCTACATATGGATGACATAACTCCAAGACTCCCAGATGTCTGACATGGAGCTACCAAAGCAGCCAAAGGATCATCAAGAGGACACAAGAGCAACAACAACAACCAGGCATGAATGACAGAGGCTGTAGTCATATATGCTAGTACAGGTGACAGCAGCATCTGGCTCCAACTTTGAGTCATGACCAGCCAAATGTACAAAAATACACAGATGAAGCAGTGATGTTCACACAGTGTTGCCCCATTACAGCCACACAGCACACAACTACAGAAAAAGGCTAGTAGTTGTTCAGATGGCACATCATACATACTGCAACCACAACATAACCTACCAAAAATGATGCACCTATGTGCGCTAAAGAAATGAACACATCTGGACAGCTAGAGAATAACGGTCTGCATTGGATCACTGCAGGTAAGGTACATCACCAAAGGTGACTATACTGCCACGTGTGTGGCATGCCAAAGGTGCACACAACACAAGGTGTTGACGGACAGGTTGGCTATTATCACATGTATAATTACAGTGTGTAGGTAGCAGCATTACTGTCAGTATGTCAATGCCTGTAGGAATGTGCACTGGGAGGGGGGACATACCATTACCAACAGAACCTAAATGGGGGAGGGGGGGTTGCATGATAAAGAATAGCTGTGTAAAATCTTACCATAACCATGGATGTCCTTCTCATCCATGTTGCAGTATTCCAACTCTTAGGTTTTCCTCTCTTGCTACCCGACTATCCGGCCAGTATACAAAAGCTTGCAGTCACTGCTGGGTACGTGGGACGTCTTATGCTGGCTAAGGGAACGTGGGCCATAAAGTGACGTCTGCACGTACCAGACCTCAGAACTGAGCACCTCAGTCGGACCCCAGTCCCAGGAAAACTGTACAAGTCCAGTGCCATCCAAGAAGGAACAGTTCAAGGAAAGAAGACGGGAAGGAGGGAGGGAAGGAATACTGCAACATGGAAGAGAAGGACATCTATGCTTATGGCAAGATTTTACACAACTATGTATGTCCTTCTACTCCATGTTGCAGTATTCCAACTCTTGGGTGAGTGCCAAAGCTCACTGGGAAGAAGAGGGTGGTGGCTTGGAACTATTTTCTATAAATCCATGGAGGATTTCTCTAGCATATCCAGCTCTGGATTTGGAAATGTTGTCCAATTTGTCATGCTCAGTACAGGTGTGGACAGAGGTCCATGTAGCTGCCTCTAAAATGGTGGCAGTGTCCAATCCTTTAAAGAAAGCTCCAGATGAAGCCATAGCCCTAGCAGAGTGTGCTTTAATTTTGGACCCCAAAGATTTCCTATGGTATGCATCCAAGCTGAAACTGTCTGCTTGGTCACTGCTTTCCCCAGGGCCCTGGGATGAAAGGAGACAAACAATTGGTCTGATTTTCTGACAGATTTGGTTTTGTCTAGATAAAACCTAAGCTGTATATGCACATCAAGGGAATGCAAGACTCTCACTGTCATTGTGAGGATGGATGAAAAAAGTGGGAAGGTGAACAGCTTGGTTTAAGAATAGCTTACTACCACCTTGGGCATGAAGGACAGGTTGGTCCTAAGGGTTACCCTGTCTTTGTGGAAGATGTGGAAAGGAGAGATGGCCATGAGGGCCTGTAACTCTGACACTCTTCTAGCTGATATCAAGGCTACTAAGAGTACTGTTTTCCAAGTGCAGTTGTTGCTGAAGCACCTACCAAGAGGAGAAAACGCTGAGAGTAGAAAAGGAGACACTTTTGTGATTTTAAGTATTTTCTTCTGATTTTTTGTTAAGTTTTACTGCTTTGCCACCTACTTTTTGGCATTTTCCGGCTTGCTAAAGTTTAGATCTGTAACAGTAACAGTACTTGGAACACATCTAGAGCCTGTTTACTGCATTTCCTGTGTTGCACTTAATTTAAAATCGTTTTTTTCTCTAAAAACTGCATTTAACCTAATTTTGGCCTAGCACTCAAGTGTAGGGTCATTTATTGCACTGTTGTGATTATTTTGCTGCTTGTGTATCTCTGCTACCTTTAAACTACAATAAAAAGAGGAAAAAAAACAAAAAAATCTTACTCTTTTCCCACTTTCTGAAAGTTAAGAAAGTTCAGTTACAGATTTGCTGTTCTGAACTGTTTGGAAGTTTCTAGAAGGCCAGTGCTTGCTTGGGCTAAAGGAAAGTCCCTGTGTTCACCAGTGGGAGTGGTTAACACTGAACAGCCTGCCTGTCCCTGGAGGAGTGGTGACTACCTAGACGTTGTAGTTTTATTGGCCATTTTGGGTCAACTCTAAACTCCTTGATCTCTCTCTCTTAAAACCCTACAACTCTCTTTTTGCGCGGTTTTGCGCACTGAGCAGCGTCAGGCAGCACCGCCTAAATAGGTTTAAACTATTCCAGGCTCCACAAAGTCTGCTCTTCACTTTTTCCCTCAGAACTGTTCAAACTCTCAAAGTAATCACTCTATTCTCTTTCTAAAGCCCTGCACTTGCTCAGCTCTTATAAGGAAACAAACTAAAGCACTACACTCTCCTTGACTTCTCATAAGTATTAGACTCCCGATTGGTCCTTCCTGATAAAGTGAAAAATCAGTTCCCTTCCCTAATCTGACCAGTAAAAAAAACAGTTCCCTATACTAATCTGGTATGTCCAGGGGTCAGTTTCAAGGTTACTCTCCAGTCCAGCTGGTGAATCTGGGAATTTTGAGGCAATGCTACAATTGCCTTATGTATACAGACAACCCTCTCCTCCTTCCAACAAACTCTAATACATGTGAGAGATGCAGTTACACAGCCAAACTGGAGGCAGAGCTCTCTCAACCCAAGACTGGCACAGTCAGTCAGGAGGAAAAGGTAACCACCCACACCACAAATCCAGTCTCACACAGACCTATTGCATCTGCATACCCAACACATAAACACACAAAAACATACTCGGAGGCTCTAAATAAAAATCTGCCTAAACAGCAAAGACCTCCTAAGCAGATATCCAAGCAACAGCCACCCCTCAACAATACCCACAAATCACATATCTCATAAAATCAGTGTGCCTCACAGTCGCAGCCCATAAGGCCAAAAAACACACCAAATACACTTTCTATAGGGGACTCTATTGTCCGGCACACTGACGTCCCACTCACCAGACTGAACAAGGAGAAGGTCACTGTAAGCTGCCTGTCGGGTGCCAGGATCCGCCACATAATGCAAGCACTCAGGTCACTCCAAAGCAAGTACAAGTATGACTCCGTCATTGTCCATGCTGGTGTGAATGACCTGAGACGTACCTCCCTGGACTACATGAAAAGAGACATAGAGGAGCTCTCTGACCATGTAGCCCAGGCTGGTATGTCCCTGACCTTGAGTAGCATCTTGCCCTCACCAAGAATGATGCCACAGTATAAAGACAAAATGATCAGTTTCAACGCTTGGCTAAAGTATTGGTGTCATTCAAAGGGGATCCAGTGTCTGTCAGCCTGGGATAACATGCTCAACAAGCCACGTTGCTTCACTAGGGACAGCTTGCACCTGTCACCCTTAGGCTTTCGTATACAGGCCAAGGCTCTTGCCACCCCCATAGTGCCTTTTTTAGGCAAGGCTCAAAGGACAAACCCACCTCCATAGACAACCCAAAGATAAAAAAACTAAAGGTAATGCTACTCAATGCCAGAAGTCTAAACCTCAAGATGCACGCACTCGAGACTCTCCTCAGTATGGAGAAAATCGATGTCTGTGCAGTAACAGAAACCTGGTTCAAGGCTCCTGAGAGCACCCCAGCACTACCAGGTTATAACTCATACCATGCGTTTCGGCCCCAAAACTCGGACGGAAGCACAAAAGGAGGGGGAGTATCTATATTCATCAAAGATACCTACACCTCCAGGTTAGTGGCACTGCGAAGCATCGGAAACCATCCATGTGCAACTAACAGCGGGCAAAACTGCCTTTCAGTTTGTAGCCTGCTACAGAACACCCTCCCTATTACAGGAACCCCACTTGGCATTCCTGAGAACACTGGAGAATATGAAGGTCTCTCCAAACACTATGTTATTGGGTGACTTCAACTACCCAAACACTGACTGGGAAAACTACTCAAGCCCAAACACCCTCACCCAATGGTTCCTTGAATTTATAAACTCTAACGCAATGGAACAACTGGTCACCACTCCCACAAGAGGGAAAGTACAGTTTTGTACCTACCATAAATGTAGATGTACACAGCTGCAGTAATCACAGATGGGTTTTCTGCCACAATTCCAAAGTCTAGGTCTTGTTGTCGCTTTGCCATTTTCTTCAGTCTTTCTTGCCCCAGATGTCAGGTGCCCCCAGAAGGAAGGCAATACATAAATTATATATATATATATATACATGCAATGCAAAATAATCAGAAATCAGTAGTTGCAAGCAAATATACCATAGAAGGATAACCCAATCAGGTTGTATGAGGAGGGAGCGCCTAGGACTTTACCAAGAGGGGAAGGAGGGAACATCTACATTTATGGTAGGTACAAAATTGTAGTATGTTCATCGTGCATACACCTGCAGTAATCACAGATGGGTAGAAACAGGGTGGTAGGCACTAGGTGAAACTGGGATGAGCCAGAATGCCCTGCAACAGTGGCAAAGCCTGCTCTAGTTTTGGAGTATAAAGGCAGGTTGTAGTGTTTTGTGAAGGTATGCACAGAACTCCAAGTGGCTGCCTCCAAAATATCTTTGGTAGGAACTCCTCTAAGGAAGGCTGTAGAGGTAGCTGTGGCCTTGGTGGAGTGAGATCTGATGCCTGCAGGGACAGATTTTCCATGATAGGAGTAACAAAAACATATGCAGTGGCCTATCCATTTTGAAATTGTCTGTTTGGTTGAGCTCCTACAGCATAGGACACAAAAGTTGTTCTGATTTCCTGAAAGGCTTTGTTCTGTCCAAATAATAACGTAGCTGTCTATGGATGTCTAAGTTTGTTTTGAGGATTAGGTAAAAGGTAGGTAAGTTTGATTTAAAGCTACCCTGGATACCACTTTAGGCATAAATGACGGGTTGGTAAACCCTGTCCTGATGGAAGATGAGAAAGGGCTGCACAGCCATGAGGGCTTGTAGTTCCGAAACCCTACGAGCTGAGGTAATGGCCAGAAGGAAAGCTGTTTTCCAGGACAAATATTTCAAATCTGTTGAGGCAGCTGGTAAAAAGGGAGGCAATGTTAATTTTTCTAGAATGTAATTAAGATCCCAGGCTGGTATTGGTTGTTTCCTTGGTGGTCTTATATTCTTAGCCCCTCTGAGGAACTGTCTTAAGAGAGGGTGAGAGAATAAGGGTGGATCAGTGTTGAATTCTGCAGAAATGGCTGAGGCATGAATTTTTATGGAGGACAATGAAAGTCCACTGTTCAGCAGCTCAGCTAGATACGGTAATATCTGAGGCAAATTCAGTTTTCTAGGATCCTGGCCTTTTTTCTCATTCCAAGAGCAAAACCGTTTCCATTTTGCGGAGTAAGCCTTTCTAGTAGATGGCCTTCTGGCCTCCAAAATGACATCCTGCACCTCTTTGGGGAGCAGGGTCTGTTGTGACATTAAGGAATTTTCCATGCAGCGAGATTGAGTGTTTTCAGCTGACTGTGAAGAGTTTTGTAGCTGTGTTGAGTCAGAAGAAGAGGCATTAGAGGCAGGGACCAGGGAGGAGTATGCGTTAGGCTCCTCAGGAGTGGGTACCAGTGTTGTCTTGGCCAGTCTGGAGCAATCAGTATCATCTTCGGTCTGTCTGTTCTTGCTTTCAAGAGCACCTTGGGCAGAAGGTGGGAAAGCGTAAACTGTCCATGCTGCCCAACTGAATGAAAGGGCGTCCACTCTCCAGGCCTTTGGATGAAAGGTCCTTGAACAGAACTTTTCCAATTGATGATTCCTGTGGGAGGCGAAGAGATCTATGTCTGGTCTTCCCCACGCTTGGATTATCTTTGTAAACACTTGAGGATGCAACTTCCATTCGTGTGGGTCTGTCATATTTCTGCTTAGATTGTCTGCCAGTGTGTTTTCCAAACCTGGCAAGTACTGTGCTTGAAGTTCGATTTGCCATTCCAGAGCCAAGTTCCAAAGTGTCATGGCTAGTCTGCACAGGGGGTATGAATGTGTTCCTCCTTGTTTGTTTATGTACCACATTACTGTGGTGTTGTCTGTTCTTATCAACAATTGTCCTGGATGCAGGAGGTCCTTGAAAGCTGTAATTGCATTTATCACTGCTAGCATTTCTTTTTGATTGATGTGAAGGTGCTTTTCCTCTTGGGACCATTTGCCCTGAATGCACCTGTCTGTCATGAATCTGAGGCGTCTGTTGTGATGACTTGATTTGCTTGAGGCTTGCAGAATGGGAGACCTGTATTTGTTTGACATGCTTGGGCCCACCATAGAAATTCCTTTTGCAAACATGGAATTATTGGTATTATTGTTTCCAAACTGTGGCTGTGTTGAGACCATAGGTTTTAGGTACCATTGAAGTTTCCTCATATGCAACTTTGCACATGGGATTAAAGAATGCAAGATGCCATGAAGCCCAGAGCCTGCAGGATTTTCCTTGCAGTAAGCCTGGTACAATTTGCTAGTATTTTGAAGTACTGAGTTAGTTGCCCCTGTTTTTCTGGCGTTAGATAGGCCATCTGGGTGTTTGTGTCCAAGTTGGCACCCAGGAAAGTTATTTTCTGAGATGGTGTTAGCCTGGATTTCTCTTTGTTGACTGTGTATCCCAGAGAATTCAGTAACCGTGTCACATAAGCCAGATGTTCCAGAAGTATGTGCCTGCTGTCCGCTTGGATCAGGCAGTCGTCCAAATAAGGGTAAATTTGTATCCCTTGAAGTCTGCAGTAAGTAATTACTGATGCCAGGCATTGAATACTCTGGGCAGTAGATAAGCCAAAGGGCAATGCAGAGAATTGATAGTGGATTGAACCTGCAAGAAATCTGAGGTATCTTCTGCAGCTTTGTCTGATTGGGACATGCAGGTATGCCTCCTTGAGGTCCAATGTTACCAGCCAAAACTCCTTGCCCAGCATGGGAAGAAGTTGCTGTAATGTGAGCATCTTGAATTTTAGTAGAAAAGTGTTTAGGATGGATAAGTCCAAAATGGGTCTCCAGTCGGTTCCTTTCCTTGGTACCAGAAATAGTCTGGAATAAAAACCTTGACCTTGTTCGTGAGTAGGTACCTCTTGAATAGCTTTCATGTCTATGAGCTTTGAAATTTGTAGTTGTGCCTCTGCCCTTTGATTGTGTGGCAGGTTTGGCATGCCTCTCATTTTTGGAAGAGTGTGAAAATGGAATCTGTAGCCTCTGTTTATAATGTCCAGGATCCATTTGTCTGTTGTGATAATATGCCAATTTCTTGTAAATAATGCCAGCTTTCCTCCCAAGGGTGCTGCCAGCTGAGACTTGCTTGGCATGAAAAGGAGGAAGTCATTGGGTTTGTTTCCTGTATTGTTGTGCACTGTCTTCGCCAGCTCTTGGTGCTGGAGTTTGCCATTGCCTGCCTCTATATGATCCTTCAGATTGTCCTCTGCGCCTGTATCTACCTCTTTGGGGCTTGACCGTGGCTGGAAAGGACCAGGTTTTAGAAGGCCAATTTCTGCTAAAACGTGGTGGTTGAACCTGTAAAAAAGCTTTGACAGTTTGCATAGATTTGGCTTTTTCTTCCATTTTCCGTAGTATATCCTCAGCATTAGTATCAAATAGCACATCCTTTTGTAAAGGAGCATCTAGTAGTTTAGCTTTAACATGATCAGGCAAGATTTGTTCCCTAAGCCAGGCATGTCTACGAATGACTGATCCTGTAACAGCAGCTCTACTTGAGGCCTCTAGGGCATCATAGCCACATTGTAAGGTGTGTTTACCCACTTGTTCTGCACTATGCATCATATCCTGCAACTCCTTCAAATCTGGTTGTTCAGGTTGAGACATTTTATTTCTTAATTGTGATAACAGAAACTGCTGATATTTAAGCATATGGAACTGGCAATTTAAGGCCCTCATGGCTAGGGTGGCTGAGGTATATACCTTTTTTCCCCACCTCTCTAAGGATCTAGACTCTTTCGGAAGGTAGTGGATTCTTAGCAGTAGAGGCCTTCATTCCCTTGGGGCCTTGAGAAATGGTTTCAGGGTCAGCATTATGGCTTTTGTAAAGAAATTGGTGAGAGTTAGGAACTCTGTAGTACCTATCAGGCTTGACTGGGGCAGGAGGCAGGAATCCGGATTAAGGCAAGCGTCTGAGTAAACATCATCAAGTATGTCCAAGACATGAGGTATCGCCAGAGGTCTGTGTTGAGGTAACAAAAGAAATTCCCTAAGTCTTTTCTTGGAATCAGAAAAGTCTTGGCCTTCCCAATGGAAGTGTTCCCTCAAGGTGTGCAAGGTTTCCCCAAAAGAAAAATCCTCTGGAGGAGATACAGAAGGAATGGACTGCTCTGCATCAGAATCTTCAAAGGGAGTGTTCCTCTACATCAGAATGTTCTGAAAAAATTGAGCCCTGATCAGAAGAGGGAGAATCTTCCTCCACTCTGGGTCTCTTGTCTGGAGGGGGTTGGGAACCCCTGATGAGAGTAATTAAATCCTCAGTCATTTTTAGCATCTGCTTTTTAGGCATGGGGCCTGGAGATGGGCCCTGTGCAACAGGCCTCTTGGGATGCATGGCTGATTTGGACTTAGTAAAGGCCTTAATGGAAAAGGAAGATGAGGGTCTAAAGACACCATGGGTGGAAGTGGACCTGTCCACATTAGGAGGCTCAACGCTCACAGTGGCTTCGGTGGTTGTAGTCTGGGTATGGGCCGAGGTACCTGCGGTCTCAGTTACAGAAGACACGGTAATCAGGGGCTGCATAGGCGTCTCGCTGAGAACCGGACCACATGCAGCCGGTTTTGGCGTGGTCGGTTGAGACCGTGGACCTCGCGTGTCGGTCCTTTTCCTTGCGTTTTTTGGACAAAACGGTAGTCGGAGTCTCCGACGACATTTTATAATCAAAGGCTTTACCGAAAGTGTTGGACGAACTCCGCCCGCGGCTTAATAGTGCGTTTATTGAAAGTAGCGACAGCCGTCTGGGCCTAAACAAGGTATGCAGAGGGAATGGAAATCCTTATGCGGTATTTGCTTCCCACAAGAAATACAATTGTTAACTTTTTCTGACATTGGTCTGAGGCAAGAAAAGATTCTTAGCTTTAAAGAAGACTTTGGTTTCCAATTTTTCGTAAATTCAGGAGCTGGCCGACCGGCACTTGCGAACTGCTTCTGCTTCGGGCACCGCACAGCAAAAAAGACTGAAGAAAATGGCATCGGCTGTGTCTTATATACCCCTGCGTCACTGACGTCAGGAAAGAAAGTGACAACAACCGACGCCGGACCTAGACTTTGGAATTCGGCCGACCGAGGACCCGCCTAACGGCAGAAAACCCATCTGTGATTACTGCAGCTGTATGCACGATGAACATCAACATATTGGACCTGGTCATCATCAACATGGGGACTCTATGTTCCACACCAGAGGTAAACCCCTCATTGGTAAGATCAGACCATAAACAAATTTCCCTGGACATCCATATCCCGTCCCCACCCCCAGCCAAGGAAATCACTGTAAAGAATTTCTCAAAAGCCAACTTTGCACTTCACAAGACTGAGGTGGAATCCTTCAAAGCCCCTGGGCCAGAGGATAATACAGCCCAATCCGCAGAATCCTTTACAAATGCATTCTATGAGCACCTGCAGGAATGCATGGATCGTGCTATCCCAAATAAAACCAAGACTCTCTCCTCCAAAAACAGGAGACCGGTCTGGTGGACCCCGGCCATAAATAAGCTATACAACAGAAGGAGGAAGCTACTACATGACAAAGCAAAATCCCAAAAAGGGAAAGCATCTCTGATCAGTATTAGCAAGAAACTTCGATCCCTCATAAAATCATCAAAGGCCAGTTTCGAAAGAAAAATTGCCCTAGACACTAAAGATAATCACAAGGCCTTCTTTAGTTATGTCAGAAACATGGGCGGAAACTCCCAGATATGCTCTGAATTGTTGCATAATGGTACAAAATATACCGAACCTACAGACATAGCTAAAATCCTGGCAGACAGATTCAGCGCAAACTTCTCCCCCCCCCCCTTCCCCCCAAAGGAGCAAGCGCCTATCCCAACTGAATGTTACTTCCCTGACATCACAGATGCACAGGTGAAAGCTGCCCTCTCCAAAGCAAAAAACACAGCATCTATGGGACCGGACGGTATCCCAGGCTGCGTCTTACACGAGCTCCAAGAAGAATTGAACCCTCACATTAAGTCACTGTTCAAACTTAGCCTTACTACAGGATATGTGCCCAAAGAATGGCGTACAGCTACAGTGGTCCCACTCCACAAAGGTGGTGCCACAACGGACCCCAGAAACTATCGCCCCATAAGCCTGACTAGTCTGGTCTGTAAAGTTATGGAGCGTATTATCATGGAACTCATAAACAAAGACATTGGGAGCCTCCAGACACTGGATCCTACCCAATTTGGCTTTGTTAAGGGCAGATCTTGCCTCTTAAACCTAGTTGATTTCTTTGAAACAGTTACCAAAGCCATAGATGAGGGCAAGGTAGTCCACACAACCTACCTGGACCTCACAAAAGCCTTCGACACAATACCCAACTCGGGCATCATAAATAAGCTTACCAGCTTAAATATCAACCCCTATATCACAAGATGGGTTGCAAACTGGCTCAGAGATAGAACCCACATGGTCAGAATCACAGGTGCCATGTCCGAATCCAAACCAGTTACAAGTGGCGTCCCACAGGGCTCAGTTCTGGGACCTCTCTTGTTCGGTATATACTTCTCCGAGGTTCAGGCTAACACGGTGGGATTATGGCTGACAAAGTTCGCAGATGACTGCAAACTGGGGGCCATAATCGAATCTCCAGCTGACACAAGCATCCTCCAAAAGGGTCTCACAGAGACGGATGCTTGGTGCCAGAGCCACAGCCTCAAGCTAAATGCTAAAAAGTGCATAGTCATCCCCTTTGGGAAAAACAAGGTGCCCACAAATTACCACATAGGTGGTAATCCATTAATCTGGAAGAAGTAATTAGAGATTTGGGGACCAAAGTAGATAGTAATCTCTCCTTTGATAATCACGTTGCCACAGTGGTTAGAAAGACCTTCTATATAGCCCACCTTATCATGAAAGGGTTTGCATCTAGATCAAGAGAGGTCATTGTGCCCCTCTACTCGTCACTCATCAGGCCCATAATTGAATACAATGCCCCTTTTGGGATGTACCTTACCCGACACCTGCAGCAACTGGAGAGACCCCAAAAGTACCTCACCAAGAGGATCATGGGCTACAAACAGATGTCCTATGCAGCTCGACTAAAACTCCAGCTCTACTCAGTTGCTTACCGCCTACTCAGAGGCGATCTATGCCTGACGTACAAAGCCATGCCAAACCCAGAATTAATGGACATGCTCCACCTCAAAAAATCCAAGACCCTTAGAGCTACATGCTCCAGGGACCTAAACCTCAGCACAAAAATAAACAGGACATGCTGGAGGGACAGATTCATTTCCCAGAGGCTGCCCTCACTCTGGAATAGAATCCCAATTCATGTTAGACATAGCCCCTCGCTGACCCTCTTCAAGCGAAATTTGGAAGCGTGGATGGGAAATCGCAAATTCACCCCTGGGATATCTCCTGTGTCCCTGCTAGACAGAGGCACAGTAAACTAATCTTAAAAGGGTACCTTCTGTGACCTACTTTACAGAGACACAGTAGGCTAATCTAATAGGGAGGCGTAAGCCAAATACACTCTGGCTAGGATTATAAATGCCCTAGGGTAGATAGCCTAGTATCTACCTATGAACCTATGAACCTAAAACAGACCCTAGAAGCTGGTTCAAAGGGGGCCACCGTGAGCTTCTCCAATACCTAATTCAGGTCCCAGGGTGGTGGGATAGGTTTCCTGGCCGGGGGGGGGGGGCTGAGATGCCGCACTCCCTTTAGGATAACTCTGCAAGCAATCGAGAAGCCAAAGGAGGATCCAGAGGTAGACAAGCTGAAATAGCAGCCAGGTGAGCTTTCACAGAAGAGTATGCCAACCCTGTCTGCAAGGGTTCACACAGGTATGACAGTACCAAAGGGACATCACTCTGGAAAGAGTCCGACTGTCTTTGTAGACACCATATGGAGAATCTACTCCATTTAGACATACAAGATCTCCTAGTATTAGGTTTCCTGGCCTCCTGCAGGACTGTGAGCATGTCCTCATTGTAGAGGCGCCTGTAAGGGATCAGAATTCTATCACCCACAGAGTAAGGTTCAGAGATTGTAGGTGGGGGTGGATTAGGGATCCCTTGTCCTGTGTGAGAAGATCCACTCTGTGAGGTAACTTGTGGTGATTGCCCCTGGCTAAATGCATTATGAGGGGGAACCAGTGCTGTCTTGGCCAAATGGGAGCCACCAACAAGATTTTTGGTTTGTCCTGCTGGATTTTCAGTAGGACTTTCTGGAGAAATGGGAAGGGGGGAAATGCATACAGAAACATCCCCCTCCAAGAGATTGAGAAGGCATCCGTTGTCCATGCCAGAGGACTGGGCAGCCTGGTGCAAAGGGATGGAAGTTGTCTGTGCATATGGGAGGCAAACAGATCTATCTGAGGTGTACCCCATTTGTGGACTACGCCCAAGAACACATCCCCGTGGAGCATCCATTCGTAGGACTGTGACATGAACCTGCTTAGTTTGCCTGCCTGAGCATTCTACTCTGAAGGGGTATACACTGCCTGTAGTGTGACTCCCTGTTTTGTGGCAAGCTTCCACACTTGGATAGCTAGTCTGCACAGCAAGTAGGATTTTGTTCCCCATTCACATACCACAGAACTGTAGTGCTGTCTGTGAACAATTTTAGTGGGCCCTGCTTAACCGTATATTGGAAGACCTTTAGGGCCAACAGAATTGCTCTCATCTCTCTGATATTGATATGTTCCTGTTTGAAGTCCAGCCAAGTGCCCTGGACTCTTAGGGAACCCATGGCTGCTCCCTAGCCCAGATATGAAGCAGCCATGTACATCTCCTGCGCAGGCAAGGGAGCCTCAAAGAGGAGTCCTGGTTTGCAGTTCACTTGATCCAACCATCATTGAGTCTCTTTCTTGAGGCAAGGTAAGAAGTGGGATTTCGTACTCCAGAGGGTGCGAGTGCTGTGTCCAAACAGACATAAGGTGCCATTGTAGCTTTCTCACGTGGAGCCTTGCCAATGACAACATGGAAATGGTCAATGCCATATGAATCAGGAGTCTGAGGTACTGCCTTGGCAGTCAAGTCTGTGGCATGAACGACAGTGAGCAGGTACTGTCTTAAGCTTTCTACCTTTTGGGATGGCAGAAAAGCCCTCACGACATCTTATCCTGCACACCAGGAATATTTGGTGCTGAGAGGGGATCAAGTTGGACTTGGGGTAATTTATCTTGAAGCCCATTGATTGCAGGAGTGACATTACTGTTTACAGATGGCATAGCAGGGATTCTTTGCAGTCTGACTGAATGAGAAGGTCCTCTAGGTAAGGTAAAAACTGAATCCCTTGGGTCCTGTAGAAGGGCATCACTGGTGCCAAGCACTTGGTGAAGACCCTTGGTGCTGTTGAAAGTCTGAAGAGCAAGGCACAGAATTGAAAATGTGAGGAGGCGACAGAGAACC
Source organism: Protopterus annectens (assembly GCF_019279795.1). NCBI lineage: Eukaryota > Metazoa > Chordata > Ceratodontiformes > Protopteridae > Protopterus > Protopterus annectens. The sequence continues at coordinate 326,675,709 of NC_056728.1, forward strand.
ACAGGTACTTCCTGTAGTTGGACCTTATGGGGATGTGCAGATAGGCATCCTTGATGTCCAAGGTGGCCAAGAATCCCTGAGGGAAAATCAAGGGAAAGAAGGTCTGCAGACTGAGCATTCAAAAAGTAGGCATATGCAGAAAGAGATTGAGGTGGGAAAGATCTAGGATTGGTCTCCAGGGGCGATCTTTTCTTGGGCTTGAATAGAAACACTTTCCCTTTTCTGTCACAGGGACAGGTTGGATTGTTCCATGAGCAATAAAGCTGTCTATAACCGGCTGAAATAATGGAAGTGGTTCTTTAGGGGGCTGTGGAATGCCCCTCAAGGAAGGGGTTGTGATCCAGGTCATAAAATAATCCATCTCTATGATGGGCAAGGCTCACCTGTCAGTGGTGATGTTTTTCCAAGCAGGGAGATGGTGTGAGAGCCTTAGGGATAGGGGAATGGAGTTGAGAGATTGTTTCGGGAATGGCAGGTAGTCACAGACTACCTGCCCTGTCTTGAAATTGAGGTTTCTGAGCAGGCCTGGAGGGCGTTGTCTGCTTCCTGGCAGTCTTTCTGCCCCGGGAAAAAGGAGGACGAGAGTGTTTCCTGAAGAATTCGCTTTTTGAAGGGTAATTCCTCTGGAATTTGAGGATAGGATAAACAAGCAGGTGTTTGAGGTCTTGTAACTCCTTCCCCTTTTGTTGCAGAGTTTGAATAACTCAGCCACTTTGTTCCAAAAAGGGCAGAGTTATCAAAAGGCGCATTCCAATAGTTTTGCCCTAATGTCATCGGGTAGGGGCTGTAACCTCAGCCAGGAATATCTTCTCAGGACAGAGGCAGATGCAGCAGACCTGGCAGAAGCTTCAGATGCATTGTAGCTGCACTTAATGGAGTGCCTTGTGACTTGAGAGGATAAAGACAGGTTGGATATCCAAGTCTTGGCAGGAGAGTCGGGGATTTCACTCAAAAGTTTTAGTGGCTTGTCCTAAAAGAGGTAGAGCATATTTGGACAAGTGGGTTTGATAATTTATTGCCCTGAATGTCGAGGTGGATGGGTGTAAACCATTTTCCCCAAGGTGCTCCATGGCCTTGCTGTCTTTGTCTGTGGGAAGAAGTGAGGAGGATGGAAGGAACTTGGGTGCCTTATCAGCTGATAATGATACAGTGCCAGGGTCCGCTGCAGGGCACTTAAGGAATTTGACTCCCTCAGGGACCTTGTAGAATCTCAGGCCTTCATGATGCAGGAGGCTGGGAGCCTGGATTAACTGATGCTGCATTAAAAGCATCCATGAATGCCAGATATACTGGGGGAATAGCTGAAGGGGCAGGGGAGTGCATCTGAAGGAGGTCATAGAATCTTTTCTGAACTTCTTTCATTTCAGAGGAGTCCCACTAGAAATGTTCCCTCATCCTTGAAATGGTCTCCCCAAAGGTGAGATCCTCATCTGGGGAATCTGTTTCCGCAGATTCTTTCTCAGGGGAGGCACAGCAAAGAGGAGATGGCATTTGGGAGACCTAAGAACAGGGAACCCTCTGAGGAAGAATCCACGGACTCCTCAGCTTCAGCTTGGGAACCATCCAAGGCCTGAGGTCTAGGGTTCATCACAGGAGAAGCTACAGGGGAGGCTAAGGGTGTATTAGGTCTCAAGAGCCATTAAGGCATTAAAAAGGCATTGAGAAAAAGCTTGACAATCAGGCTCGCTCTCTACTGTGGGAGAAACCTGCTTTCTTTTCTCTTTCCATTTGAGGGAAGGCCTAGCGGGCATTGGAGCTAAGGCAGGCCTGGATTCAGTAATCTGTGAAGTAGTGGAGGGATCCATCTGGGTGGCCGGTACAAGCAGAGGTTCCCCCTCGCTGTTGGTAGCAGAAGTCTGCATTACCTCAGAGGATGTGCCTTCCACTCTGGGTTCTGCACAGTACTGCTGTACCCATATTGGTGGAGACCGTACGTTCCTCTAGGCTGATGTAAGCCACAGCAGGGACAGATGAAGGAGGTGCAGCTACGGATTCAGGCCTAGCAATCTTGCCCTTTTTCTTGGATGGCTCGACGGGCTGACCGGATGGCCCCCCCATCCCTAAAGCTAATTATTTAAGGTACAGATTCTCAGCATAAATGTTTTATGTGTGCAGACAGCTGTGTAGTGTTTTCGGAATGAAGGCATGGCAAATGGAGCAGGACTTGTGGTCGTGCGAAGGCCCTAAACAAAAGAGGCAAAGCTCGTGAACATCTTTATGGGAATCTGATGACTGCACCTACACTTTCCCTTCCTGGATGACATGAACCTACACACATATGCAGTGATCAAAAGAAACAAAATGTCCCCAACGGGGTACTTAACTTAGAATTTTCGGTCCGATGGCCAGCACGGAAGGAACAGCTGATGTTTGCCTGGCAGCAGAGAAGTTCTGAGGTCTGGTACATGCAGACATCACTTTTATGGCCCATGTTCTCTTAGCCAACGTCAGACTTCCCATGTACCCAGCAGTGACTACAAGCTTTTGTACACTGGATGGACATTTGGGTAGCAAGAGACGAAAACCCAAGAGTTGGAATACTGCAACATGAGAACAGAAGGACATCATTAAGATGCAGTACACAAATCAGTGGAATATAACACCACAGTACACTAGCCTGAACACCAGATAGCAGCAGCAATGCTAACATGGTAAGGTGCAAAAACAAAGCCACATGCTTGAGGAGGTACAAACACGTAGAGTGACATACCTGTCCTGGCCTTTCACATACAAGACAATGTTATAATGTACAGGTGGGTGCAACAGTATGACTCGTTCAATACAACAAAGAATCAAGGACAGGTATGAGAGAGCAATTATAGAACATGCAGCAGTGTATTGGATGAGCCACCATATGCATAGACGTGTTTGTGAAGGCAGGTATGAATGAAAATGCACACAAGAAGTACACTTCATCAACAGGATAAGAAAGATGAGAAAAGAAATCACAGGTACATGTTCTGTTGAGAGAGAAGCAGTTGCAGTACCATAAAAATGCCACAAATATCACCAGTACGCAAAATGAAATATACCTGCCCAAGCAGTAACGGCAGACAACAATGAAATATTTAATGTACAAGTCAATGTTGTAGCTATGAGGTGGTATGTCTGATTTGAAGATATGGCTGATGTATGCCAATTAGCAATAGTAGGTCAAAAAGAAGCAAAATGAATGTCACTTTCAGCAAGAAAGTTGTCAATATATTACAAAAACTATATCAAGAACAAATGTGCAAGATAATGGCAGTCAGCTATATGAGCAGGAAAAAAAGACTGGCATCAGACAAGTCATAAACCACTAATGGATACAGTAGTCAGCACTGTGGTCATCATTGCAACAGGGTTAGGATGAAACAGTGGGTTAACTGCCAGTATAATGCTAATGCAATCAATGGCACCCATGCTGATGGCTCAAGTCCACAGTCATGGTTGCCCCTTCCACATTTGGAAACACTACGCTCACTGTTCTGTACCAATGAGCTGGATGTAGTGACAGTGTGGATATGGGTAGTACAGTGATGTGTATGTTAAGACAAGACTGCTTGGTTCGGAAGACAGTGACCAACAGCAGATGTGCATGCACACTGCAGTACAGACACTGATGTATGACGGTGATGTGTGTATTTTGTGAGAGATGGTCTGCCTCTCCCCACTAGAGACAATCTACTCAAGCGTGTCAAAGCATGCAACACCCAGTTTGTACTACGACACTGCTCCAGCACTGCCATAACAATGCGTTCGACAGAGCATGCAACAGATACCATGCAATCATTCTGAGTAGTCAATGCTTCCATGAGCACACCATGTTGGACTCATGACCCTTGTGTAACACAAGGAGCCGGTGTGGTACACAGTCAATAGCATAAGCAAGTGCACACAGGTCACTGTCATTTAGTTGCTGTGAATGTTTGTGCACATGCAAGAGTAGGCGTACACTATCAGACTCATGTTCATGCACATCAACTACATTCCTACAGACAGTATCACTCCATTGTGAGGCATAGTCACCACCACTCCCAGACTCAACTGAGGACAACAGGTCAGGGTCATCATCTTTATCAATATCTGGTGCTCCATCATCATCAGACTTGCCAGCCACACTATCCTCCCGATCAGAGGCTACAGAATGAACCACAGGACTGTCCCCTCCAGGGCATCACAATGTTGACACCAATGCAGTATCCTGTGTGCTACTGATCATACTATCTGACACATTACATTGTTCTTAAGGATCACTGGGCAGGCTTGTGGAGGAGGCAGGAAGTTGATATGTTGCAAATTGAGATAAGATACAAGTTACATATGCTGACAGAGGGCAAATGAGGCAAAATATAAGTGAAACAGTCTTACCATTCACTAACAACACAGATTAGTTATGATGATATCGACTTACCTGGTCTATGTGACTGTGGGTAGTGCAATGCACCTAGACAGCAGTGAAAGTCTATATTACTCAACTAGCAAAGACATGTCCTCCTCTGACTCCACCTCCTGTGGTGAGAGCTGAATTGTCACTGTGGTGTACAGACAGACACATATACAAGTCTATAGGAAGCAGGCAAACATCAGCATGCATGCAAACCGATGCATACAACACAAGCAAAGCAGACATCTCATACAGGACAACTGATGTTATTGGCTGGAATGCAAGGACCTGTGCAAATCAACAGTGCATTAGTATACATATGGTCACATTCACACTTAAAAGAGAATCTCAGCATAACATCTATAGAGACTGCTTTACTGTGTCTGTCATCTTCTGGGGAGGCCAATCTCTGTTGGCAGACCTAGTCAGTGCAGCAGAGAATACAGGCATTCTAAGAGCAACTGTGCCCACATACAGCATTCACCATGTTAGTTATTTCCACACACACCTTAGTCTTCCAGAATGCATCACCTGTCTGTCCTAGTAAATTTTGGCTATGTTGTCACAGAGCCTCAAGTATTATTTTCTCTATGGGAAAAATTGTCACTTCTACCAGACATTTGCCAAAATAAAATGTGCACATATCAGGATGTATATACCTACTGTCACGATCAGCAGTAAAAGTAATGAATGGCTTAATGGTCCAAATATACATTCTACTGCAACAACAACAAAAAAAAAATATGCCCAATGCATTGTGTACAGCCATCACGTACAAATGATCACAGTACACATACATGATATCTAACAGGTGCTACTTATGTCATTAAATACAATGTATATGAGTTACACACTCTCTTCACTCTACAGCTTAGAATATTTCGTACATCCCCAGACAGATTAAGAAACCAGGTCTGAGAGACTGTTCACAATCTTTTACTTTGCACAGTACCAGCCACCATACCACCACTGTGGCAACATCTGTGGGTTTACTTACACCTACATTCATCTGCACAGCCTAATATTCCTATCATGACACTGACTTAGACTGGGAATATGGAACAGATGTCAATACAGTAATTCACAGAGAGCTGCAAAACTGTGTAATTTATCCACATGAGACCAACATATGTATCCATCTGTGTCAAACACCTCAGCACAATAAGAACAAATGAACATACACATCATAGATGGAATGTCTTAATGTGAAGAAAGAGGGGTACATGCTGAACCATTTGGATGTCCTACCAGTCCGACTGAACAGCATAGAAGCTTCCAATGTAGGATTCAGCATCAGTGAATATCCACAAACCATGTCCAACTGATGGAAAGTCTCATAACCAGCTGGTATCCACCAACACTACAATAGACCTATAGGAAGACTGGCATTCCTGATGCATATGGTCGGAATCCATCCATATCTGCAGTTTATTCAGGCTGATGGAAATGTATCCATACATCTGCATATGGGAGAAACTTAACTAGGAATGATGGACATCCATTTATAAACATGCATGCAGGGGAAGGCCACCCCTTACCCTTTATGTATCATCATCATCATATGCAGACAATTTCATAGTGGAAACTCACTGCTGTACACGCAGGGTATTCTGACCATCACAGACCAATAAACACAACTCTTCAAAATAGCAACAAAAGCAGCAGATCCCATGAAGAAGGCTTGCTTTATGGGTATGATAAGTCAAGTCATTCAAGTAAACCTAACAGTAAGGGTATCTCAGCAAACAGAACCTTTAAATACTGTCTGCACCCTACATACAAGTTTCATCTGCACAGAATTTTCTCAATCACAAATGTCCATTAACATCTTAAATCTTTGCTTGTTAAACAAGAGCTTGGCGTAAGTGTACAGTGCTCACTGCAAATGCTCCATATATGTACATTGGGAACAGGTGTCATTTGCCCACCAACAGACTGCTATCACCTTATTTGCACCAAATTTTAAAAGCTAAGGATACATTTTAGATCATTCCCTTCATACATATGAACTGTGTTGTACCTCTGTGAGCAATTTTCAGAAGGCATTTTTCTTCAGCTGTTCTACTACTTTTAGCAAGATGTTGACAGAGAGGAGATTATGGTGTCTCTGAGTGTCCAAATTGACAGATGAGGTGACCCTGCAGATGCTGGCAGTGTATGTGCAGCATGACATGATGCAGCCACGCCAGAGGAACTTAGCCCAGAACAAGATTTGGAACCAGACTGCCAGAAAGCATTGCAGACAGACCAAGATCTTTTGAACTGGTGTGCAGTTCTGCCACTGCTACGATGACCATCATGAGAACTGCTGCAAATGCTTCACAGGATTGCCAGTGTATGCTGATAGCCCCTGGATACCTACATCAAGTGCCATATTCACCGACAGCCCCTGGATACCTACAGCAAGTGACTTATTCCACACCTTAACAACTATATCACAAAGTTATTATTTATTATGTAGATACAGTACTCTACTGATTTGTGATTCCTAACTATTCATGATATATTCAAGAAAATGTAATGGCGTCTACTGGGGTAGTGGAGTAAGCCACGAACATATTTGTAATGCTCAGACTGTAGTTATGATGATGTGATATGTATTCTCTGTTACCATCATTAAGTTTGTTGTAATGCAGAATACGACACATTATTACACCATTAATGGTCGCATGAGTGTGCATTCCGAGGTTATCTACAGATAAGCAAGGCCGGAAATGCAGTTGTACAGGAATGTACAGAGACAATTCCTCATTCTTGACTCGTATATAAACATTAACAGCCTAGTAAAGGTTGTACTGTTGATTAGCTCGACTGGTTAATTAATGTAGCAGTACTGTGTGACTGCGGGTTCAAAATGCACAAAAGCATTTTTTTAACCAGCTTGTATATGCATTAATTTCTTTGTATTAATTCAACTACCATGACACTGTACTATGGTTGAATATTACATTATTAAAATATGAACACGTTTTATTGTCAGTATGCAATAATGCCTTTAGCGTGTAGGCAATGATGACTACGCATTTCTACATTATCTGCAATACTCCAAGAATATTCCATGTTATTCAGTTTAGTTTTTAGGGATCTCACTGTACTTCAGTTGCATTACTTATGGAAACATTTAACTGAATAACCTTGGAGATAAATGTTTATTAATGGCTGTAAACATACAATACCGTCTATCTGAATTAGGGATATGTGAGCATTGCTGATGCCCTCTTCCCCCTATATAAATTCCTTCAATTCTTTATCAATTATTGTCCACAAGCTTTCATCAGGTTGATAAAAGTATGCCTGAGTGTATGCAACCCTAAAGGGACTAAACATTTTCACAGATTATATCTTGTTATCCATCTCATATACAGACAAGCTTTTCCATTTTCTCAGTTTTTTGTATTATCTTTTGTTTGGTTTCTTCCTGCATATCCTTAGCTATCATAACAGATATCCTTAACTGCCATAACAGATGCCTTTTTAATGCATACTACTAAATATGTCATAGGTTGGTACTGGGCTATCTGCCCGAAGGCATATATTAGCCCAGCCACGTTGTGTGGTATTCACCGCCCCTTTAGTAGTTCCCTAGACCCTTGTACTAGCAGCTAGTACCCTTGGCCCCTATCTAGTAGTGTTGTTGGTGTGATCCCCGGTGTGAACTTTCTGTTACCCATCCACTCATCAAGGTTCCTCTTGAACAGTGATAGTGAGGGGCACTGTCTTATGTAGATCGGGACCCTGTTCCATAGTAAGGGAAGTCGCTACGAAGGGAATCTATCCCTCCAGCATGTTCTATTCATTGTTGTGTTGAGGTTTATATCACTAGAGCATGTAGCTCGAGTAGATTTGGTTTTGCTAAGATGGAGCATGTTCAACAATTCTGGGTTGGACAAGGCTCTGTACGTTAGACAGAGATCTCCTCTGAGAAAGCGGTATGCAACAGAGAACAGTCTTAGCTTTTTCAATCGTGCTGCATAGGGCAACTGTTTGACGCCAGTAATCCTCTTGATTAGTTACCTCTGTGGTCTCTCCAGCTGCTGGAGATGCCTAGCCAGGTACATTCCAATTGGTGCATTGTACTCAATAATGGGTCTGATGAGGGAAGAGTAGAGGGGTACCATTACATCCTTAGATCTTGATGCGAACCCTTTCGTGATCAGATGGGTCACATAGAAGGGTTTTCTAACCACTTTGGCAACATGGTTATCAAAGGAAAGCTGACTATCTACTTGGGTCCCTAGATCCCTTATTTTCTTATTTTATTTTCAGATCATCTTATCTGGTCCCTATAAATATGGGTATTGCTGAACCAATTTGTGTGTGAGTATATAATTTAAAGCTATAGTCCTTGTTTTATCTTCATTAATGTTATCATATGCAAATAAAGCCAATTTCATGATTACCATACCAATTATACCAATATAGTTGAGTCCTTTATTTTATTTATTTTTTCCCAATGGCTCTAAACATAAAACAAATAAAGTAAAGGGGAAAGGAGAGCACCTTTGCCCGTTTCCTTTGCTCAAATACAGTTTAGCTGAGAGGAATCCTCAGACTTTAATTCTTCCCTCCAATCCTTCATATAGCCTTCTAATTAACCTCTTTACTGAATTAGGGAATGCAAATGCACCCTATGCCCTACTCAAAATATTTCAGCTTACTCTGTCAAATACTTTCTCTGCATCAAGACCCACTAATACCAAAGGTATTTTATTACATTCTGCTTTTCTCTGGATCATCATTGTTCTATCAGTGTTGTTAAATGTTTGCTCCTCCTCCACAAATCCACATTGATCTATATCTTATCAATTTGGGTAACCGTTTCCTTTGCTCAAATACAGTTTAGCTGAGAGGAATCCTCAGACTTTAATTCTTCCCTCCAATCCTTCATATAGCCTTCTAATTAACCTCTTTACTGAATTAGGGAATGCAAATGCACCCTATGCCCTACTCAAAATATTTCAGCTTACTCTGTCAAATACTTTCTCTGCATCAAGACCCACTAATACCAAAGGTATTTTATTACATTCTGCTTTTCTCTGGATCATCATTGTTCTATCAGTGTTGTTAAATGTTTGCTCCTCCTCCACAAATCCACATTGATCTATATCTTATCAATTTGGGTAACACCATTGCCATTCTTTTAGCTAGTATACACTTTATAAGCTTGGCTTAAAACTGAAGTGGTCTATATGAAGATGGGTCTGAAGGGTCTTTGCCATCTTTAGGTAACACAGCCACCATAGCTTTCTTCCAAGATGTTGGTGCTTCCCTTCTTTTTAAAATGCTGTTAAACAAAATCTACCAAATAGTCATCACTTTCTTCCCTCCTAATTTCCAAACTTCTACAAAATACCACTTGTTCCTGGAGACTATTGGATTATACATCACTGTTTTCAACTCATCACCTCCTATCATTAGCTGTTGAACTTTGTCCCCTCTATCCTTGGCATAATTAAGTCTTCCATAAGTATTTCCATTCATACTATTGATTTCCACATTTCTTTGCTTTTTACATGTTTTCATCAAATTTCTGAAATATTGCTAAAACCTCTAAAAGATCTCAGGGAACCTGTAACAAGGAAAATAACCAACGTTTGACAGCAACCCTGTCAACATTCTGTTGCCAAAGTCATTGTGCTAAAAGTTTTTGTGCTCTGGAATTGTTATCAAAATAGTTGCTTAATTACAATCTTTCTAAATTCATGCATATTATCCAGATAGTCCCTTATTTCCTCTTTAGCACTCTGCATTTGCTGCTTCTCTTGTTCTACGAGATTTGTCTTTTTCTGCAATACTTTAATCTTTGTCAGCCCCTGTAATTAATTTCTATTACTTCTTAATCATACCTCTCTTTTATTTCAAACCTATTTTTAAAACTCCATTTTCATTTTATCCCAGTCACTAGCTATAGCTAACAATATTTCTATCTTTGAATACTTTCCACTATCCGTTCTTTAAATTCTTCTCTTTTCAACAGGTAGGTGAGAAAGTGCCAGTGTCTTTTTCTACTTCATTAGCCTGCATTTTTATCTCAGTTTTATTGGTATACAATCTAGTCATTGTACATGAAGCACTCAATTAAATGCACGTTCCTGTGAAATATAATTTCTATCTAGTCTAGCCCAGTTATTGTACCTTGGGGAATAAGATGTAAATCCTGTCAGAGCTCCTACTACTGAATTCACTTCTTCTACAAAAAATATTTTCACAAATTTTTTCAGAAATCTATCCTCTTTTGTTATATTGTCCCTTCTAGCTCCCCCTGATAATCCTTACTAAGGCAAATCAAATTCCAGTCCCCACCTGTAAATAACAATCCTTGCTGAAAGAAGATTTTCTGCCAAAATTTTCTCAAGCTACATAACAGCAGTTTTAGGTGGAATATAAATATATGCTATTGTAATCCTCCTCCCATGCCAATAACCCCTTACTACCACAAGTGTACAATTTTTGTCTTTTTTTCCCTCCTCTATCACTATTGGAGCCCATATAGCAATTAGTAATTGCATCTCTCTTCCTCTATCTTGAATATTCTGTTGAACATCCATTCTAAAATCCCATCTTTGTCAAATTCACATGCTCATTTCTTTCCAAATGTGTCTCCTGCAGCATTGCTATTTGCACTCTGCATTTCTTAATATAATTCAATACTCTCTACTTCTTATGTACATCTGTAAGGCCAGTCACATTCCAGGATAATATGGACAGCACAGCCATCATGATAAAAAAAGCTACTTTTTCCAGCTATTACACATGACAGTCTTTTGAATGCGTCTTTCCAGCGTTTGTGTTACATGCATATACTGTTTGTCAGGGTGAACTTTTGTACAGTTGTTTCTTATCTCTATTTGAATCCATGTCCCATTTTCAAGGCTTTTTGTTTTAATGAAAACCATAAAAAAACTAAATACAAACACACCCATCCCCTACTAACTTAGGACAAGCACACACAACTATGTATATCTTCAAAGCATGAAGTTTAACCCACCAAAATGGAGCAAATGCCCCAAAATGGTGGCTGCACCTACAGGCATTATCTAACCTAAAATTAAGGTTACCCATGCTAAAGTGCATGCGACAGCCTGTGCTCCACTGATGCTGATTCATGTATGTTCTTTTCTTACCGCTCTTCCCCTCCCAGATAAATGACTTTTAAGCTGTGAAGACTGGTAGAGATGGGTGAAGGCTGCCAGCCTAGTCAAATAGAATTTGGCACATAATTCTATCATTTGTAAATACTGTGAAATGTTGAACTTAAAACAATGTGGCAACATTGCCCTCTGCTGTAAAGAAAGCTAAGTCAAGCATTTCTTGCTGGTCCTTTGAAATTAAAATTATTTCATGAGTGCCTTTGATGTTTATAAGTCGGCTCCAGTCCGGCTAGATGAAGGCTTCCTGCCTATTGTTTTAAGGTTAAAGTTAATGTCCAGAATTTACATGTGGAATGCCCTTTACTGCTCTAAGTGTAAAAGCATGTAAATGCAGTTTCTGTCAGCCTGGGAACACCAAGAAAGTGTGAAATGATGTAATGTTTTAGCAGAACTGCAATTTCAATTTAAACAGTGAGAACCAGAGATTAAGCATTTTTGTCTTAACATCCAACTCACAGCACTGCCTGTTTTCTTATGTAAGTTATTTTAGACTTGTGTTTTCTTTTAGAGAGCTAGAAATTAGAAAGTTTAGACTGTTTTTCTGTGATGTCAGAACTGCACCGATTTATTTTAGGTATTTATGTGTGATCTCTGAGCTTGTCTAGCACTATGTAGTAGAAAGTATTGTCTTGTGGTTTTAATTATTTATTAAATATTTTAAAAACTTTCAACTGTGGCGGTTTTGTGTAGAGATAGTTTAAGCTCTAGAGTACATTGCATATTTATAGAGTTCACTGTCCAGGTCACTCCAAATAAGCTTTGACTGTTTAGTCACATATACCAATTGGATAACAATAATTGGACACATAGCTGATTATTAGTGGGTGGTGGCAGCTGGTACTACCATATAATCTGGGTAAAAAGGGGCATGGCTGGAGAACCTGTGCCAGCCTTCCCCAGAAGTTTCTGTGTGGTTGTGTAAACTCTTATCTCAAAATGTGTGTGTGTGTCAGCTACTTGGGCAGGAACATGAAGCACTCGCTGGACAGAGAGGGTGCTGGAGATTTTAGCTTGCCCACTAGGCTGAGATCTGGACCCTATAGCTGTGCCAGTGGGGAGTAATATTGGGGACCTGGGGAGCAAGGGAGCGACCAGCCCCAGACTGTGAGCTCTGTGTGCTCTTAAGGGAAATTGCACTTTACTGTGTGTATTTGTTATCCTTTCCTCTCATATGAGACATCCTCTCTGGTGTTAGTGATGAGGATTGAGGCTCTTTGATTGCTGGGCCAGGGCACGGGCGTCACATAAGCTTTCATAAAATATTAACACTGAGCCATAAGAAAGTGCACTGGCTATTTTTAAATAAAATTAAATTATACACTATTCTATTAAGTGCATTAAAGTATTAGGGCTGCTACGGAGGTTGTTACCTCTTATTCACTTCCCAAAATTTCAAACTTATTTTTTTCACAGAACTGCTTACCATTATATATTTTAAAGTCATCATTTCTCCTCAACAAAGAATACTCAGAATTCTCAAGGTTAACTGCTTGCACCTGCAGACAGCTCGTCTCCATGGAAATGTTCTCAACAATGATTCTTTGTGAATTTCACTGAGAAAATAATGCATACCTGCCCTCAGCTGCAGACATCTCTGCTCCACTGAACGTTTGCCAGTGGCAAAAAAAACAAGCCAATATCTTTACAACTGTAAGATGCTTAGCATTTTTGTGGCTTTCATCACTTAGTCTTATTTTTAAAGCATACATGCTTACAAAAACAGCAGTTTACAGTTAAGCTAAAGGAAGTAATCTACACATTCACCACTATAAAATAAAAAAAGAAAACATCCTAATTCTGCATATAATATAAACTGTGCACTTTTATACCCCACTCCTACCCAAGAAGCCCATGATCACAGCATATGTACAATAAATGTGCCTTTGCCTGGTCTTTTTTTGTCTTATTACACAGTATTACCTATATTTCTTAGAACTAAAAAGTACTTGTTTAACATCTTTAACACATACAACAGTGACTGAAAAGACCCCCGACATTTAAAATACCCTTAACTACATTCTGCACAAACTGTTTTACTGTATAAAACATGTAGTTTATACCATGTCAGTTTTCTCCCATTTAGTGTCCTTCTAAACATTAATAATATGAAGGGGGATACATGCTTTATAGTCCACAAGTTTAACAAAGTTAACAAAAGTCCACAGATTTTCAGCCACTTTTTTTCTTGCAAAACCATTTTTCAAAATTGTGATAACATGCTTTATTGTCTTCCATTTATTCACTAATTCCAGAGTTGCTGGTCTCCTATTTATCTCCATCTCCTAACACAAGACTCTAGTTCAGGTCCAAGGTACTGTTCATTCTTCAAAAAATTCATTGATCCTCCAGGTAAAACACCTTGAAGACAGCTGGATACAGCAGCTTGAATGTCACACCTACCTCTCAACATTCCCTGATTACTGGGATACATTTGCTTCTCTTCTGCCTTGTGTACTGTTTTCTACAAACACTTTCCTGTCTCCAATTTTAATACTTTGCCTTTCTGCCACAATCGTCTCAGGACGAACCTGTTTTGCTAGTATGATTGCATCTTTATTAATACAGGTCTTGGCTGCTTTTCTCATGGCCAGGTTTGGAGCATATATTCAATGTGCCCTTTCAATTAACAAATTCTGCTGTGTCCAGTGGCTTATGTGTACTTTCTTAAAATTAATACAGTTTGTTCCTTCCAGTTTCTCTGGCACAGCAGAAAATCTCAGGTTTTCTCTATGCGCTCTGTCTTCCAACTCTACAACATTTTTCAAACAGTTCTTGACAAACCTCATATTTCAGCCAGCTTTTTCTTTATGTCAACCTCTATTTTTTTGCAGTTTTATCAGTTCCTCTGACTGGCTAGTTAAAAGCTTCTTCTATTTTTAATATCCCTCTGTTTGAATTGATATATTCCTTCAATGTTTCATTTATTTTAATCACCTCCCTTTGAGTACATCTGATTTATTTTTTTCCTCTAAATTACTGGAGGCTCTCTCTTCAACCAAAGCTGAACCTTGAGCTGCTTTTTGCTGAACAACTGCAGAATCCAACCTAGACAGTGTTTTATCTTCACTTTTTTCAACTTTCTTCCTTGCTGGCATCCAGGCATGCATTTAGCAGCCAGTAATGGAATCTTTTTATTTTGGGTAAAACTACTTTCAATGAAGCTCCAGTTCTGTTTTTACAATGGGAAAGCTGAAGTTATGTTGCTGATCAGTGTACAGCCATCTTGGAAGTCTCACATATGTTGTTTTTTTGATGGCACACACATCTGTGTAACTTGCATGTGTTGAGTGATACTTTATTATGTATAAATATGACCTGTCAACACATATCGTAACATTGCTATGCTGTATATTGTAAGGACATCTGTAAAGCTGTGACCCATACATTCCAATCACTGTGACCTCAAGATGCCATCAGGATACATATTACCAAATGTGAAATGTTTCACTACGAAGACTAACCATCAGTACATTCTTGTGCCGTGTTTCCATGTGGGGATTTGCTTCACAGCACATATCCCACTTGGGACATATCAACATGTTTTACAAGTCTGACATTACAGTTACATTATTTCATGGTATTGTATTACTGACCCCACAACTTGTATAGGGGGATGGGATGTCTCATTCATGTGTGACTCTATCTACTGAGCAGCTGTGGCTTTCCTGCAGTATTGCTCACAACTTACACAGACTACTTCTGCATATATATTAAAGCACAGACAAGAGGAAAATAATATTTTTGCAGCAGTCCTGTATGCACTGTCCAGACATACAGCATGCTGTCATTGAGGAACATGCACATGTTGCATCAGTATTCTTCTAGTTTTCCTATGGATATTCCATACAATTATGTCATTGTACAAGATGGTTTACCACTTTGGGGAACACATACAGTCATCTAAATCATCACAGGTTAGAGCCATCTGCTCCTTGTATGGATGTCAGTACTGCACATGCCCGTTTCAGGGCTGTGATGTACACAACTTGACAGTCTCTCTTACTGTAGTACTCATCCTTATGGGTTGATACTGGTAGTCTTATTATTGAAGGACACTATTTACATATGCAAATCATTGTTCTTGTTCAGTAAACATCACAGAATTGTGATTATATTATGTCAGCATTTGTCATAGCAGTATAGAAATTATGTGATTTAGCTGACATTGTTCAGCAATGCTTGCATACCTTGCTAGATAACTTCACTGTGTATGAGAAAGCATTCATTGGCATGTGAATTACAAGCAGAGCTGGTCATGCTTTGTTGTGTGTGTTGGTGTGCAGGCCACTGCAGGCGCTGTACTGACATGCTGAATGATGCCTCACTGCTTTGTTCTGCTACACTTCCACTATGCATGGCACTACTGACAAGATGTCTAACACATGTTCCTCCCTCATCTGACTTGTTGTCTGACCTATTCCCTAACTTTAATGACTGCATTACTGCTGACATAGCCTTTTTTTCCCACGTGTTGTCCTTATCAGTTTGACTGACATAACAGAAAAATGTGTACTGTGTTCGAGATGGATATATTACACACTGAGACAGCACAGCTACAGATGGGTTTAATGCTCAGTATACTTCCTCATCCCACGAGTATTTCCATACCATACACATGTTGGAAATATTGCATATTGATGTTATCTAGTACAGTTCTGGCATCTTATTACAATGTTACCAATCTAGGTGCATGGTCATGTTACAGAGTCCAAGATGTGCCAAGCCCACTCTAACACAGGAGGCAACACAGGCTTGTTTGACTTCTGCCAGCTGATTTTGACCCAGAGGACCAGACAGGACACCCGGATGATGATGAGAAGGAGGAGGAACCATGACTATTAGGCCTGTCATTCCAGCACAGAAACTATGACTACCTCCACCCCAAAAAGGACAAAATGAGGGACCAGATCTCTGATGTGGTGACAGAAATGTTTCAGACCAGATGCAGGACATGATGGGAATGTTTTTCTAGGACATGGCATGGGCCATGTGCGTTTCCTTACATGAGATTGCACACAAGATTATTTGTGATGTTTGACCTGAACAAGGAGGGGTTTCTGGACCATAACTCATCTAAATCTACCTAACATGTCATGCAGCCACCATGGTGTATGGAGACTTGGGTTTTCTATTCCTTATATTCACATATTTGTGCAAATTTCTCATATTGTGATCATGCTTGTACTGTGTACCTTGTGAGGCACTCTTCACAATCTTGCTCTTAAGGACTATGCCATTTACCTGCATTGCAACACATGTTCATATGTCAGTGCCATTATAACCATCTTGTCACACAACCATGCACTGCTGTCATTTATGCTTGACAGTGCTACAGACACAGGCAGGTCAATTATTTCTGCTCACTGCCTACGCTCTGCCTAATGTGCATACTGTGGCCCATGATGCTGTCATTTATGATCTTATATGTGACAACTAGATTTAACATTGATTGCGGGCCACCACTGACCACTTAGTGACAGTAACTCTTATGACTACATTAACAGGTGATGACATATAATGTGTGGGGGCATCACAAAAGCTAACACTACTGACATTGCCCATGCATGCCACTTTGATGCCATTCTCCTGTATGGTATGTACACATGGGTGACATTTGCTGACTTTGCACATGTATTTGGTGCCATGCTGGTGCTGTGTATGTTTTTGACATAACTGACAAAGTACAGAGTTTGCAATATCTGTGCTATAGGGATATCAGAGACCCCTATGTGCAATCTGCCTATGTGAGTACTGCTCACTGGGTCTTCCTGTCCCTTGTATTATCCACTACAATTCTATTTCCATCATTTATGCTTATGTTGTGCACCTGTAAGTAGCCTTTCTTAGTGGTATATGGCTCAATTAACATGCACAGTCATTATTTTGTCATGTTACTGTACTCTCCTATTGTCACTTGCATATCACAGTAGTGCTCAGCCTCATTTTTATGGCACGAGAACACTATACTATGCCTCCAACTTTTTTTCTGCAGTGTGCACACCTTTGTCAGTAACAAATGTTTATATTTCGTAGCAGTGTTTATTCTGCATAATATGCCTGCACTGTTTTGAACAGCTGTACATACGTATGCCCTTAACACCTACCCCATACAGACCCATGTTATTTAGTCATCTAACTCTTACGCCCCCTTGTCGTGTGTACAGATGTGTCCTTTTGTTAGTCATACAGAGTTAAAATGCAAAATTTCTATCCCTGTCTGTGAGGGTGCCACCTGTTGTCATAGGTCTGCATGGCAGTAGGTATGGGTATGTGATAGAGACAGATTTTTGTCTGCACCCATGAGACTTGCTGTTTTCCTGTTGCACGTAACTGTGTTGATGTCATTTTAACACAGACAATTTACATCCCATCATGCATAATGCATGGGTGTTAGACATCGTCCCTGCCGCAAGCACCTTATAGCACCTTTTATGCCATACTTGCAGTCCATATTATGTTGGGGACACATGTATGTGAGATGGTTTTACTTGGACAAGTATGACCTTTGTACGTGATGGCTTTTTCAGGCATCCTTTTCTTTAATACTAGGGACATAACATGACCATTTCCCATCCCTTGCATAGCTTCTGACAATGTGTTATGCATCTACATGTCATATGTATATGTTTATGTGAACTTTGACACTACTTACCTGTAGGCATACTGCCCTTGTAGGATAACTCTGCCACCATGACACACTGTCACACTCATGCAATTCTTATCTACACATCACGTTGATTACTACAATATTTCTACCTGTGTGGCATCTTGACTGGTGGTGTAGTCTCTTGTCACGCTTTCAATGCTTCCTCTTAACCTCTAACTGAGCAGGCTTACTTATGTTCATTTCTTGTGTTTCTGTGATATTTTGTAATGTATTTCTAACACCATGAAGTTTTTGCATGTCAACTTAACATTGCATACCAATGATGGAAGTTTGAGTGCTAATCGGTCTGGACTTTCCACCCATATGATATGACAGCATGACATGTACCCAAATACAGCCTGTGTTTTCCCTGACATGTATTGCCTTCTATGACAATAAGAATCACAGTTGTCCTGTCCAACTATGTGATGTGCATACAGGTGATAACATATGGCATGTGTGGGACATTACACCTGCTAATACTACCAGCATTTTCCATGTATGTCACTGTGATGTCATTCTCCTGTATGGTATGTACATACGGGTGACACAGTTGCCCACTTAACTCATTTGCTGCAGTACTGCTGCTTGGCTCTATGCATAGCCGTTTGCCTCTTAAATGTAGGACTGGGGGTTCTAATCTGACTTCTAATTTAATGCTCCTATACTTCTGTGGTCAGCCTTCTTGTGCACTGGGTGACAACATGCACTGCAGACAGCCTAATGGATGATAACAGTTGCTGTTCATTGTGGTGTACTGCAATGTAGGCAATCTCCAGTTAGTGGTCCCTGTCACATGCCTACCATCAGCTGTACTCCTTTTGGTAGGACTATCACACAGTTTGTAACATCTCAGCACTGCTTTGTGCATTGGTACATGATGTATTATTGTAGTGTATCATGGTTGGTATGCATCCCTGTCTTGTTCATCAACTTTCCTTGACCTGTGATGTGCAGTCCATGTGCATGTTGCCTGTGTATCTCACCTGTCCTTTATGTACATCACTGACCTTTGTCTGCCCTGTTGTGTTATATGCTTTTACCACTCTTTCCCTACCAGCTTCCACTTTGCATTTTTTCCATTCCTTCTATTCTCCAAAAAATAAAACAGGGAAGTCTACTCCCACAAAAAATACCCATGCCCCTCTGACACTCCTTCTGAACCTCCTCTGACCATCTTTAACCATCCCTCTTGTGTGAACCTCCTCTGACCATCTTTAACCATCCCTCTTGTGTGACCCCATTTCTTCACCCTCACCCTACATCTGCTTTTCTATCACCCTATTTCCTTGGATATGTGCATTACTTACATACATACAAATATTTCAAGCATGGGCATTAATGCCGTTCTAGCTTGAAAAATACCAAAACACTTGTTCCCCTAATAAGTGTCCAGGCTGTTCTTAAAAATATCTAAACTAGTGTTTGCTTTAATGCAATTTGATAATAGCTGCAACATGGAATAGAATGTCTCAGAGAATTAGTACACTTCTCAATCATATAGAATCTTCTATATAGGTTATCTGACGCTACTCTACTACTTTTTGATAACCTCAAACATTCCCAGAGGTAGTGGTCTCGAAATGCCCTACATACCTGAATAAGATCTCCTCTTAGAAAAGAGAGACACTGTTAGAAGTTCAGATATTTTAGTCTTTCGTAATAACTTAAATTTTCACATCCATGGATGCCCTTGATATATTTCTGCTGTCCTCTTTCCAATTTACTTATACTTATAAGGCTTCCATATTGTTATTCCATGCTCAAGGTTGGGTCTAATGTAACTAATAAACAATGACGATCATTTCTGATTTCCTAGACTTTATAAATCTTTTTATAAAACCCATAGTTCTATAACCATCATTAATGGACTGGTTGATATCATTAGAGAAACTCAAAGCTGGATCTACCCATATACCCACGGCCCTTAAATGAGTCTACAACTTCAATCCTTGTCTGTTGTATTGAATATTGACCTTTCAATTTATGTCTCCCAAATCTCATATACTTAGTTTTTGATGTATGGAAATCAGCATATTATTCTGTGCCCAAATGGTCAATTTAGAAAAAAGTTCTTTTGCAGGCATGCCTTATCTGTAACATATGTAATCAGTTTACACAATTTCAGGTCATCTGCATATAGACTGCAGAACACCTCAGATGAAAAAGTTAGGTCTGAAAGATACAATTCTGAAAAAGTAAGAGCTTAGGAGAGAGCCCTGTGGGACACTCTGACTGTAACCAAGAATTTCAACTGTCTATTGCTGTATGACACTTGCCATGTCCTATATGTAAGCTGTGCAGCTATACAGCTTATCAAGAATACATAGATACCTAGGTGCTCTAATTTATTGACCAGTGTTTTGTGCTGATACCTGTCAAATGCTCAAGTTAAATATATATAAATTACATCACAGCACAATTTTTCATTCATAGATATTATTTATTTATTTATTTTTTATTTTATTTTATTTTACATTTGTTGACCGGGCTAGTCTAGCTGGATATATGTCCATTTTCAGTAGAGGCCTGGGGAGAAAAGCTCCAAGGGTAAATTACAGATATAAAAAAACATATAGGAAACAGAACATAGACATTGTTAAATACAATTTTACAAAAAAAAGCAGTAAGTAGGGAACATTAATTTAAAAACTGCAAACAAAATATCATGTAAAATTTTTTTTTTTTTTTGTTCTAGAACATCCTGTTACAGACTGTAATAGATCTACTTTCAACATATGCATGCTGATTTATGGTTCAAGTCCCAACCTATCCAATTCTGACAAAAATGTATCCAATATTACCTTCCCCATTATTTTTCCACAACATGAAAGTAGACTTAAGGGTCTATATGAATCTGGGTTTGTCCTACGCCCGTTTCTATTAAAGACAGGTTTATTAAGCGCATGTCTTCAATCTTGAAGAATCTCCCCATATTTATATGACGCTATGGTACTATAAGTTCTTACTTTAGTGTTCTCAAGTCATTATTACTAATTTTATCTCCTCCAAGAGCTTTGTTTGGATCCAGTTTTCACAGTTCTTTTTCAATATATTCAATTTTGATTCCAGTAGCTGAAGTTACTTAGATGTCACTAGGACAACTTATCACCCCCTTTGTGGAGCCAAACTGTTTTGCATAAGATTTAGTAAATATCTGTTGTGCCTGAGAATACATTTTAGAACCTGCACAGTTTCAATTCGTATGTCTTTACTACTTCCACATCTTATGCATCTATAAAAAGGTTTTCTATTATGCTCAATATCTTTATATAAATGTTCTTCAAAATTTTCATGATCTTGTCTCACACTGTGCTTAATTAGTTTGTCCAGCTTGTTTTCAAAGTTGCAGTTTGACCGCTCTTCCATTTCTTATATTTTTCTCTCTCACGTTAATCATGTATCTTGTTCTTATGGAAATATATCCCTCTGATGTTGTATGCCTAGATCCTGATGTTAAACATTTTTTTCACTTTTTTTGTACGCAATTTCTCTTTCAAAACGTTTCATCTTTCATCTGCATTTTTTTCCACTGAACACATCAGTCCAGTCAATTTTATATAGTGACTGCTTTACTTCCATATAGTCTGTAATTAATCTTCCATCCATTGGTTTAGATTTCAGTTTGGCAGAATTATCTAGGAACAATTAACCTTTATAACCCCATGATCACTGGACATCAGCAGTGGTAAAACTTGACTTGAAGTAACAGTAATTTCTTTAGGAACACAAACAATGTCTAGTTATGTTTCATTCCCTGGTAGTTTTTTTTTGGTTACACTCTGAAGTTATTGTTCTTGCTGAACATATGTTGTGAATAATTTCCTTATTAATGTTGCTGAATCAATATTATTGCAGTCTATTTCTGGTAAATTGAATTCCCCAGGTAATATTATTATTCCCCACTGTGTTTCATGCAAGAAAAATACAAATTCTTCTAGGTCATCAGCACTTGACTTTGGTTGTCTATATACTCCAACAATTGTGTTCAAGGGATGTCAAGATTGCATACCAATAATTATGAATGCTCAGAAGCAAACAAGAAATTGAAATTGGATTTTACTGATAGACTCTACAAAAAGGAAGTAATTGATAGGTCAGTAGATGAAGTAAGTACTTTGCGATCCACTGTTGGTAAACCATATTTTAACAGAGGTATTTCCAATTACGCTAGTATAACAGCTACTGATAAGTATGTATGCAGAATTCACTTAACATACAGAAATAAAATCAAAAGGCTATTAAGAAGTTATGTACTCACCATAACGTTCCATCTGAGTAGGTAAACTTCATTTGTCAGCAACCTATGGGTTATCGGATCCATATCGGATCCGAGCCGGCAGTTTCCAGCAGCTAAGATCCGAGCTCCAAGCTCCTCCCCCTTACCCATATCTCCCTGCCATCCCTTCCTGACCTCAGATCGAGTTTGCCTAAAAACAAGGCTTGCAACCGCAACCTGCCTAGGGTAAACCGGGTACAACCTACAGAGAAGCAGGAACATCAAAAACATCCGAAGAGGTCAGGGGGACGGAGGGAGGGATGGTTGCTGACAAATGAAGTTTACCTACTCAGATGGAACGTTATGGTGAGTACATAACTTCTTAATCTGAAGTAGTTAACTTCATTTGTGCATCAACCTATGGGACAGAGTCCCCAGCTACCTGAATCTTGGGAGGCCCTCAAGGAAGGA
Organism: Protopterus annectens; assembly: GCF_019279795.1. Taxonomy (NCBI): domain Eukaryota; kingdom Metazoa; phylum Chordata; order Ceratodontiformes; family Protopteridae; genus Protopterus; species Protopterus annectens. The sequence goes on from NC_056728.1 coordinate 326,698,562, forward strand.
TGTTCCGGAGCACTGTGGAGCCAAAGGATGCTCTCCCTCTGGAAACCAGATCTAACTTGTAGTGGTTTATAAAAGTGTGAGATGAGGCCCACCTGGCAGCCGAGCAAATGTCATCCAATGAAACTCTAGCCCGAAAAGCAGCAGAGGTAGAAACAGACAGAGTTGAATGGGCATGGACTCCCTGAGGAGCAGGCCTGCCAGAACTCTCAAACCAAGAGAATACACTGAGAAATCCACCTAGATAGTGTGACTTTAGAAACAGCCTTCCCCAAGCTGGATTTAGCAAAGGACACAAATAACTGATCTGAACGTCTATGACTGGCTGTCCTGTGCAGATAAAATCTCAACTGTCTGTGTACATCCAAAGAGTGTAATTTGAATTCGCCCTTATTTTGGTAATTGGGGAAGAAGACTGGCAAATTAATAGACTGATTAATATTAGTTTCGGAAGCAATTTTGGGGAGAAAAGAGGGATTGGTCCTGAGGAATACCCTATCCTTGTGGAAAATCAAGTACGGAGGCTTGGCACAAAGGGCTTGAAGCTCCGAAACCCTTTTTGCTGACGTGATAGCGACAAGAAAGGCCGTTTTCCAGGACAAGAACTTGAGATCTACCGAGGCAGCAGGCTCAAAGGGAGGAGCTGTTAAGGCCTGGAGCACCAGCGATAAGTCCCAAGGAGGGATCACATCTTTCACCGGAGGCCTTAGTAGGAAGGTGCCTTTTAAGAAGGCCTTACATAATCTGGATGAAGTCAGAGGGCCAAGATCACATCCAACGTGGTAATGAGCGATAGCCGCCAACTGTACTTTGACTGTGGAAGAGCTAGCACCTTTATCAAACAGTCCCGACAGAAAATCCAGCACAGCTGGTAACGGAGCTGTGAAAGGATCTAGGTTCTGATGTTCAGCCCAAATAGAAAAACGTTTCCATTTGCTACGATAAACCTTCCTAGTAGACGGCTTGTGGGTCACCACCAGGATCGCTTTGACCTGGGAAGAGATATCGGGAGTCCGAAATAACAGTGGAACTGGATCAACCAAGCTGTGAGCTTGAGGTTGTCCAGGTTCGGGGTTGGTAGGCCCAGGGGGTGAGATATCAGATCCGGAAGGGGATCTAGAATCCAGGGAGGATTCACTAGATAAGACCACAGATAAGGGAACCATGCCTGACGAGGCCAGAATGGGGCAATGAGGATTATCGTGCACCCCAACCGTCTGTCTTTCTGCAGAAATTTGAGCATCAGGGGAAGGGGCAGATAAGCATAAAGAAAACCGGGAGGCCAAGCATGCACCAGAACGTCTCTTGGTGATTCCCCAGGTGGGGGAATTAGAGCGAAGTAGGTGTCGCACTTCGTGTTTGAAAGATAGGCGAAAAGATCGCAACAAGGTTGACCCCATTTGGAGAAGATCTGCTTCGCTACACTGGGATTCAGAGACCACTCGTACGGGGAGAGGATGGTGTGACTCAGTCTGTCCGCTAGGATGTTGGAATGACCCGGAATGTGCGTCGCTATGAGAAAGCGGTTGGTGGAAATCGCTCATTCCCAAACTCTCATGGCCTCTTGACAAAGTGGATAGGACCTGGTTCCCCCTTGTTTGTTAATATACCAAACGACAGACATGTTTGTCCGTGCTTGCAATGCTAACAGCACCGCCCTCATCTCCAGGACATTGATATGCAGTGAGGTCTCAGTCTGGTTCCACGTGCATTGGACGGTCCTGCCGCAACAATGCCCCCCCCCCCCCAAGGTGAGAGGCATCCGTGGTCACCGTGGCTAGGGGAGGGGACACAGAAAAGGGGCGCCCCTTTTGGAGGTCCGGAGACTGGAGCCACCATAAGAGGGCACTCCTGCAAACCCTGCTGAGAGGGACAGGATGGCTTAGGGGAAAACGTAGAAAGGACCATTGGACTTGGAGTGTCCATTGCAGAATTCTCATATTTAGGCCCGCCATGGGAAGGAGATTGATGGTAGCCACCATTGAGCCTAGGGCCCTCAGGACCAGTTCTGCCGGAGGGGTCGGACAATGAAGAATGGCCTGCACATGTAGTTTTAGGGATTGCAACTGGTCCGGGGTTAAGAAAACTAAGAGCTGGTTTGTGTCTACCCTGGCTCCGATAAAATCTATGACCTGAGTCGGGAGCAGGGAGGACTTCCCAGCATGAATCGTGATCCCCAGCCGGGGAGCTAAGTGAAGGAAGAAATTCCTGGCTGTGCAGAGTAGATGCCGTGTGGGGGCGGGTCAGGAGCCAGTCTTCCAGGTCCGGAAAGACCTGAATTCCCTGGAGTCTCAGGTGGGCCGCTACTACGGCTAACACCTTGGTGAATACCCTTGGGGCTGTGGTGAGACCAAAGGGGAGGACCCTGAACTGATAGTGACTGGCTCCTAGCCAGAAGCGGAGAAACCTCCTGGATAGTCTGTCCATTAAGATGTGGTAGTATGCATCCTTGAGGTCTATGGAGCACATCCAGTCGTTCTCCTGCAAAAGGGGGAGAATGGATTGAAAAGTGACCATCCGGAACTTTTCTTTGGCTATTGCCAGGTTCAATAGGGATAAGTCTAGGATTGGCCTTAAGTCCCCCGTCTTTTTTGGCACCAAGAAGAACCTGGAGTAAAAGCCCGATCCGTACTGGTCTGGGGGGACGTGCTGGATCGCTCCTTTTTCTAGCAGCTGCCGAATTTCTGTAGCTGCGGCCTCCCTCTGATCGGGTGGGACATCGAGGAGGAATCTGGGTCTGAGAGGGGGATGGAGAAACAGAATCTCATAGCCTCTGGATATGATCCAAAGCACCCAGCGGTCTGTCGTGATGGACTCCCAAGCTGCTAGGTGCTTCAAGAAACGCCCCCCGATTGCCTCCAGAGTGGAGCAGTCGAGTAACCCCTCAGGGTTGCTGCGTGGGGCGATCAGAGAAAGGTTCTCTGGACCCAAAGTTCTTCGGGCCCCATCTGCTTCTAGGGTGGCGTCCACCCTGTCCTCCTCTGCCTCTGAAGGACGGGGAGTCCGGAGCAAAACGGGATTGCTGAGACTTTCGGAACCACATCTTCTTCTGTCCCTTTTGGTTCTTCGAGAAGGACCTCTGGGGAGCAGAGAAGCGGACTCCGACGGCAGACAAAGTCTTCCCGTCTTTCTCATTCTGGACCAAGGTATCGCGTATGGTGGTCTTGCCAAAAAGGGCAGAACCATCAAACGGGGCATTAGCGAATGACGCCTTGAAGGGTTCCGCGAAATCAGTGTCGGAGCCAGGCCTGTCGCCTTAGTACGATGCCCGCTCTGCTAGCTATAGCGGCCCCTTCCGTAGCATGGGACAGCAGCCGCATAGAGGTATTGGAAATCGACCTGAGAGTGGCCATTCGGGTAGAGTACACCTGTTTGTCCTCTGCCGACATGGACTCTGGGGGCGACCCGGCGTATTCTTTGATAAGATCCCTCTGGAGCCGTCTGACATGTGCCATGTAGTTCAGCGACCTTATGGAGAAGGTGGCTGAAGCAAACATCCGCTTCCTCAAACGGTCCATTGCCCGGGACTCCTTGTCAGGGGGATGGACCGAGGGACTCTCTTGGGCCAGTTCCCTCTTGGTGGCCACCGCCACCAACATGGCATCTACAGGGGTTCCCTTGCTCCAATGAGACCTGTCCGAAGGCGCGCTGAGAATTCTGTCAGGCCTCTTAGGGATGGGCTCCACAGTGTCCGGCTCCTTCCAAGCCCTGGTAGTGATCAGATCTACCAGGGGATCAGCCGGAGGGGACACCCAAGAGGTAGACGGGCCTGCTTCAAATGCCTCCAAGAACACGGACTCGTCTGAGGTAGGCTTTGGGGCAGACCACCCCCCCCTAATCCTGAGCATCTCCATGATGTCTCCAAATGAGACGTCTTCGGGGGGTGATCTTGGGGAGCCTTCCCCTTCCTCCAAGTCAGTGTCCTCAGTCAAGAACTCGGGAGAGTCCAAGTGCCTCCTTTTGCACTTGCGCTTGTGAGGGACCTCCTCAGAGGGACTGTCTGAGGAGGCCTCATCAGCCACATCTTGTTCCAACAAGGGAACTATCTGGGACGTCTCTGCAGGCTGTCCCTGGGGCTGGGTGATGGAAGTCGGACCCATCTGCGAGGGAGTGCAGGGTGGAGCCATAGCTAAGGCCAGGGACCTGGATTCCATCGACAGAACCCCCTCTACCACGTCGAATGCCGAAGGAGAGTCGCTCCCCCTTGGATCCGAGAGCTGACTTTCCCTCAGATACGACGGGCAGATCGGGGCCGGAGCTGAAGCCATCGGATCCGAAGGGCCAGTATGCTCCGACCTAGTTGGAGCCGAAGGCACACTGACCGCCTCGGGTCCGAAGCTCAGTTCTTGGCTCCGAGAGCTAGGATCCGTAGAAAAGGGACCCGACAGACTCGAGGGTACCACCCGAGACTACCGGTGCCGACACCCCCCCGGCTCCGACACTACTCGGCTCTGAAGACCCCGAGCCCGGGAAGCGGGTCAGGGAAGGAGCTATCAGGGCAAAAAAGGGGCAGGAACACTCCCATCTGCAGCTGGGCCTGGAGGAACCTTCTCATCATCCGGTCCAAGCCTGCATCTGTCAGGCTTCTGGTCGACCTGGAAGAGGCCACCAGGGCGGGACGGTAGTGCCACCTTGATGACCTCGAGGGAGATCGGGTCTCCTCCTCCTCCGGCCCCGGCGAAAAGCAGGGAGAATGGAGCCGAGAAGGAGAAGGCCTGGCCGTCCTGGGGGGAGAGACCCGCTTGGCCGGTGGGGCCGACGCAGAGGCCTCGGCCCGCCACTTGTGTTTCTCGCGGTGCTTCTCCCTCCTAGCTTCCCTATCCTCCTGGCCTGAAGGGGAAGGTTGAGTCCCAGCCAGTGGAAGGGAAGGGTCCGTGGATGCTGCCGCAGCCGCGGCAGGAACCACGGAGGGGCCGGAGGACAGAGCCGAGTCCGGGGGCAGGAGTCCCGCCAGGATCATCTTCGACCTCCGGTCCCTGATAGCCCTGGGGTTGGACGCTGCACAAATAGTACAGCCAGAAGATAGGTGTTCAACCCCAAGGCATAAAACGCACCAAGTGTGGCCATCAGCCGGGGAAAGCTTATGGCCACACTCGGTACATTTAGAAAAGAATGTCTTGGAGGCCTCAGACATTGAACTAAAACACAAGCAATAGGCCTCAAGACCACACACACAAACACACCCTAACACTCCAAGAAACAAGGGGGAGGAAACGCAAAACCAGAGGGAACAAAACTAAACTAGTTCCAACACTCAAAAATCACCCAAAACTTTAAGTTAAAAAAATAGAAGGATTTTTCTCACAAGAAGTCTCAGGAAGACTCAGACGCTCAAGATCAAGCTGCTGTTCAAACCGTGGCAAACTAGATCTGGGGTCAGGAAGGGATGGCAGGGACTTATGGGTAAGGGGGAGGAGCTTGGAGCTTGGATCGTAGCTGCTGGAAACTGCCGGCTCGGATCTGATATGGATCCGATAACCCATAGGTTGATGCACAAATGAAGTTAACTACTTCAGATATTATAACTAGAAATTGACCTAGTCTTCTTTCTGATGAAAAAGTAAGAAATATTGTAGGCGATAAACCAAGGTTTACTTTTAAAAACAACCTCTCACTTAAAAGGCAGCTCTGTTACAGTCCACATAGAATAGTGGAAAGTAGCTTAAGACTAAGTACTCATCCTTGTAGAAGCTGTAAAGCATGCCTCGTAATACCTGGGAGGAATACTTTTTCACATCCTATAACAGGTCGTAAAATTTACATTTACTTTCTATGCAGATTGTAGAACCAAGAATTTAATTTATTTGGCACAATATAAATTATGAACTGTATAGGAAAGACAAATAGTATGTTAAAAGAATGTATTTCACAGCATCTTGGTGATATAACAAATGTGAACATGTTAAATGCGTTAGCTAAACACATTTTTTCCAACAAGGGTCATCCTTTTGTTTTTATTGTTTTGCAACTTATTCTTGATAATATAAGGGACAGTGATTTGATAAACAGAACTGATGTTGCAGAGATGAAATGGATCGTTGTTTTACAAGATGATAAACCACCAGGAATTAATGCAAATATGCCTTTGAAACCAGCCCAGAGAAAGACGGTATTACGTCATTGAGTTAATTGTATCTTTTCATTCATTGGTCCCTAGTTGTTTTAAATCATTCAAAAATTTTTGTCTTAGTTTATGTGGATTTGATGAAGCACTAACAGTGCGAAAGCGCATATCCTTTTTATGCATTTATTTATTAAAAGTTTATGCCAGTAGCCGTGGTGGTTGCTCTTATTTTTATTCTCTTATATGTGTATTTGGTATCTGATCGTCCTTTAGTTGCCATTTGTTCTTTTCTTTTCGTGATTTTTTAAAAAACAGAACATTTTTGACATGTAGGTATTTACCCAAAAAATCTTTTCATTCAAAGTGACCTGACAATTCTTTCTAGATGTAATTTGTGAAGAATACGTCCCAATGCCAGTACAAACTGTACTATTTAAGAGGGCTGTAAGTTCCCTACTAACAGTCAGAATGTCCTTGCGGATGAGATCATTTGTACTGACATGAATAAAAACAGATCCCTACTTCCTTACATTAAGGCCTTCCAAGGCTTGCCTCATTGTTTACTTTTGCTCCTGGCAAACATAACACTATTCAATGATCATTATCTTTTCTGCAAATGTTGTATCAATTCCTCTAATAACTGAATCTTCAATTACAAGAATATCTTTTCTGACCAAATCTGAAGAATATTAATGGTTACAAAGGAATGAATTAGTCTTATTAATCACACTACTTTCATTGCATATTAAATTTGCAAGGATACAGTTCTCATCCAGCTGGCTTTGTGCATCCACAGCTTGACCCATGTAGCCAACATCTGTCTTTCTCTTTTTTCTTACAGTAAGGTTTTTCAATCCTTCCACATTCAATTTTGATTTCTTCCTTTTCACCTGCCCCTTGCCTCTTTTTTCGACCTTCTCTTTTGGAAATAGATGCTTCTTCTGTAGACTGGATGATTTCTGATTGAAAAATGTTAATCTATTCCCTGTAAGTTGTGTATTACATTACATAGCAGTGTCCTTTTCAGTAAGTGTTCTCTTTACTGACATTTATCAATTTCTTTTCCTTCCTTGTTATTTGCTCTGAACTTCTTCCTTTCTTTCTTATTTCTTTCTAAACACTCCGAATCCTCACATTGCTGTACACTTGCATCCAGAATTCCAAAGTTGGCAGGGGCATCGTATTGTTTGATTGGGGTTGATTGATCTTTTCAGTGACAACAGACACATCATTTCCTAAATGTGTTCTGTTTGCTCTTTGCCTAATATTACTTATCTCACCAGTCCAGTCATTAAAATATGTAACAGTTCTCCAAGACATGCCAATTGCACAAGTGCAATCATCAGTATGATTTACTTCTAATAATAGTAAGAAAATCATCCAACTTTTGACATGAACACAGATCAGCAGTGTTATCAAGTGTTACCTTTAAATATGCATAGCATATGTACTTCAATATTTTTGCTTAGCAAATCATTAATGGCATACTAACTTAAGGAATTCATATTCAGCATCAAAAGAATAAAAATGACAACAGAAAAAAATAATCAAAATCAGTAACCACAGAATTCAAGAAAACAAATCAACTTCTATGAGAAAAATCACAAAAGCAATATACAACTAAAGAAAGTGCAGTAAAATAGTTTTTCTGACTGTGGAAGTTCTGGAAGTCAGACAAAATCTGTAATTCTTTTACGCCGAGTGCAAATGTGCGTAGTAGCTTCTGCTCACTATCGCTCACAGTCGCACTTCTTTTTTAACAGTAAAGATCAATAAATCACAAACACGACAGTATTGTGTAGATAAGCTCTGGATTGTCCTCTCTCCAGTCTGTGTGAATTTACAGCTAACTAGGCCCCTTGGGACCTTTCTACACAACCAACAATGAAAATTAAAGGTAAAACAACAAAACATAAGTCAAAGTAAATCTTTTGTGCAAGCTATCCCTTCCTTCCTACAAACTTGTTTAACACAGCGATTAAAAATAAAATATAGATTCAAATAAAACTTCTCTTACCAGTCAACTCCACAGAAAATCACAAACCAAGATAGGATTATAGGTTCATAGGTTGGTACTGGGCTATCTGCCCAAAGGCATATATTAGCCCAGCCACGTTGTGCGGTATTCACCGCCCCTTTAGTAGTTCCCTAGACCCTTGTACTAGCAGCTAGTACCCTTGGCCCCTATCTAGTAGTGCTGTTGGTGTGATCCCCGGTGTGAACTTTGTTACCCATCCACTCATCAAGGTTCCTCTTGAAGAGTGATAGTGAGGGTCTCTGTCTTATGCAGATCGGGACCCTGTTCCATAATAAGGGAAGTCTCTGTGAAGAGAATCTATCCCTCCAGCATGTTCTATTCATCGTTGTGTTGAGGTTTATATCCCTAGAGCATGTAGCTCGAGTAGATTTGGTTTTGCTAAGATGGAGCATGTTCAACAATTCTGGGTTGGACATGGCTCTGTACGTTAGACAGAGATCGCCTCTGAGAAAGCGGTATGCAACAGAGAACAGTCTTAGCTTTTTCAATCATGCTGCATAGGGCAACTGTTTGAAGTCAGTAATCCTCTTGGTTAGGTACCTCTGTGGTCTCTCCAGCTGCTGGAGATGTCTAGCCAGGTACATTCCAATTGGTGCATTGTACTCAATAATGGGTCTGATGAGGGAAGAGTAGAGGGGCACCATTACATCTTTAGATCTTGATGCAAACCCTTTCGTGATCAGATGGGTCACATAATAGGATTTTCTAACCACTTTGGCAACATGGTTATCAAAGGAAAGCTATCTACCTACTTGGGTCCCTAGATCCCTTATTTCTTCAGATTTCAGGGGATTACCTCCTATATTGTAGTTTGCAGGTACTCTTGTTTTTTCCAAAGGGGATTACTACGCATTTTTTTGCATTTAGCTTGAGACCATGGCTTTGACAATTACTTGTGTTTCCCCACATGTCCCGCAAGCGCTTCTTAGCTACAGTTACTGATGGCGATGTGGCTGTGTATGCCACTCCGCTGTAATTATTGCTTAAGTAATTTTTTGTAGATTATGACAGATTCTGCAAATATATATGTAGTAGTATTTAACTTCTCTGCTGCATTTTACAAAGGGATTGGCAATATACTGCAGACATTTGTAATGTAATAGAGATATTGTTGATGCACCTTTATAATTTGACAGTCTTTTCCACATATTACTGACATGTTTGTTTGGTTCTGTGTACCTGCCATACACGTGCCTTATTAATGGGACCACATCTACTTAAGAGACATTTTTTCCATCAGCATGTAGTTTCACGTTATCTGCCTGTTGTGTGACTGCTGTTGCACTGACATTACTGCTCATCTTTTGTCGCTGTATTACAGTGAGATATACTTTTCAGACTGAGATGGATTTGCATATTAACTGGCTTTCCCGCAACACTAGTGCAGAACTTTGCTCGCTCTGCCAAATTCCATGACTCTTTTGGAATCTGGCCCAATGTATTTCTGATGAGTCCAAATAAGGGGAAAACATGTCTACAGCTAGAGGAGTCTGTATTTTGCACTAATTGTGTTAAAGATAGCTATATCACTGTCTATTTAAGAACCAGTGTACTACTGTATATCCAAAGGGTAATTTCTAGCTCTCCCATGATGGTTTGAGCTAAAGAAATGATGTACGTCTGAGTACCGTATATCTTGACCGGACTAAAAATCTCAACACATTACAGATATTGCCATTTATATGCAAGACTAATTTAAGGTCAGTACAGCCATTAGGAAAAGCTCTAACATTTCTGAAACATTCAGTTTTAAGACAAAAAGTGTAGCTATCAGTTCTGTTCAAGGTAACAAATATGAAAGCTATTTTATTATAACATCAGTCAAAATATTTCTGTGCAAAAATGGAATATTCAAAGTGCTATAATATAAAAAATATTCACATTAAAACTACTGCATCTTGAATTTTAAACTTCAAAAAAAAAAAGAAGTTATGTACTTACCATAACGTTCCATGTTTGTAGTCCATCTCACCTACATTCTTGCTGGATGGGTTCAGAGCAGATATCCGGCTCCGACTCGGCCGATACTAAAGCTAGAGAGCTTTTAGTGGCTCGAGGCTAGCCCCTATCCCATGGTGCCTCACGGCAATTCCCCAGATCTAGTTTGCAAAAAAGCAATAAGTACCTATCAGGTAAGACCAATATCAGAGCTGCATATATATAGACAAAGGATTCTGAAAATATAATCCATGCCAGGTGGACAAAAGAGAACCAGGTCAGACAGCACCAGTATATTCCACCAGATCCCCCAGAAAACAGGAAGGGGGTTGGAGGGAGGGACTCAAGAATGTAAGTGAGATGGACTGCAAACATGGAACGCTATGGTAAGTACATAACTTCTTTATGTTATGTAGTCCTATCTCGCCGTATTCCTTGCTGGATGGGACAGCGTCCCTAGCACCTATATCCTGGGTGGCTCAAGGGAAGAGACTCTTCAGCACAGTGGACCCAAAGGAAGACCTGTCCCGGGAGGCCGAATCCAATTTGTAATGAGTTACAAAAGTATGTGTTATTGCCCATGTAGATGCTGCACAAACAGTATCAATTGGGAGCCTATATCTAAAGGCACATGAAGTAGATACAGCTCTAGTAGAATGACCTTTAACTTTGATGGGTAATTGTTTGCCAGCTTGTTGATAAGCAAATGAAATGCAATCCGAAAGCCATTTCGAAAAGGTAACCTTAGAAATAGGCAAGCCCTTCTTCTTGTTGGAAAAGGAAATAAATAGTTGTTCTGATTTTCTGAATTCTTTAGTCCTGTATAAATAAAATCTGAGAATTCTGTGAACATCAAACAGGTGTAGTCTATATTCAGATTTATTACAGTGGCTTGGAAAAAACACAGGTAGCTCAATAGTAGTATTCAGATTGTACTCTGAGCATACCTTGACAAGAAAGGAAGGGTTTGTCCTGAGAGAGACTGCTAAGATCTTGGATTGATCTCCAGTCCCCTGTCTTTTTTGGAACTAAAAAGATTAGAGAGTAAGTTCTGGATCCTATTTGCCCTGCGGAGACTTCTTGGATGATTCTTTTTTTGCAGCAACGAGATGACCTCTGATGTTGCACGGTCTAGTTGGATGGGTGGTATATCTGGTAGAGACCGGATTGTTGTGGGTTCAGAAACAAAGGGGATCAGGTAACCTCAGGATATTATGGTGTGTACCCAACTATCTTGGGAGATGGTTAGCCAGGCGCTTGGGTAGAGCGATAGACGACCCCCGACTGCGTCCAGAAGATGGATAGTCGGGCAACCCCTCAGAGGCGATGGAAGGGATGATCAGAGAAAGTTTCTCTGTCTCCCTGAAGCTGCGGACCTCCTCTGCCACGAGGGCGACGTCTTCCATTATATCCTCCCCTTCTGCCTCTAGGGGATGGTTGACCTTGTGCCTGAGGGAAACCTTTTTGGGATTTACAGAACCACATTTTCCCTCCTGTATTACCCTTGGGATAGGATCTAGACGGGAAAGAGAAACGGACTCCGATGGCAGATAAGGTTTTTCCCTTCCTGCTCGCACCTAGTCAACATCTCTTTCACTTGGGGTCCAAAAAGAGATGAAGCATCAAAGGGGATGTTAGTGAAGGAAGACTTGAAGACTCCGTAAAATTACAAAGACGCATCCAAGATATTCCTGCTGCAGCTGCCCTACTCGCTCCATCTGCTGCGTACAATATCAGCCTCATGGAGGAGTTAGCTATGGAAGTAAGGGTGGAGAGCTGTGCAGAAACCTTATCCATGGAACCCAGAGCTACTGAATCCTGGAGCGTGTCTCCTAACTCTTTCAGGAGATCCCTCTGAAGACGAGTAAAATGAGTAAGGTAATTCAGGGATCTTAGTGTAAATGCCACTGAAGAAAAAGTATACTTCCCGTACCTATCCATCGTCCTGGACTCCTTGTTAGAAGGATGGATATTAGAAGATGTCTCGGATAACTTCTTCTTGGTGGCCGCTGCTACCACCATAGCATCAACGGGAACTCGCTTACTAAGAAAAGTCTTGTCCTCAGGTGCTGTCATGAAGTTATTTGGCCTCCTCGGGTCGGGCTCCACTGAATCTGGACAGGTCCAGGCTTTCTGCGAAATGACCCCCAAGAGTTGGTCATAAGGTGGTGTCACCCAGGAGGTGGAAGGTTGGGAACCAAAGGTCTCAAGATACACTGATTCATCCTCAGTAGGGTTAGAGGTCTTCCAATCACCCCTCTGTCTAAGGATTTCTAGGATGTCAAAAAAGAGACATCCTCAGACGAGGATCAGGGACCCTTCTGATTCCTCTAAATCAGTGTCTGACGTGAGACTCAGGTGAGTCGACATGCTTCCTCTTACACAGCCTCTTCTGAGGGAGCTCTCCAGTGGGATAATCTGGGGAGGTCTCGGAAGAGGGGGCACCTCTAATGGGGGCTACTTGGGCCTCTGGCTCCCTACGCTGCGGGGGGTGGCAGGGGGGAAGAGGTTGCTGCCTGCTGCTGGTGGGACACTGGTTCCAATGGTATGGCTTTAGCAGAGGATAAAGCCTTCTCTGTAGCTTCGAAAGACTTCCCCCCTCACTCCGAAGACCTCCGCTCCGAGGGGATGGATGGTCAACTCCTAGCATGGGGGAACGCCTCCGAAGCAGAAGTGGGAGCAGAGGCTCCGAGAGGGAGGGTCAGTTTCAATGAGAGCCTAGGGAGACTGTCCCCCTCGGAGTCTACTCGAGAGCATCGGCTCCCAGATCCCTCGGCTCGAGACTGAGCCATCGAGGATAGAGTAACTGGCTCCCAGGAAGCAGGCTGAATCTCCAGAGCCGACGGGTCCAAGACAGACTAACCTGAAGTAACAGGCTCTGAGAGCGAAGCAGTCAGAGAGTACAATTGTGTACACTTACCATAAATGTAGATGTTCGAGTGTATTCACTGCTGAAGTCATTACATTTGGGTAATCCTGCTGGCAGGTTGCCCTCAGTCGGCCTGAATTCCAAAGTCCTGGGTCCTGCGTCGGCCACTGTCACCCCTTCCCTGACGTCAGGTCGTCAGGGGTATAAAAGATGCGGCCGACGCCATTTTCTTTAGTTTTTCTTGCCCCAGCTGTCAGGTGCCCCTTTAAAAGGGTAGCCAAAATTTATATACATATAAATACATACACCAATATAAACTTTACCTTCATCTACAAGCAAATACACCACATAGGTTGTATAAATCAGAGAAGGAAAGATAGGTTCCATCAGAAGAAAGGGGGATGGCGGGTGGGTAACCTGGACTGCAACAGTGAATACACTCGAACATCTACATTTATGGTAAGTGTACACAACTGTACTATGTTCTTCATGTTTCACTGTTGCAGTCATTACATTTGGGTAGAGACCCAAAGCTATGGATGGGAAGCTGGAGCTAAACAGCATTAGGGGCGGCTGTGAGCCCCTGCAGAACTGCAGTGGCAAAGCTTGCCCTGGATTTAGAGTAGAGTGGCAGATGATAGTGCTTGGTAAAGGTGTGCACTGACCTCCAAGTAGCAGCCTCTAAAATGTCCTTGGTTGGTACTCCCCTGAGAAAGGCTGCTGAAGTGGCTGCAGCTCTGGTTGAATGTGGACTAATGCCCTTAGGGACTGGCTTGCCATGGTAAGTAGCAGAAACGAATGCAGTGGCCTATCCACTTTGAAATAGTCTGCTTTGCGATGGCCTTTCCTTGTGATCCTGCAGCATATGCCACTAGTAATTGTTCTGTGTTTCGGAAAACTTTGGCTCTGTCCAAGTAGAATCTAAGCTGTCTGTGTACGTCCAAAGAATGCAGAATTCTCTCCCCCTTGTTCTGTGGATTTGGATAAAAAGTTGGCAGATGAATAGTTTGGTTAAGAGCCACACTGGACACCACCTTAGGCATAAATGTTGGGTTTGTCCTGAGAGAGACTTGTCTGGATAAAAAATGATAAAAGGTTCCACAGCCATGAGAGCCTGAAGCTCTGAAACTCGTCTTGCAGACGTTATTGCTAGGAGCAGAGCTGTTTTCCAAGATAAAAACTTTATATCAGCCATAGCAGCTGGCTCAAAAGGTGGCAGGGTGAGTTTTTCCAAGACATAGTTGAGGTCCCATGCAGGCATTGGTGATCTTCTTGGAGGCCTTAAGTTTTTGGCTCCTCTGAGGTACTGTTTTAGTAAGGGATGAGAAAAGATTGGTGGCTCTGTACTGTAATGAGCTGAAATGGCAGAGGCAGGAATTTTAATAGATGAAAAAGATAGACCTTTGCCCAGCATCTCAGTTGAGTATTGCAAAATCTGAGGAATATTTGGCACAGCTGTATCAGTTCCTTGTGCCTGGTTCCAAGCACAAAATCTCTTCCATTTTCCAGCATAAGATTTTCTAGTATTAGGCCTTCTGGCCTCCAAAATGACATCCATCACAGCTTTACTGAGAGGTGTGTTTTGTATGACTACATTATCTGCCATGCTGCCAGGTTTAAAGTCCTGAGCTGGCTGTGCAGGATCTGATTGCTTTGTTGGGACAGTAGGTGAGGTATCGGAGGTAAGGTCCAAGCTGGGCATTGAGACAAGCTCCTTAGTATTGGATACCAGTACTGGCGGGGCCAGGCTGGGGCAATTAGTATCATCCTTGGCTTCTCCTGTCTGACCTTTAGGAGTACCTTGGGGAGGAGAGGCAGGGGGGGAAATGCGTATAGTGATAGGTTTTTCCAGCTGAAAGATAGGGCGTCCACTTTCTGCACAAGGATTTATCACAGACAAGCATGGAATCTTTTCAGTTGGTAGTTGTGAGGGGAGGCAAATAGATCTATGTCCGGGCATCCCCATTACCTTGTTATCATGCTGAAGACTTGTGGATCCAGGTGCCACTTGTGGGAATCCATGAGGTTTCTGCTTGGGTCGTCTGCCAGAGTATTTTTCCTTCCTGGCAGGAATTGTGCCTGCAGGTGTACTTGGTAAGTCAATGCTGTGTCCCACAAAGTCATGGCTAGTCTGCAAAGAGAGTAAGAATGAGTGCCCCCTTGCTTATTTATATACCACATGACTGTGGTGTTGTCTGTCTTTATCAGTAGTTGTCCTGAATGAAGTAGGTCCTTGAAGGCTGTCAGGGCATTTTGAACTGCTAGCATCTCTTTTTGATTGATATGTAGATGCATTTGGTTTGAGGCCCATGTGCCCTGAATGCATCTTCCTGCCATGTGGGCCCCCCAGACATAATCTGATGCATCCGTTGTTAGTGTTTGCCTGGCTGGGGGTAATGTGAATGGCTGTCCCTTGTTTTGGTGACAAGCCTTTGCCCACCATTGAAACTCCTGTTGCAGGCAGGGAATGAGAGTAATCATAGTTTCCAGGGTGTGGCAATGTTGAGTCCAAACACTTTTTAGGTACCATTGAAGTTTCCTCATATGCAGTCTTGCATATGGAATTAATAGGATGCAGGATGCCATGAAGCCCAAAGCCTGCAGAATTATTCTTGCAGATAACTGGGACTTTGTTGCCAGCATTTTGAAATAGGTAGTCAGTTGCCTTTGTTTGTCTGGCGTGAGATAAGCCATCTAGGCCATTGTATTTAAGCTTGCACCCAGGAATATTATCTCTTGAGAGGGTACTAGCTTTGATTTCTTTTCGTTGACTGTGTACCCTAGGCATGTTAGAGGTCTTTTCACAAATACCAGATGTTGTAGAAGAATGTCCTTGTTCTCTGCTTGAATTAGACAGTCGTCCAAGTATGGATATATTTGTATTCCTCTTTGTCTGCAGAATGCAATTACTGGTGCCAGGCACTTTGTAAAGACCCTGGGTGCAGTAGATAAGCCAAAGGGCAGTGCAGAGAATTGGTAATGCATTGAGCCAGCCTTGAATCTGAGGTATCTTCTGCATATTTGTCTGATTGGGACATGCAGGTATCCCTCTTTTAGTCACAAGCCAAGCACTCTTGCCTAGCATGGGCAGAAGCTGCTGAAAAGTCAACATCTTGAATTTTGGTATATCCAGGAATGTGTTCAAAATAGATAGGTCCAGTAATGGCCTCCAGGCCTTGTCCTTTCTGGGTACCAAGAACAGTCTTGAGTAAAATCCTTGTCCCTGCTCTTGCTCTGGTACTAGCTGAATGGCCCCCATGTCCATGAGGGATGAGACTCATTTTTGTGCCCCTGCCCATTGATTTTTTTTTGGCAGATCTGGCCAGCCGTTTGCCTTTGGCAGGTTATGGAAATGGAAATTGTAGCCTTGTGACACGATATTTAAGACCCACTTGTCCTGGGTTATAATGTGCCAATTTTGAGAAAAAAGTGCTCATTTTCCCCCTAAGGGGGCTGCCAGGAGATAAGTGCTTGGTGCAGGCAGGGGAAAGTCATTGGGACTGTTTCCTGAATGGTTGTGATTTGTCTTCTCCAACTTTGGCAGTAGAAGCCCCCCATTGTTTTGAGCGAAATGAACCTTGCGCCTGGGATCTGCCTCTCGAACGTCTGGGTCTGCCCCTTTGAGGTCTGTCTGACACAGGAAAGGACCAATTCTTTGTTAGCCAGTGTCTATTAAACCTAGGTGGCTGTACTTGTAAAAAAATCTTTGACCATTTGCATAGATTTAGCTTTATCCTCCATTCTCTTTAACACCTCTTCTGCCTTAACACCAAACAAAGTATCATGCTGTAAAGGTGCATCTAATAATTTAATTTTAACATGATCAGGCAGATTTTGTTCCTTTAACCAAGCATGCCTCCTAATTACAGAACCTGTAACTGCGGCCTTGCAGGAGGCCTCTAAAGAATCAAAACCACATTGCAAGGTATGCTTTCCAACTTGTTCAGCTGCATGCAATAAATCCTGCATTTCCTTGTTTTCTGCACATTCAGAGTTTAACATTTTCTGTTTAAGCAATGCCATGACATGTTGCTGATATTTGAGCATATGAAACTGACAGCTTAAGGCCCTTATAGCCAAGGTAGCAGATGTGTAAACCTCCCCCCCCCATCTATCCAGTGCCCTAGAATCTCTGTCAGAGGGTGTAGGGTTTTTTTGCTGCGGATACCTTAACTCCTTTGGGTCCCTGATAAATAGTTTCTGGGTCTGCAGCAGGGTTTTTAAAAAGGAATTTATGTGAGTCAGGAACCCTGTAATATCTGTCAGGCTTAACAGGAGCTGGAGGTAAGGAGTCAGGGGTAAGACTAGACTCCGAAACACATAATCTACAATGTCTAACACAGGTGGGATGGCTAGTGGCTTGTGTTGAGGTAGTAACAGGAAATCCCTGAGCCTCTTTTTAGACTCTGAAAAATCTTGGCTCTCCCAGTGGAAATGCTCCCTCATGGTATGTAAGGTTTCCCCAAAAGAATAGTCCTCTGGAGGAGAAGCTGAAGGTATAGATTATTCAGCATCAGAATCCTCATAGGGAGGAAGAGAATATTCCTGATCAGAAGAGGAATCAGAAGAAATGGAAACCTGATCTGAAGATTCATAGTCAGTCTCTTGCCTAGGCCTCTTATCAGGAGGGGGATGGGAGCCTCTGATCAAGGTAATCAAGTCTTCGGCCATTTTGAGCATCTGCTTTTTGGGCATGGAGGCCTGTCCACATGGCTCTTGGGTTTGCTTCTTTGTCTTTGAAGGTGCTTTAGTCTTTGCCTTTGAAGTAGGTTTAATGTATAGATGTTTAGGTCTGAATACACCCTCAGAAGCCTGTGCCTGCTCAGCGGCTCCGGACCCATCTGAAGGAATAGCGTCCGAGGCACCAATACCTTGAGTTTCCAGTGGCATAGCCGACTCCACGTGGGAGTCGGTAGTGGCCTGCGACTCTAAAGTAGCAGGCATCAGGGGCTGTGAAAGCGCCTCACTGAGAACCGGCGAGCTGGCGACTGGCTTAGGAGAAGCTTCGTCGTCGGTTTTGGGCCTCGGTTGTCTTTTTCTTTTTCTTTGCGTTTTTTGTGAACTCCGGTAGTCGGATGGCTATCCGACGACATTTCTGGATAATTAAACCTGCGTCCAAAATAGTTTAATGCAAAATCATACCGACGCTTAATAGTGCGTTGGTTAAATCTAGCACAAAACAGATAACCTGAAACGTTATGGGTCAGGGCCTAGGCAAGGAATACAGTAAGAATGAAAGTCCTTATGTGGTATTTGCTTCCCACAAGAAATACAATTATTAACTTTTTCTGACATCGGTCTGGAGCAAGAAAAACGTTTCCCCAACGGGGTACTTAGCTTTATAGAAGACTTTGGATCCCAAACTCGAATTCGAAAATCTCAGGAGTCGGCCGACCGGCACTTGCGAACTGCTTCTGCATCGGGCACCACGTGGCAAGAAAGACTAAAGAAAATGGCGTCGGCCGCATCTTTTATACCCCTGACGGCCTGACGTCAGGAAAGGGGCGACTGTGGCAGACGCAGGACCCAGGACTTTGGGATTCAGACTGACTGAGGGCAACCTGCCAGCAGGATTACCCAAATGTAATGACTGCAACAGTGAAACACGAACAACATCAGTGGTGGGTAAGGGGGGTTGGCTCCGAAACCTTTGGGTCCGGAGGGGCCAATTTTCTTGTCAGAACTGGATCCGACAGCAACCTCTTCACCACCCGCTCTATGTCTTATCAGATAGAGTCCTGGAGGATTTGGTAGAGACAGAAAATTTCCTTCTCTCCAAAACAGGAGATCTCAAGGTGGGAGAGACCTCAATTTCCGGTAAAATCTTCGGTACCGATGGTTGCCTCAGAGCCGAGGAGACCGACGGCACCGAAATAAATGAAGCTGAGTCAGAACCAGAACTTCTTGGCTCTGACGCTTTGGTCTTTTTAGTTGGCTCCGAAGCTGGAGCTGAAGATTTTCTCAGAGGATTTTGGAGCTGCCAGACCAAGTTTCAGCTGTTCCTGGAAGGAACTGGTCATGAGAACCCTATCAATGAGTTTCTTCTTTCTTTCATTTAAAACTCTGGTGCTAAATGCGTGACAAAAGGTGCAGGGTTCCTGCAAATAGGCTTCACCAAGGCAGTACACGCAACAGGTGTGACTTGTCTGTAAGAGACATTTTCTGTGCACACCTATCACACTTCTTAAACCCCGAAGGGCGATGATCCTTATGCTCCCTATCCTTATCTTTAGACAGTGTGACCATCAGGAATAGAGAAGCTAGATAACAACAAGCAATACAATACTAACTACAAACAAAAAGTAGTGAGGAAGAAAGAAGAAAACTTTTTTTTTTAAATACTCACATACATGGAGGAAAGGCCCTCTAACTTAAACGGACACTACAGCCCTCTAACTTAAATGGGCCGTACAGTCCTATGGGGAGGAATAGGGGTGAAACTCTCAAAAACAGTCACACAAGAGACAAAAAAAAAAAAAATATATATATATATATATATATATATATATATATATGTATGTATATATAAATGGACAGAAAGTTAGGAAAAACGACTAAATTTAGCAAATAAAGTATTACTTAGCCAACGAGCCAGTAAGACACAACCTCAAAACTTTCACGGCAAACAAGATCTGGGGAATTGCTGTGAGGCACCATGGGATAGGGGCTAGCCTTGAGCCAGTAAAAGCTCTCGAGCTTTATAATTGGCCGAGTCAGAGCCGAATGTCAGCTCAAACCCATCCAGCAAGAATTATGGCGAGATAGGACTACATAACATCAATGTGTTCATATGTAAAATAAAGATCATGTAAATGCTCTAGTATTAAAAAAAAAATCATTAACTCCCTCACTGCCAACATACAGTGGATATAAAAAGTGTACCTGTTAAAATGCCAGATTTTTGGGATATAAAAAAAATGAGACCACAATAAATCATTTCAAAACTTTTCCCACCTTTAATGTGACCTTTAACCTGTACAATTCAATTGAAAAACAAACAAATCTGTTAGGGGGAAAAAACAAAAAATATACAATATGCTGGTTGCACAAGTGTGCACACCCTTAAACTAATACTTTGTTGAAGCACCTTTTGATTTAATCACAGCATTCAGTCTTCTTGGGTACACACCTGCTATCAATTAAAGAGACTCTAATTAACCCCAAATAAAGTTCAGCTGTGCTAGTAGGATTTTCCCTGACATTTACTGCCTGCTACAGCAGAAGCCATAGTTCAGAGAGAACTTACAAAGCATCAAAGG
Source organism: Protopterus annectens (assembly GCF_019279795.1). Lineage (NCBI taxonomy): Eukaryota > Metazoa > Chordata > Ceratodontiformes > Protopteridae > Protopterus > Protopterus annectens. Next base: position 326,718,727 of record NC_056728.1, read on the forward strand.
TATCTCATTGTTGAAAGGTATCAGTCAGGAGAAGGGTACAAAAAAATTTCCACAGCATTGGATAAACCATGGAACAGTGAAGACAGTCATCAAAAAGTGATGCAAAGTTGCAAAGAACTGGACATCCCTCCAAAACTGATGAAAAGACAAGACGAAAACTGGTCAGGGAGGCTGCCAGAAGACCTACAGCAACACTGAAAGAGCTGCAGGAATTTCTCGCAAGTACTGGTTGTGTACTACATGTGACAACAGTCTCCCATAGTCTCCATACGTCTGGACTATGTGGTAGGGTTGCAAGACAGAAGTGTTTTTTTACACAGAAAAACATCCAGGCCCGGCTATAATTTTGAAAAATAATAGATCAAGTCCCCCAAAAGGATGGGGGAAAATGTGTTATGGTCTGATGAGACCAAGGTTTAACTATCTGGCCACAATTCCAAAAGGTACGTTTGGCACAAAAACACTTCGCATCACCAAAAGAACATCTCCAGGGTGAAGCATGGTGGTGGCTGTATCATGCTTTGGAGTTGCTTTTCTTCAGCTGGTACTGGATGGAGCTTTAGTCAAGGTGGAGGGAATTATGAACAGTTCCAAATGCCAGTCACTTTTGGCCCAAAACCTCCAGGTGTCTGCTAGAAAGCTGAAGATGAAGAGGAATTTCACCTTTCAACATGACAATGACCCCAAGCATACATCCAAATAAACAAAAGAATGGCGTCACCCAAGTTTTGGAATGGCCCAGTCAGGGCCCAGACCTAAATCCAATAGAAAATCTGTGGGGTGACTTGAACAGGGCTGTGCACAAGAGATGCCCTCTTAATCTGACAGACTTGGGGCACTTTTGCAAGGAAGAGTGGGCAAATATTGCCAAGTCAAGATGTGCCGTGCTGACAGACTCATACCCAAGAAGACCGGATGCTGTAATTAAATCAAATTAGTTTAAGGGTGTGCCCTCTTATGCAACCAACTTATTGTACGTTTTTTATTTTTTTTCCCTGCAGGCTATAGGTCACATTAAAGGTGGGAAAATTTTTGAAATGATTTATTGTGGTCTCATTTTTTTGTATCACCAGAAACCTGGCATTTTAACAGGGTTGTGTACACTTTTTATATCCACTGTAGCTAGGAGCACAATCTAGTAATATTTTATAGAAATTTTTCCTTGCATAGACAGTATTTGTAAATTGAATTTCCAAAAAAAAAAAAATGATTAAGGGATATAAAAGTGAGAATTCCACCATCCAAAATGTAGTTAACCTTGACAAATTATTTTTCTTCCAATACTATCACAAAGGACACCCTTCAATACAATACAGTTGTGTAAATCTTACCATAATGGTAGATGTCCTTCCCTTCACTGTTGCAGTATTCTTTACATTTGGATTCCCTGCCTAGGGCAGGCAGACATCCAGCCAGTATACCAAAGCCTTAGGTTGCTTTAAGGTAAGTCATACATCACAGGTATGCTCCTTGCGTAGTGTAGGGTATAAAGGTGACACCCAGATATACCATTCTCAGAAATGAAAGATCCAATAGGCATGGCAATCCAAGGAAAACCAAGAGGTAAATCACTACATCCAGAAGAGAAATGGAACGGGGGAGGAGGGAGGGAATGAATACTGCAAAAGTGAAGGGATGGACATCTACTATTCTGGTAAGATTTTACCACTTTTACTATGTTCTTCCATTTCACTGTTACAGTATTCATTACATTAGGGAGAGTGCCTAAGCTCAGAAAGAAACTTGTGAGGATGAAGAACCAGCAGAGCTTTCTAGGAAGGCATGAAGGATGGCCCTAGCAAAACCAGCTCTAGCTCTGGAAATTCCATCTAACTTGTAGTGCTTGGAAAAAGTATGCACAGAAGTCCAAGTAGCTGCTTCAAGAATAGTTAGTATCCAAACCCTTGAAAAAAGCACCAGAAGCCACAACTTTAGTAGAATGAGCCTTAACAGAAGAAGGAAGACTCTTACCATGAAAATATAACAAGGAAATAGCTTTAGATATCCCAGAAGAAATTGTTTGCTTGGATACAGCTAACACTAGGGACCTAGGATGAAAAGAAACAAACAGCTGATCAGATTTTCTAATAGTATTAGCCTTATCCAAATAAAATCTGAGTTGCCTATGCACATCTAACGTGTGCAGCACCTTCTCAGTAACAGATTGCGAAGAAGGGGAAAAAAGTGGGAAAATAAACAGACTTAAGAGACAACTCATTAACCACCTTGGGCATAAAAGGAGGATTAGTATGAAAGGACACCCTGTCCTTATGAAACACCAAAAAAGAAGGACAAGCCATAAGGGTCTGAAGGTCAGACATCTATCTGGCAGAAGTAAGGGCCAGCAAAAGTACAGTCTTCCAAGAGCAATGTTGCAAGGAAGCTGAAGCAGCAGGCTCAAAAGGAGACAGTCAATTTCTCCAAAAAATTTCAGATCTCAGACAGGTGGAACAAGCTTCCTGGGAGGTCTAATATGAAGGACGCATTTAAGGATTTGTTTAGCTTTAAATCTAGAAGCTGAAGGAGGAGATAAAGGCAGACAAGCAGAGATAGCTGATAAGTGGGTCTTCACAGAAGAATAAGCCAACCCAGCATTGAGCAATTCACACAAATAAAGAACCAAAGAAACATCAGGAGAAAGTGGATCCAGGTTACAGGAGAGACACCCAACAGAAAACTTCTTCCATTTGGATAAGTAGGATTTCCTAGTATTGGGTTTCCTGGCCTCCTGCAGGACCTTAAGGATGTCCTCACAAAAAGGTGTCCACGTGGAATCAAAATCCTATAATCCACAGTATAAACTGAAGATTGGACAAGTGGAGATGGATGAGAGATACATTGTCTTATGCGAGTAGGTCCACCCCTGTGAGGTAACCTGTAATGATTGCTCTTGGCTAAATGCAGAAGAGGGAACCAATGCTGTCTCAGCCAAAAGTGAGTCACCAACAAGATTTTGGGAGCGTCCTGGTGAATTTTGAACAGGACTTTTGGAATAAGGGGAAGGGGAGGGAAAGCATAAAGAAATATCCGCTTCCAAGAAAAAGGGACGGCATCCACCTTCCACACCAAAGTACCTGGGACTCCGGCACAAAATACAGGAAGTTGTCCATTTAGAGGGGAGGCCAATGAGCCTATTTGAGGAGTACCCCTACTGGTGGGCAATGTCCAGAAACACATCCCTGTGAAGCATCCATTCGTGGGATTGAATTAAGGACCTGCTCAGAGTGTCTGCCACTATGTTTTGACCTGACATGTAAACTGCCTGAAACGTCACTTGATACTGGACAGCAAGATCCCATACCAGAAGTGCCAACCGGCAAAGATAAGATCTTGTTGTCCCATGTTTATTTACATATCATGTCACTGTGGTCTTGACTGTAAACACATTGAGAGGACCCAGGGAGGAAAGAGGATGAAAAGCCTGAAGAGCCAGCAGAAGGTCTCATCTCTTTGACACTGATGTGTTCCTTCTGTGGAAGAGGAGACTAGACCCCCGCTGCATCTTTAGGTAGCCAAAAGCTGCTCCCCCATCCCACATCTGAAGCTCCTGAGAGGGAAGAGGGGGCTGAAAAGGGAGCCTTGGTTTTACAGACAACTGCTGGATTCACTGCAGAAGTTCCTTCTTGAGACCAGGAAGAAAAGGAAAGTACAGTTGTGTACCTACCATAAATGTAGATGTTCGAGTGTATTCACTGTTGCAGTCATTACACTTGGGTTATCCTGCTGGCAGGCTACCCGCAGTCGGCCCGAGTTCCAAAGTCTAGGTCTGGCGTCGGTTGCCATCACCTCTTCCCTGATGTCAGTGCGCCAGGGGTATAAAAGATGCAACCAACGCCATTTTCTTCAGATTTTCTTGCCCCAGATGTCAGGTGCCCCCAGATAGGAAGGCTGAAAAGAATAAATTATGCCAAAAAGCATGTATGTACTAATGTAAACATATTCTTCCTCTAACATATCCTTCCTCTACAAGCAAATACACCACATAGGTTGTATAGAGTTGAGAAGTATAGAGAAGTCCCAGCAAAGAAAATAGGGGGATGGTGGGTGGGTAACCTGGACTGCAACAGTGAATAAACTCAAATATCTACATTTATGGTAGGTACACAACTGTACTATGTTCATCGTGTTTCACTGTTGCAGTCATTACACTTGGGTTGAATCCCAAAGCTGAGGTTGGGCGGCTGGGTCTAAATTGGATTTGAAGAGGCTATCAGGCCCTGCAGAACTGCAGTGGCAAAGCCTGCTCTGGATTTAGAGTAGAGAGGTAAGTGGTAGTGCTTAGTGAAAGTGTGCACTGAGCTCCAGGTTGCAGCTTCCAAAATGTCTTTGGTTGGTACTCCTCTGAGAAAGGCTGCTGAAGTGGCTGCTGCTCTGGTAGAATGTGGCCCAATGCCCTTTGGCACTGATTTGCCGTGATGTGCATAACAGAAGCAGATGCAGTGTCCTATCCATTTTGAATTTGTCTGCTTTGTGATAGGCTTTCCTTGTGATCCTGCAGCATAGGCTACAAACAATTGCTCAGTTTTTCTGAAAGCTTTTGTTTTGTCCAAGTATAATCGTAGCTGTCTGTGTATATCCAAAGCATGCAGAAGTCTCTCCCCTTTATTCTGGGGGTTTGGGTAGAAAGTTGGTAAATGAATGGTTTGGTTCAGGGCCACATTGGAAACCACTTTTGGCATGAATGTTGGGTTTGTCCTAAGAGAAACCCTGTCCTGGTGAAAAATGATGAAAGGTTCCATAGCCATTAATGCCTGTAACTCTGAGACTCTTCTTGCTGAAGTTATTGCTAGGAGCAGAGCAGTTTTCCATAATAAGAATTTTATATCAGCTGTGCTGGCTGGTTCAAAAGGAGGCAGTGTGAGCGTTTCTAAAACAAAATTGAGATCCCAAGTTGGTACTGGTGCTCTCCTTGGGGGTCTTATGTTTTTTGCCCCTCTGAGGTACTGTCTTAGTAGAAGATGTGAAAAAATAGGAGGTTCCGTATTGTAATGAGCTGAAATGGCAGAGGCATGGATCTTAACTGATGAGAAAGATAGGCCTTTGTCCAGCATCTCAGTTAGGTATTGTAAAATCTGAGGTATATTTGGAACAAGTGGTTCGAGCCCTTGTGCCTGGTTCCAAGCACAGAATCGCTTCCATTTTTCTGCATAAGATTTCCTAGTGCTGGGCCTCTTCTAAAATGACATCTATAACAGCTTTAGAGAGAGGTGCAGTCTGAGTGGCTACATTATCTGCCATGCTGCCAGATTTAAGGTTCTGAGTTGACTGTGCAGAATCTGATTGTTTTGTTGAGTCAGAAGATGAGGAATTTGAGGTAAAGGCCAGGCTGGGCCTTGAGACAAGCTCTTTAGGATTGGATACCAGTGCTGGTGTGGCCAGTCTGGGGCAATCAGGATAATTTTTGGCCTCTCTTGTCTGACTTTTAGGAGCACCTTGGTAAGTAGAGGCATTGGAGGGAAGGCATAGACTGTCAGGGTTTTCCAGCTGAATGATAGAGCATCCACTTTCCATGCTTGAGTGATAAGTTCTTGTGCAGAATTTCTGTAGTTGGTAATTGTGAGGGGAGGCAAAAAGATCTATGTTTGGGCATCCCCATTTCCTTGTTATCATGCTGAACACCTGTGGATTTAGTTTCCATTTGTGAGGGTCCATGAGATTTCTGCTTAGTTCGTCTGCCAGTGTATTTTTTGTTCCTGGCAGGAATTGTGCCTGCAGATGTACTTGATAGGTCAGTGCTGTGTTCCACAAAGTCACGGCTTGCCTGCATAGGGGGTAGGAATGTGTGCCCCCTTGCTTGTTTATGTACCACATAACTGTGGTATTGTCCTTCTTTATTAGTAGTTGTCCTGGATGTAGTAGGTCCTTGAAAGCTGTCAGGGCATTCTGAACAGCTAGCATCTCTTTCTGATTGATGTGAAGATGCATTTGTTCCTTGGGCCACGTGCCCTGAATACATTTTCCTGCCATATGTGGCCCCCAGGCATAATCCAATGCATCCGTTGTTCTTGTCTGCCTGGCTGTGGGTAAGGTGAAAGGCTGTCCCTTGTTGTGGTGACAGGCCTGGGACCACCATCAAAACTCCTGTTGTAGGCAGGGAATTAAAGTTATGACCGTCTCCAGGCTGTGGCAATGTTGAGTCCAAACACTTTTTAGATACCATTGTAGTTTCCTCATATGCAGTCTTGCATATGGAATTAGTAGAATGCAGGATGCCATGAAGCCCAGGGCCTGCAGCATTGTTCTTGCAGGGAGCTGGGTCTTTGTTGCCATCATTTGAAAGTAATGAGTCAGTTGCCTTTGTTTGTCTGGCGTGAGATAAGCCATCTGGGCAGTTGTATTTAAGCTTGCACCCAGGAATATTATCTCTTGAGAGGGCACTAGTTTTGATTTATTTTCGTTTACTGTGTACCCTAGGCAAATTAGTAATCTTTTCACAAATGCTAGATGCTTTAGAAGAATGTCCGTGTTCTCTGCTTGAATAAGGCAGTCGTCCAAGTAGGGATATATTTGAATTCCTTTTTGTCTGCAAAATGCAATTACTGGTGCCAGGCATTTTGTGAAGACCCTGGGTGCAGTAGATAAGCCAAAGGGCAGTGCAGAGAATAGGAAATGCATTGAGCCTGCTATGAATCTGAGGTATCTTCTGCAAGATTGTCTGATTGGGACATGCAGGTATGTCTCCTTGAGGTCCAAAGTAACTAGCCAAGCCTTCTTGCCCAGCATGGGTAGAAGTTGCTGTAGTGTTAACATTTTGAATTTTGCAACATCCAGGAAAGTATTTAGGATTGACAGGTCCAGTATTGGTCTCCAGGCTTTGTCCTTTCTGGGTACTAAGAAAAGTCTTGAGTAAAATTCTTGCCCCTGTTCTTGCTGTGGTACTCTTAATAGCTCCCATGTCCATGAGAGCAGCAATTTGTTTTTGTGCCTCTGCCCATTGGTTTTTGTGGCAGGTCCGGCATACCTTTTGATTTTGGAAGCGTGTGAAAGTGGAACCTGTAACCCTGAGAAACAATATTCAGTACCCATTTGTCCTGGGTGATTATGTGTCAATTTTTTGAGAAAAGTGCTAGCGTTCCCCCTAGGGGTGCTGCCAAAAGTGCTTGGCATCTGTAGAGGGAAGTCATTGGGACTGTTTCCTATAAGGTTGTGATTTGTCCTCTCCTCCTTTGGGGGCTGAAGCACCCCATTGTTTGGGTCTGTAGGAGCCTTGGGGCTGAGATCTGCCTCTTGGGCATCTGTATCTGCCTCTTTGTGGCCTGTCTGACACCGGAAAGGACCAATTTTTTGAATGCCAGTTTCTGCTAAACCTAGGTGGTTGAACCTGTAAGAAATCCTTTACTGTCTGCATTGATTTTGCTTTATCTTCCATTTTCTTTAACACCTCTTCTGTCTTAACACCAGACAAAGTATCATGCTGTAGTGGAGCATCCAATAATTTTGCTTTAACATGTTCAGGTAAACTTTGTTCTTTCAACCAAGCATGCCTTCGAATAACAGAGCCTGTAACTGCGGCTCTACAAGAAGCCTCTAATGAATCAAAACCATATTGTAGAGTATGCTTTCCCACTTGTTCAGCTGCATGCAATAAATCCTGCATTTCCTTACTGTCAGGACTTTCTGAGTTTGAAACCATTTTCTGTTTTAACAAGGACATGAGGTACTGTTGATATTTAAGCATGTGAAACTGGCAATGTAAAGCCCTTACAGCTAAAGTAGCAGAAGTGTAAACTTTTTTCCTCCCTCTATCCAGGGCTCTGGAATCCCTATCCGAGGGGATAGGATTTTTAGCAGTGGAAGCCTTAACCCCTTTAGGACCCTGAGAAATTGTTTCTGGATCCGCAGCAGGGTTTTTGTAAAGAAATTTATGAGAGTCAGAGACCCTGTAGTACCTGTCTGGCTTGACTGATGCAGAGGGTAAAGAATCAGGAGACAGACTAGATTCAGAGAAAACATCATCAACAATATCAAGCACAGGGGGAATAGCCAGGGGCCTGTGCTGAGGCAATAAAAGAAAGTCTCTGAGCCTTTTCTTGGATTCTGAATAATCCTGGTTCTCCCAATGGAAATGCTCCCTCATGGTGTGCAGGGTTTCCCCAAAAGAATAATCCTCAGGCGGAGAGGCTGAAGGTATAGACTCTTCTGCATCAGAGTCCTCATAGGGAGGGAGAGAATATCCCTGATCAGAAGAGGAATCAGAGGAAATAGAAACCTGGTCAGAGGAATCATAGTCAGTGTCTTGCCTAGGCCTTTTGTCAGGAGGGGGATGGGAACCCCTGATTAAAGTAATTAGGTCTTCGGCCATTTAAGCATCTGTTTCTTTAACATGGATGACTGTTCAGGAGAATGCTATACTTGTTTCCTTGTCTTTAATGGTGTTTTTGACTTTGCCTTGGCTGCTGTAGTGGGCTTAATTGTAAGCTGTGAAGGTCTGAAGACACCCTCAGAAGCCGATGCCTGCTCAGCGGCTCCGGACCCATCTGAGGGAATAGTTTCCGTAGGCCCAATACCTTGAGTTTCCACAGGCCTCGGTGTCTCCACATGGCTGTCGGATACGGCCTGTGGCTCTGAGGTAGCAGGTGTCAGGGGCTGCGAAAGCACCTCACTGAGAACCGGCGAACCAGAGACTGGCCTAGAAGAGGCTTCGTCGTCGGTTTTGGACCTCGGATGCCTGTCCTTTTATTTGTCTTTGCGTTTTTTATAAAGTCCGGTCGTCGGTTGTTCCGACGGCATTATGTAATTAAACCTTCGGCCAAAGTAATGTAAAGCAAAATCAAACAGACGTTTAATAGTGCGTTTGTTGAATCTAGCACAAAACCGACAACTAGTAACGTTGTGGTTAGGGCCTAGGCAAGGAATACAGTAAGAGTGAAAGTCCTTATGAGGTATTTGCTTCCCACAAGAAATACAATTATTAACTTTTACTGACATCGGTCTGGAGCAAGAAAAAGTTTCCCCAACTGGGTACTTAGCTTTATTGAAGACTTCGGTTCTGAAACTCAATTTCGAAAATCTCAGTAGTTGGCCGACCGGCACTTGCGAACTGCTTTTGCTTCGGGCACCGCGCAGCAAGAAAGACTGAAGAAAATGGTGTCGGTTGCATCTTTTATACCCCTGGCGCACTGACGTCAGGGAAGAGGCGACAGCAACCAATGCCGGACCTAGACTTTGGAACTCGGGCCGACTGAGGGTAGCCTGCCAGCAGGATAACCCAAGTGTAATGACTGCAACAGTGAAACACGATGAACATCTACAAATTCGAGAGATGTGCATGTTGAAGCCAAACTGACTTCAGGAACCACTGAAACTTTCTCATGTGGATTTTGGCCACAGGAAACATAGGATGGTGGATGCCATGAATCCCAGGGCACTCTGCCTGGCTGTAATGGAGGCCATATGAAGAACAGTTTGAAAGAAGGAAATGAAAGTTAAGGTCTTGGGAGGAGGCAGTGATGGCAACATAGGCACTGTCTGAATCCTGCAACCCAAAAAGACATGATCCTGAGAAGGAGTCAGAGAACACTTATTGAAGTTTACTGTGAACCCCAGGCTCTGAAGAAGGGAAATTGCAAAATGAAGATTTTGCAGCAGGATCTCTGGGAAGGATGCCTGTTACAGGAGGAATAAGGAAATACTTGGATCCCATGAAGCCTGCAAAAGTAATCACAGTAGTGAGGCATTTGATGAATATCCTTGGGGCAGTAGAAAGGCCAATGCTGAGAACTGAAAAATGTCAGGAAGCACAGAAACACACACTTCCTGAAAATGGGGATGCATCTGAATATGGAGATAAGCATCCTTGTGATCTAGACACACCACATAACCCTGAGGAAGCAAAAGAGGAAACAGAGTCTGAAGGGACAACATTCGAAAAGTGGGCACCTGCAGAAAAGTGTTTAAATGAGAGAGGTCTAAAATTGGTCTCCAAGTACCTCTTTTCTGAGTACTAGAAACATCCTGGAGTATAACCCTCTCCTTCTTTGGCAAAGGCACCTCCTGAATAGTACCCTGAGTCAAAAGGTCCAGAAGCACCTCTGGGGAAAAAGAGGAGTTGTTCCCAAGGATGCTAAGGAATGCCCGCCCATAAAAGGAGGAAGAGATTTCCACACCACGAAATACCTCTGGTGAATAATACAAAGAACCAAAGAATCCTGAGTAATCTGTAGCCAAATAGGAAGAGAGAGGTGAAGAGAAAGAGGAATGTGGCTGGGAAGAAACAGATAGACAGCACCTGATTTATCTGGAAAGGAAGACTTTTGAGTCCCTGTCAGAGTAGCCTTAGCAGGAGGAGCCCATTTGCCACCCTTTTTACCCTTAGGAGGGCGAGATTGCCTGCAAATAAAGTCTGGCTTATTGGGATAGTTTCTTTGAAATTTAGGAACAGGGAAACACATATGTTTGAGTTCGTGTAAAGCCTCCTCCTTATCCTGAAGGGACTTATACAAATCAGCAGCAGCTTCCCCAAACAAGTGTTTATTATCAAGACGGGCATCCATCAACGCAGCCTTGATATCATCAGGCAATGGATGAAGCCAAAGCCAAGAATACAATACCTCCTCCTCACTGACCCAAAAGCAGCAGTCCTAGAAGAAGCATCTGCTGCATTATAACTACACTTGATGGAATGACGAACCACCTGTGAAGTTGTTCCTAACAGAGAAAGAGCAGAAGTTTTACCCCCAGAGTCTGGAAGATCAGAAATAACCTGACAAGCCTGAGAAAGGAGAGCCAACACATACCTGGACATATGGGTTTGATAATTAATAGCCCTAAAAGCCAAGGTAGCCAAGGTATAAACTTTCTTACCTAGCCTTTTCATGGTTCTGGTGTCTTTATCAAAAGGCAATAACTTGGGTGAAGGAAGCAAGTGAGAGACCTTATCAGAGGCTACAGACACCACTGAGGGGTCAGCAGCAGGATACTTGTACAAAAAGGTACAGACCTCTGGCACCCTATAAAACCCTATCAGGTTTCTTGGGAGCAGAGTCTTTGAATCAGGAGCTTTATAGGCATTGGAAAACACATCCAACAAAGCAGTCAAAAAAATAGAACAGCAGAAGGTTCAGGAGATTCCAAATACAGCAATTCATAGTACCTCTTATGGATCTCATAGACCTAAGCATAATCCCATTTAAAAAACTCCATCACCCTGTAGACTAAAGGGATTTATTTTATGGATACAGAGTATCGGGACTGGTAAGTTCCTCTTCCTCTGACCCATAGTCCAAAGGAGAAGGAATATGAGAAGAGTAAGCAAGGAATTCCTCATCAGAATCCAGCTCCTCCTCAGAGGAAACCTGTTCCCTGGGTATTAAGTGGAGTAGAAGACCAAGGAGGAGCTGCAGCAGAAACTTCATAAGGAAGTTTCAATGCCATCAAAGTATTAAACAAACCCTGAGTGAAGGCCTGCCACTCACACTGTGGATTCCTTGGGGCAGGAGAAACATGTTTAACTTTTTGTTTTTTCTTTAATGGGATGTCTGCTTTGTAAAACCTGGAAGGTTCTGACCCAGCACAGCATTCAATAACAGTAGTAGGAACTTCTCATCAGACTAAAATCTGAGGAACATCCCTAGGCCCCTCAGACATGATCAACCATGGTTCCCCCTGAACATCAAAAATGGATGTCTACAAAGCATCCTCAGACATGCTTAAAGCTGGTTCCCTGCTGGCCTCTAACCTAGTCGCAGCACAGCAATCTGACAACAGAGCAAGCCGAACCGCTGGGCATTCAATCACCTCTGCAGAAATGTCTGGTGAAGGCTGGACAGTGGAATATTCCAGCCTAAGCTTCTTAGCCTTCTTCCTTGACATCTGTCCCTTGAGCAGGAAGTTCCCACCATAGTATCTTTCACGAAAAGTTTAAGTTCTTGAGTCTCAAGATATAGCGCCAAAGAAGACAGTCTACTACACAGTTATTGATACAAAAGCCTGACAGACAGACAGAACAGGACATATGGTCATGCGAGGCACCAAGGCAAAACAAACACTGTTGGTGGTGGTCATTATGGGGAATCATTCTCCCACACTGGCATTTACCCTTCTTAGATGACAAAAACCCCACCTGCGGTGATGATGCTGCGGTAGCGTTGTCGCCTCACAGTAAGACGCTGTCCGGTTCGATTCTCATCTAGAGTGTCTTCTGTATGGAGACATCTGTGAATGGGCGTACCTTCGTTGAAGGTTGTGCGTCAGAGCTGGTAACTCGGCATGTAAAAATCAACTACCAATCATTAGCGGACCGGAGTTCCGCTGTGGCGACCCCTAACCGGGAAAAGCCGAAAGACACAAACAAAGATGACAAAAACCCCACAAGCAACCAAACGGACAAGTAAAAAAGAAACTCCAACAGGGCACTTATCTACAATGGCTCGGAAACCAGCAACAGAACATAGGCATTCAGACTGACTATCAAAAGATGGTGTTTAGATTGGCGACAAAGAAGTTCTGAGGATGGTACTAGCAGGTGTCACCTTTATGCCCTGCACTACATGAGGAACATACGTTAAAAGCAATCCAAGGCTTTGGTATACTGGCCAGACATCAGGCTGCCCTAGTCAGGGAATCCCAAATGTAAAGAATACTGCAACAGTGAAATAGAAAGACATCTTAAAAGTTTCCCATTTCTATCTTTCCTGTCACACATCATGAAGGCTGTGCTACTTTTTTGTGTGTTTCAACTTGTTTCAGAAATTAATCTGTTACAGTTGGCATAACAAAAGTTACGTCTGTTTTTGTTATTTTTACTATTAGCCACTACCAATAGGCCAGTGGCAAATGACAAATTTAGACAAGACAGCTCTGGGCAAACTTTATACCCTGAGAATGTGTTTTTTTTGAAGTCTGTAAATTACTATAAAGCACATTTAGCAGTTAGTGAAACTCTGTTTCTGTCAACAAGAAATCTTGGTATTCATAACAGATCCTCAGTATAACTTGCCCTGAGATACACATTAATTGAAAAAGTCATTTACAGGAAAAAGTAGACTAACAAAAAATAAGCATTTTATGTGTGAAAAACTCTCTACACACATCCATACTCTCTAAATCTCCAGGTATGCTAACCTCAAAGACTACACAATTTTTGGAGGGGGGTAAGGAAAATCTTCCTTACTTCTACAGTTCTGCATAATCACTGAAATCAATTGCTCACTATTGATGTTAATCAGAATTCACTGAAGTGTACTCGACAAATCCCATTCTGATGTAAAATACATGAATTATTTTTTATTTTCATTTTTATTTGTTGAGCACTGTTCTCCATTTTCAGACCCAGCCTGAAAGTGGTGTCTGGTTAAGTGACTTGCTCAGAGTAATACAGTTAGGCAATAGAGGTTTAAAGGAATCAAACCTTGCACCACTGGTCCACAGGAAACTGCTTAACAGTACCTTAATCCTTTAAGCCAAACCTCCAATTCTAAATTTTTTATATTGGGAATACTTCGTAGTGCAATAGTACAAAGACAAAATGGGTAAGTGCTCCATTTTTTATCAAAAATAAATGTTTTTATTCAGTTAGTAGTAGAAAATGAATATCATGAAATCTCTCTCTTGCCTTTCCCTTACTAGCTCTTCTACAGGCACGCTTAGTCCCAGATGAACTGCTGTCAGACGTGCTAGCAATGTTTAAACAACTGAACAAGAGTGCGTCAGTGTACTAAAGTAGAAGGGCAAAAGAAGTACTACTCCTAACATACACATCAAACCTGCAGCAGTAACAGACATCAGTTATCAATTTGCTATCACACAGAACTCGGCACACAGAATTAGGTTTGTCTGAATTGCATACCTTTGCAGATATACTAGCAGTGAACATTAAAGTCTGCAGCAAATTATAACTTAGTATATAAGCGTACCTACTGTTCACCCATCAATATCAGTACAGCAGCAGCAGACCACCTCATCAATATAAAAATATGACTGACATCCAACCACTGCAGTAAGGTATGCCATTCATTACAGCAGGTGACCCAGCATACAGCTGTGAGGACAAACAATGACTGGCAAAATAAATGATGGAAACCCTCTTATTATCAAATACCATCTTAAAACACCATCACATCAGCTCCAGTGGCTCCATTCACAAGTTCTTTAGAAAGAAAATGTTTGACAAAATTTAATGTGTAATATACGGTGTTATTACCCCAAGACACTGCTCTACGTACCAGTAGGTAGATCATGAGGTCTGATATGACTATTACTGCATAGTCTGTACAGTAAACCTAGAAGAGCTTTGACAAACTGGTTTTGTTTTACTCATCTGAACCGTGTTGCAGCTACAGCCCCCAGGAAATTATGTTATGTACTCAACATAACTAGGCATCTGTGTTGTCCTTTTCATTCTTTCTCACTTATGGGACAGAGTCCCCAGCTATGTTAACCTTGGGTGGGCTCTTAAAATTCCAGAGTACCACTGAACAAAAATAGGCTCTATTTCTATATATGATGTCCAATTTTTAACGTGAAACAAAGGTACGAGTCTTGGACCATGTAGCTACACAAATGTTCCTGACCAAAAAGCCGATGTAGCAGTCATAGATCTAGTTGAGTGAGCTCAGGGAGGTTTTGGCAACATCATACCCTTCTGAGAGCAAATCCATGAAATACAGTCCATACTCCATTTAGCTAGGGCAAATTTACAAACTGATTGGCCTAGATTTGGACAGAAAGATACAAAAAGCTGGTCCGACTTTCTAAACTGTTGTCTCCTGTGGAGGTAAAAACATAACTGTCTGTACATCAAGAAAGTACAACATGCACTCTCCTTTACTTGCAAAACTTGGAAAGAAAACTGGAAAGTGAATGGATTGGTTAATGTTATTTTCAGAAACTACTTTTAAGTAAAAAAAGAAGGGTTAGTCTGCAGAGAAACCCTTTCTTTGTGGATACCAATGTAAGGAGTTTTTGCTGAAAGAGACTGGAGTTCAGAAATTCTTTTAGTAAGTAACAGCTACCAAGAAAACTGTTTTCCATGACAGAAATATTAGGTCAGATTTGCCTGAAGGTTCAAAGGGTTTTTGTGTCAAGCCTTCAAAGTACTTACAGTAAGATCCCAAGGATCTGGGGATCCTGTATCGGAGATCTTAGCACACAAATGCCCATCATAAAAGTTTTACATAATCTAGGGGAAACTATGGAAAAAGATTTATTCCCTGCATGCAAATTTGAAATTGCTGCCAGCTGAAGTTTAATTGTAGAGAAGCTAGCACCATCTTTGAAAAGAGTTGTCAAAAACTGAAGAATAGTCGAAACTGGTTCAGTAAAAGGATCAACATCCTTATCTGATGCACAAATAAAGAACCTTTTCCATTTGCTTCTATAAACTTTTTTGGTAGAATCCTTTTGAAAAGTCAAAAATAATGTTCCAAACTGGGGAAGAAAGCCTGGACTACATTACTAGAAGTGGAGAACCAATGCGGTCAACTTGAGAGCCTGAATGTTGGGGTAATGAATCCCTGATTGGTGAGAAAGGAGATCCTGAGTGGGTTCCAGTTATCCATGGAGGTTAATGAAGATGAGACCGTAGAAAGGGGAACAATACTTGCAGAGGCCGGAAGGGGGCAATAAGGTTTACTGAGCTCTTCAGCCTGCTTGCTTTCTGTAATAATCTTTGATTCAGGGGAACAGGAGGATAAACCAAGGAGAATCAAGGGCCAGGCATGAAGAAAAGCATCCCCCCCCCCACCGAGGGGGGATCAGAGTGAAGTACTTGCTGCACTTGTTGTTGAGAGGAGTGGCAAATAGTTCGGAGCAAGGTTGGCCCCAATCCTGAAAATCATATTCGCTACCGACTGATTGACAGACCACTCATGAGGCATTAGAATGGATCTGTTTCATAATGTCTACAAGCACATTGGTTTTCCCAGAGATGTGCATCGCAATAAGAAAACAGTCTCTTGAGATTGTCCATTCCCAAACTTTCATGGCCTCTCTGCAAAAGGGGTAAGATTGGGTTCCTCTTTGTTTGCTGATGTACCAGACTACAGACATGTCGGTCTGAACGGCAATAGTCCCCAAGAGAAAAGTACCTTGAAATGTCTGCAATGCTAGGACTGCTCTCATTTCTAGGACACTGACATGTAACTTGGTCCCTTGTAGGGATCACATGCCTTGGACAGTTCTTCGCAAGAAATGCACCATACACCACCCAACTAAGAAGCATTATGGTCACTGTGGCTATTGGATTCGGTAGGACAAAAAGTTTGCCCAGAAAAATATCATCTGATTGTATCCACCAGCGAATGTGTCACTTGCAAATTGGGGTGAGTTTTACTTAAAGACAGGGAGGGGTTGATGTAGAATAGCCCACTGTACAGCAAGAGTCCATTGGAGAACTCTCAAAGAATCACGTCACAGAAAGTAGTAGTAGTATGGCAGCTGCCATTGACCCCAGAGCTTGAAGCACTAATCTTGCTAAGGGAGACAAATGAGAGAGAATAGCCTGAACCAGATTCCTGACAGAAGTAATGCGGTAGATAGACAACAATGCTATTTGTGTAGATGTGTTTAAAACTGTCCTGATGAATTCCAGGCTCTGAAATGGAGTACGTTTCGATTTGGTGAGATTTGTCTTAATGCCCAAAGAGTCAAAAATCTGGAGCAAATAGTCCATGGGATGCTGAAGTTGATACTTAGATGGGGCGGTAAGAAGATAGTAGCCTAGATATGGAAACACCTGGAATCCCTTCAGTCTCAAGTGAACTGTGACTACTGATATGCATTTGGTAAACACCCTGCTGGCTGTGGCGAGTCCAGAGGGCAGAGCTCTGGATTGGCAATGACTGGCTCCCAGCCGAAAGCAGAGATTTCTTCTGGATCATCTGTATCTTGATATGATAATGTGTCCTGAAGATCTATACAGCACATCCAATTGTCCTTGTGCAGAAAAGGTAGAATGGACTGAATCGTGACCATTCAGATCTTTGCATTCTGTACATACTGGTTCAATCTGCTTAGATCCAAAATGGATCTGAGGTCCCCTGTTTTCTTTGGTACTAAAAAGAAGCGTGAATAAGTTCCAAATCCTACTTGGTCAGACAGGGCCTTCTGGATGACTCTTTCTAGCAACTTTTGAAATTCTTGTGCTGCAGCCTTTCTCTGACTGGGTGGAACATTGGGAAGTTTCTTCCTTTGACTATCAGAAAGGAAAAATAGTATGAAATAGCCTCCAGATATTATTCTTAGCACCCATGAATTTTTTGTGATGTTTGCTTAGGCATCCAGGTGCAAAAAGAATAGACTCCCCAACTACCTCTAGAGTTGGACAACTGGGCAGCACTTCAGGAGTGCTGATAGGGCCTATTCAAAAGAATCTCTAAAGCCCTAATTAGTGGGTCTCCTCTGACTCTAGGGCGATGTCTGCCATTAAAATTTCCCCTATACGAATCTTGGAATGGTACCAGAAATTCTAGGCTCCGACCACCACGGCTAAATACCACACATAAATTTATTGATGTGAAAAATAAAAAAGTTGGCGCTTTTGCAGCAACAGAATACTGCTTCTTCAGACCATTACAGAACCTAGTAAACCAACTTCTTGTACAGAAATTCAAAAAGCCAATTAACCAATCCATATTACTAAACATTGACTGAACATGCAATCAGATACCATCAAAAAACAGCATCTTTTACATATTGTATCAGTTCTTGAGTCAGATTAACAACCAATAAAAACATAGGAATTTATTCATACACCAATAAAATTCACTATTGTCATAAACATGCAGTAACAATACGTTTCTAAGGGAGAAACTAACAACCAATAAACAATTGGTATTCTCTTCAAAGTCCAACAGGAAAACAGCTATTGACACTTCATTTAAATATACACCCTTCTATATAAATTACTACAATCAGGTCGAAAGATCATATTGAGAATTGGCACAACTGTTAGTGCATCGGCCCCACAGACACAAGGTGCATGGTTTAACACCCGCTCAAAGCAACTATTTCTATTGATTTAGCATCAGTTAAAACTAACTACATAAAACATCTAAGCAAAACTGGAAATTCTTCAACAGAGTAACACTAAGCACTATTAATACAAAAGTAGAAATTCTACTTTAAATGTTGATGTAAATATCTGTAAAAATGGAATAAATAAACCATATTGATTGCCTTAAACCTATTACACCTATATAAATAGTACGCAACATATACATGTGAAGTTATGGCACAAAGCTTTTATTACTGTTCAATGTTTTAATGGATGTAATTTCAAAACTGGCCTAAGTGATATTTTATCATTCAGGCCTGGGTATACATGTGCCTGTAGTGTCAGAATCCATCTCAATTCCTTTTCTTCTGTCTTACTGTCCACATCACCGCCTATTTTACCTGCCAACAATTCCAGCACTAAAAACTTAAATTTGTAGTCTTCACCACAATTCTGTACATGTTGTACTAATATACTAGATTTTTTTCATATTTCCAATGTCCCCTACGTGTTCTAGGATCCTCTCCTTAAAAGCTCTGTTAGTTTTACCTACATAGTAGGTGGAACATCTTGTACAACTAGCCAACTAGATTAAATTCCTACTTATGCAATTAGCATAAAAGGAGAATCCAGCCTTCGGTCTAGTCCTAGGGAACACACAAGTAAAACTCAGAATACACTAACAAGCCTTACATCTACGACAACAAAAGGTGCCTTCCTGTTCAGATCTAGGATAACCAAAACTGTTCTGTTGTTTGTAACAAACTTCTTTTAAGTGAAGTATTGCTCTTAAATACAAATCTCAGCCTATCATCTATGACTTTCCTAATCACTGGGCAATTTAGTAAGAAATGCCAGTTCTTGCTAATAATATTACAAGTAATGTTAATGTCATTTGAGTAGGTAATAACTACCCTATTGATCCTATTTGACTCATACCTATTAGTCTTAGTCATACCTGTTCCATTGAGGCCCTCTGAAAAACATGGTTTGGTTGTGTTATCATGCATAGAATATACTCAATTCAAACTCCTTTGGACATCCTTATTAGGATAACCATATGCCACAAACTCTGTACTCATACCATCTACCAGGGTTTGTATTCAGTATTAACGATGCAAAAATGAAGTGTCAATAGCTCTTTTGCTATTGGACATTGAAGATAACACAGATTGTTTCTCACTTAGACACAAATTGTTACTGCATATTTATGACAACAGTGAATTTTACTGGCGTATGAATTAATTCCTATATTTTTACTGGTTGTTAATCTGACTCTAGAAAGTACAGTTGTGTACACTTACCATAAATGTAGATGTTAGAGTGTATTCACTGTTGCAGTCATTACATTTGGGTTATCCTGCTGGCAGGTTGCCCTCAGTCGGCCTGAATTCCAAAGTCTTAGGTCCTGCATCAGTTGCTGTCGCCTCTTCCCTGACGTCAGGTCGTCAGGGATATAAAAGATGCAGCCGACGTTAGTTTTTCTTGCCCCAGATGTCAGGTGCCCCCAAAAGGGTAGGCTAAAATTATGTAATAAAACATACATTCACCAAAATAAGCTTTACTTTCATCTATAAGCAAATACACCACCTAGGGTGTATAGATTAGAGAAGTAAAGATAAGTTCCAGCAAAAATAAGGGGGATGGCAGGTGGGTAACCTGGACTGCAACAGTGAATACACTCGAACATCTACATTTATGGTAAGTGTACACAACTGTACTATGTTCTTCGTGTTTCACTGTTGCAGTCATTACATTTGGGTTGAGTCCCAAAGCTATGGTTGGGGGGCTGGAGCTAAACAGCATTAGGAGCAGCTATGAGGCCCTGCAGAACTACAGTGGCAAAGCCTGCCCTGGATTTAGAGTAAAGAGGCAGACTGTAATGTTTTGTAAAGGTATGCACTACTGAACTCCAAGTAGCAGCCTCTAAAATGTCTTTGGGTGGTACTCCCCTGAGAAAGGCCGCAGAAGTGGCTGCAGCTCTAGTTGAATGCGGCCTAATGCCCTTAGGCACTGGTTTGCCATGCTGTGAATAGCAGAAATGAATGCAGTGACCTATCCACTTTGAAATAGTCTGCTTGGAGATAGCCTTTCCTTGTGATGCTGTGGCATATGCCACTAGTAATTGCTCTGTCTTTCTGAAAACTTTAGTTTTGTCCCAGTAGAATCTAAGTTGTCTGTGTACGTCCAAAGAATGCAGAATTTTCTCCCCCTTGTTCTGTGGATTTGAATAAAAAGTTGGCAAATGAATTGTTTGGTTAAGGGCTACACTGGATACCACCTTAGGCATAAATGTAGGGGCTGTTCTCAGAGAGACCCTGTCTGGATAGAAAATGATAAAGGGTTCTACAGCCATGAGAGCCTGTAGCTCTGAAACTCGTCTTGCAGAAGTTATTGCTAGGAGCAGAGCTGTTTTCCAAGATAAGAACTTTATGTCCGCAATAGCAGCTGTCTCAAGAGGAGGTAAGGTGAGTTTTTCCAAGACATAATTGAGGTCCCATGCAGGTGTTGGCGTTCTCCTTAGAGGCCTTAAGTTTTTGGCTCCTCTGAGGTACTGCCTTAATAAAGGATGAGAAAAGAGTGGTGGCTCTGTATTGTAATGAGCCAAAATGGCAGAGGCATGGATTTTAAA
Source organism: Protopterus annectens (assembly GCF_019279795.1). Taxonomy (NCBI): domain Eukaryota; kingdom Metazoa; phylum Chordata; order Ceratodontiformes; family Protopteridae; genus Protopterus; species Protopterus annectens. Next base: position 326,739,291 of record NC_056728.1, read on the forward strand.
AAAGATCGGTCTTTGTCCAGCATCTTAGTTAAATATTGCAAAATCTGAGGAATATTTGGGACAGCTGTATCAGTTCCGTGAGCTTGGTTCCAAGTGCAAAATCTCTTCCATTTCCCAGCATAGGATTTTCTAGTACTAGGCCTTCTGGCTTCTAAAATGACATCCATCACAGCTTTACTGAGAGGTGTGGTTTGTATGGCTACATTATCCGCCATGCTGCCAGGTTTAGGGTCCTGAGTTGGCTGTGCAGAATCTGATTGTTTTGTTGGGACAGTAGATGAGGTATTTGAGGTAAGGTCCAGGCTGGGCATTGGGACAAGTTCCTTAAGATCAGATACCAGTACTGGCATGGCCAGTCTGGGGCAATCAGAATCATTTTTGGTTTCTCCTGCCTGACCTTTATAAGTACCTTGGGGAGGAGAGGCAGTGGAGGAAAGGCATATACTGATAGGTTTGTCCAGTTGCAAGATAAGGCGTCCACTTTCCAAGCTTGTCTGTGATTAGTCCTTGTGCAGAATCTTTTTAGTTGATTGTTTTGAGGGGAGGCAAATAGATGTATGTCCGGGCGTCCCCATTTCATGGTTATCATGCTGAAGACTTGTGGATCCAGGTGCCATTCGTGGGAATCCATGAGGTTTCTGCTTAGCTCGTCTGCCAGAGTATTTTCCTTTCCTGGCAGGAATTGTGCCTGCAGATGAACTTGGTAAGTCAATGCTGAGTCCCATAAAGCCATGGCTAGTCTGCACAGGGGATAAGAATGTGTGCCCCCCTGCTTGTTTATGTACCACATGACCATGGTGTTGTCTGTCCTATCAGTAGTTGTCCTGGATGAAGTAGGTCCTTGAAGGCTGTCAGGGCATTTTGAACAGCTAGCATCTCTTTTTGATTGATATGTAGATGCTTTTGGTTTGTGGACCAGGTGCCCTGAATGCCTCTTCCTGCCATGTGTGCCCCCCCCCCGGCATAATCCGATGCATCCGTCGTTAGGCTCTGCCTGGCTGGGGGTAGTGAGAATGGCTGTCACTTGTTTTGGTGACAAGCCTTTGCCCACCATCGAAATTCCTGTTGCAGGCAGGGAATTAGAGTGATCATTGTTTCCAGACTGTGGCAATGTTGTGTCCAGACACCTTTTAGGTACCATTGAATTTTCCTCATATGCAGTCTTGCATATGGAATTAGTAAGATGCAGGATGCCATGAAGCCCAAAGCCTGCAGAATTTTTCTTGCAGATAACTGGGCCTTTGTTGCCATTTCCTTGAAATAGGTAGTCAGTTGCCTTTGTTTGTCTGGAGTGAGATAAGCCATCTGGGCAGTTGTATTTAAGCTTTCACCCAGGAATATTATCTCTTGAGAGGGTACTAGTTTTGATTTCTTTTTGTTGACCATGTACCCTAGGCATGTTAAAAGTCTTATCACAAAAGTCAGATGCTGTAGTAGGGTGTCCTTGTTCTCTGCTTGTATGAGGCAGTCGTCCAAGTAAGGATATATTTGTATTTCTCTTTGTCTGCAGTAAGCCATTACTGGTGCCAGGCACTTTGTGAAGACCCTGGGCACAGTAGATAAGCCAAAGGGCAGTGCAGAGAATTGGTAATGCTTTGAGCCAGCCTTGAATCTGAGTTATCTTCTGCATGATTGTCTGACTGGGACATGCAGGTATGCCTCTTTTAGGTCTAAAGTCACGAGCCAAGCCTTGCTGCCCAGCATGGGCAGAAGCTGCTGTAAGGTCAACATCTTGAATTTTGGTATATCCAGGAAAGTGTTTAGAATAGATAGATCCAGTATTGGTCTTCATGCTTTGTCCTTTCTGGGTACCAAGAACAGTCTTGAGTAAAATCCTTGTCCCTGCTCTTGCTGTGGTACTTGTTGAATAGCCCTCATGTCCATGAGAGCTGCGACTTGTTTTTGAGCCTCTGCCCATTGATTTTTTGGCAGGTCTGGCCAACCGTTTGTTCTTGGCAGGGTATAGAAATGAAACTTGTAGCCTTGTGACACTATGTCTAGAACCCATTTGTCCTGGGTTATAATGTGCCAATTTTGAGAAAAAAGTGCTAGTTTTCCTCCTAAGGGTGCTGCCAGAAGATAAGTGCTTGGCGCAGGCAGGGAGAAGTCATTGGGACTGTTTCCTGTATGATTGTGATTTGTCCTCTCCACCTTTGGAGGTAGAAGCATTCCACTGCTTAGACATGCGGCTGTGATCTGCCTCTAGGGCATCTGGATCTGCCCCTTTGAGGTCTGAGACTTGAAAGGACCAATTCTTTGTAGGTCAGTGTCTGCTAAATCTAGGAGGCTGTACCTGTAAGGAATCCTTGACCGTTTGCATAGATTTAGCTTTGTCCTCCATTTTCTTTAACACCTCTTCTGCCTTAACACCAAACAGGGTATCATGTTGTAAAGGAGCATCCAATAATTTTGCTTTAACATGGTCAGGCAGATTTTGTTCCTTCAACCAAGTATGCCTCCTAATGACAGAACCCGTAACAGTGGCCCTGCAGGAGGCCTACAGAGAATCAAATCCACATTGCAAAGTATGCTTTCCAACTTGTTCAGCTGCATGCAATAAATCCTGCATTTCTTTGTTTTCTGCACATTCAGAATTTTCCATCATTTTCTGTTTAAGCAGTGTCATGATATATTGCTGATATCTGAGCATATGAAACTGGCAATTTAAGGCCCTTATAGCCAAAGTAGCAGATGTGTAAATCTTTTTTCCCCATCTATCCAGAGCCCTAGAATCCCTGTCAGAGGGGGTAGGATTTTTTGCAGTAGAAGCCTTGACCCCTTTTGGACCCTGAGAAATAGTTTCTGGGTCTGCAGTAGGGTTTTTGAAAAGGAATTTATGAGAGTCAGGGACCCTGTAGTATCTGTCCGGCTTAACAGGAGCTGGAGGTAAAGAGAGTCAGGGGTCAGACTAGACTCCGAGAACACATCTACAATGTCCAACACAGGAGGAATAGCTAGTGGCCTGTGTTGAGGTAGTAAAAGGAAATCGCTGAGCTTTTTCTTAGATTCTGAAAAATCTTGGCTCTCCCAGTGGAAGTGCTCCCTCATGGTATGCAAGGTTTCCCCAAAAGAGTAGTCCTCAGGAGGAGAAGCTGAAGGAATTGATTCTTCAGCATCAGAATCCTCATGGGGGGAAGAGAATATTCCTAATCAGAAGAGGAATCAGAATAAATGGAAACCTGATCTGAAGATTCATAGTCTGTCTCTTGCCTAGGCCTCTTATCAGGAGGGGGATGGGAACCCCTGATCAAGGTAATTAAGTCTTCGGCCATTTTGAGCATCTGTTTTTTGGGCATGGAGGCCTGTCCTTGTGCTTGGTGAATTTGTTTCTTTGCCTGTAAAGGTGTTTTAGTCTTTGAAGTCGGTTTAATATATAATTGTTTAGGTCTGAATACACCCTCAGAAGCCGATGCCTGCTCAGCGGCTCCGGACCCATCCGAGGGAATAATCTCCAAGGCTCCAATACCTTGCGTTTCCTGCAGCCTGGCCGACTCCACGTGGGGGTCGGTAGTGGCCTGTGACTCTAAAGTAGTGGGCGTCAGGGGCTGCGAAAGCACCTCACTGAGAACCGGTGACTTGCTTAGAAGAAGAAGCGTCGTCGGTTTTGGACCTTGGTTGCCCGTCTTTTTCTCTGCGTTTTTTGTGAACTCCGGTAGTCGGATGGCTATCCGACGACATTGTATAATTAAATCTTCGCCCAAAATAGCTTAATGCAAAATCGTACCGACGCTTAATAGTGTGTTGGTTAAATCTAGCACAAAACCGAAAACTAGCAATGTCGTGGTCAGGGCCTAGGCAAGGAATAGAAGTAAGAATAAAAGTCCTTATGAGGCATTTGCTTCCCACAAGAAATACAATTATTAACTTTTTCTGACATCGGTCTGGAGCAAGAAAAAAGTTTCCCCAATGGGGTACTTAGCTTTTAATGAAGACTTCGGATCTGAAACTCGAACACGAAAATCTCAGGAGTCGGCCGACCGGCACTTGCGAACTGCTTCGGGCACCGCGCGGCAAGAAATACTAAATAAAATGGCGTCGGCTGCATCTTTTATACCCCTGACGACCTGACGTCAGGGAAGAGGCGACAGCAACCGATGCAGGACCCAAGACTTTGGAATTCAGGCCGATTGAGGGCAACCTGCCAGCAGGATAACCCAAATGTAATGACTGCAACAGTGAAACACGAAGAACATCTGATACCATCAAAAACAGCATCTTTTACATATTGTATCTGATTGCATGTTCAGTCAATGTTTAGTAATATGGATTTGGTTTACTATCAAAATTCGGAACAGCAGTTGTGTGCTTATTCACAATGCCGAACCAAAACCTCGAAAATGCACTCACAGATCAGTTCAAAATATTGTAACTGATGAGCGCAACAGTCCCTATTCACAACACCGAACTTTCAGAACTGAAAGTCCATGTTAGTGTGTACGTTTTACAGGGGGGCAAGCCCCCCTACAGCCCCCCACACCCCTACAACTTAAATATACAGAGCTCGCACTACTGTGAAGAAAATGGGAAATTCCCCATAATGGGAAACTCATAAGGAATGAAGCTCTACCATTCATTATTATGGTTCGTAATACTGCATTTCAGCATTGCGAACCTTGAGCACCAGGACTTCAGCCAAGCTGCAGTCATACAACTGCCATTCCAAATTTTGACTGTAAACCATATGGATTAGTTAATTGTCTTTTTGAATTTCTATATAAGAAGATGGTTTACTAGGTTCTGTAATGGTCTGAAGAAGCGGTGTTCTTTTGCCATGAAAGCAAAAACTTTTTTATTTTCACATCAATAAATTTATGTGTGGTGTTTGGAGCCTGGAATTTTTTCTGTTTATTTGTGGGTATATTCCACCTTTGCCTGATATGCAAGTCTTTGGCCTTCACATGGTCCCTGAGATTTGCAGAACCACATTTTCTTACTGCTTCTCTGGTTCCTAGAGAAGGTCCACCGAGGCACAGAAAACTTAATCCCTATGGCAGACAGGGTTTTTCCATCTTTTTCGCTGCGGGTAAGTGCATCTTTTACTGATAGCACAAACAAGGAAGTGCCATCGAATAAGGCATTAAAAGACATTTTAAAAGGCTCTGTAAAATTGCATTGTCACATCCAGGCAGGTCTCCTTCTGGTGATGTCTGAACTGACTGCTCGTGAGGTACCTTCAGCCATGTGAGGGAGTAACCTCAAAGCGTTTGATATGGACAGAAGAGTGGTCAGTTGAGAGGATGTTCTTTTGAAATCCTCGGCAGACATGGACTCAAGAGATTATTTGAAAGTTCTTAGTCAAATCTCTCTGAACTCTAGAAAAATGCACCAAGTAGATAAGCGACCTCAGTGCGAAGATAGCGGAGGCGAACACTCACTTGCCAAATCTGTCCAATGCTCTAGACTCTGTTCTGCTAGCTATTTCTTAGTGGCTGCCACCACCACCATAGCATCAACTGGAATTCCTTTGCTCCAGTGGGGTCTGTCTGCAGGTGGTGCCAAAATTTTTTCAGGGAGCTTGGGAATGGGCTTGACAGTATCATACTCCTTCCATGCCCAGCAGGAAGCCAGGTCAATTAGTTCATCCGCTGGCAAAGTGACCCAAGATGTAGACAGGGCCAGAACCAAAAGCCTCCAAGAACACTAATTTTTCGGGAGGAGTCTGAGATGAGCAAGCACCTTTCTGCTTCAAAATCTCAAGAACATCTCCAAAGCAGATGTCATCCGGCGGTGATCCGGGGGATCATTC
>NC_056728.1:326750036-326828692 GCF_019279795.1 Protopterus annectens
GGTCCAAGCTGGGTATTGAGACAAGTTGATTAGGACTGGGTACCAGTTTTGGCGGGGCCAGTCCGGGGCAATTAGTATCATCTTTGGTTTCTTTTGTCTGACTTTTAGGAGGACTTTGGGAAGAAGAGGCAGAGCAGGAAAGGCATAAACTGATAGGTTTTCCATAGGATAGCTTGTCCACTTTCCATGCTTGTCTGTGATAAGTCCTTGTGCAGAATCTTTTCAATTGATAAATTTGAGGACAGGCAAATAGATCTATGTCTGGGCTCCCCAATTTCTTTGTTATCATGCTGAAGACTTGTGGATCTAGTTTCCACTCGTAAGGATCCATAAGGTTTCTTCTTAAGTCGTCTGCCAGAGTATTTTGTTTTCCTGGCAGGAATTGAGCTTAAAGATGTATTTGGTAAGTCAAAGCTGTGTCCCACAGTGCCATGGCTAATCTGCAAAGTAGGTATGAGTGCGTACCACCCTGCTTGTTTATGTACCACATAACCGTGGTGTTGTCCGTCTATCAGTAGTTGTCCTGGATGAAGTAAGTCCTTGAAGGCTGTCAGAGCATTCTTAACACCTAGCATCTATTTCTGGTTGATATGCAGGTGCATTTGTTTTTGGCTCCATATGCCCTGAATGCATCTCCCCGCCAGGTGGGCCCCCCAAGCATAGTCTGATGCATCTGTAGTTAGGGTTTGGGTGGCAGGGGGTAGAGTGAATGACAGTCCCTTGTTTTGGTGACATGTCTCTGCCCACCATAGAAACTCCTGTTGTAGGCAGGGAATGAGAGGAATCATTGTTTCCAGACTGTGACAATGTTGACTCCATAAACTTTTTAGGTACCATTGAAGTTTCCTCATATGCAGTCTAGCATATGGAATTAGTATAATGCAGGATGCCATGAACCCCAAAGCCTGCAGAATTTCTCTTGCAGATAACTGGGTTTTTGTTGCCATCTGTTTGAAGTATGTTGTCAGTTGCCTTTGTTTGTCTGGTGTAAGGTAAGCCATCTGGGCAGTTGTATTCAAGCTTGCACCCAGGAATGTAACTGTTTGAGAGGGTACCAGCTGGGATTTCTTTTCATTTATTGTGTACCCTAGGCATGTTAGAAGCCCTTTTACAAACGCCAGATGTTGAAGAAGAATGTTCTTATTCTCTGCTTGAATGGGACGGTCATCCATGTAAGGATAAATTTGTATGCTTCTTTGTCTGCAAAATGCAATTGCTGGTGCCAGGCTCTTTGTAAAGACCCTGGGCGCAGTAGATAAGCCAAAGGGCAGTGCAGAGAATTGGTAATGCAAAAAACCTGCCTTGAAGTGGAGGTATCTTCTGCACGATTCCCTGATTGGGATATGCAGGTATGCCTCTTAAGTCTAGAGTCACTAACCAAGCGTTCCTGTCCAGCATAGGCAGTAGCTGTTGTAAAGTCAGCATTTTGAATTTTGGAATGTCCAGGAATGTGTTCAAAATTGATAAGTCCAGTACTGGACGCCAGGCATGGTCTTTTCTGGGTATCAGGAAAAGTCTTTAATAAAAACCTTGTCCTTTTTCCTGTTCTGGTACTGGTTGAATAGCCCCCATATCCATGAGGGACTAACTTGTTTCTGAGCCTCTGCCATTGATTTTGTGGCAGATCTGGCCAACCGTTTGGAACTGGCAAAGTACGGAAATGAAATCTGTACCCCTGGGATACTACGTTTAATACCCACTTGTCCTGGGTAATTAACTGCCAATTTTGAGCATGAAGTGCTAATTTTCCCCCCAAGGGGGCTGCCAAAGGATAAGCACATGGTGAAGATAGAGGGAAGTCATTGAGACTGCTTACTGTAGGGTTGTGTTTTGTTTCTTCCAGATTTGGAGGTGGAAGCACCCCATTGCTTTGACCTGTAAGAACCCTGTGATTGGTATCTTGAGCCCTTTGAGCACCTGGATTTGCCTTGATCGGCTCTGTTGGGCACAGGAAAAGACCAACTTTTAGTAGGCCAGTGCCTACTGAATCTGGGTGGCTGCACTTGTAAGAAACCTTTTACAGTTTGCATATATTTGGCTTTGTCTTCCACTTTCTTTAAAACCTCGTCTGCCTTATTACCAGAGTATCATGCTGTAAAGGGGCATCCAACAATTTAGCTTTAACATGATCAGGCAGATTTTGCTCCTTGAGCCAGGCATGCCTTCTAATCACAGATCCGGTAAAGTACAGTTGTGTACACTTACCATAAATGTAGATGTTCGAGTGTCTTCACTGTTGCAGTCATCACTGTAGGGTTCTCCCCTGCCGGCAGGCAGTCCTCGGTCGGCCAGAATCCGAAAGTCTGGGTCCGGCGTCGGCTGCTCAGCCATGCTCCCTGATGTCAGTGCGCCAGGAGTACAAAACTGGCAGCCGACGCCATGTTCTCCAGTTTTTCTTGCCCCAGATGTCAGGTGATCCAAAATGAGAATAACCCCATACCCTTTTGCAAATACACCTCAGAAGAAGGGTGAAGAAGGGAACCACACAAAAGAAAAAATAAGAGGGGACAGGAGGGAGGGTAACCCAGACTGCAACAGTGAAGACTCAAACATCTACATTTATGGTAAGTGTACACAACTGTACTATGTTCATCGTGTTTCACTGTTGCAGTCATCACTGTAGGGTTGAATCCCAAAGCAGAATAAAAGGGAGGTGGTCATAAAGCAGAGGGGGCAGCTAAAAGGCCCTGCAAAACAGCAGAAGCAAAGCCTGCCCTAGACTTAGAGTAGAGAGGTAGATTGTAGTGCTTAGAAAAAGTATGCACTGAACTCCAAGTTGCAGCTTCCAAAATGTCTTTGGTAGGAACTCCCCTGAGGAAGGCAGCTGAAGTGGCAGCAGCCCTGGTAGAGTGAGTCCTTATACTCCCTGGGGTCTGCTTTCCATGGTGTGAATAACAAAATCTGATTCCATGAGCAATCCATTTAGAAATGGTCTGTTTTGAAATGGCTTTGCCTTGGGAACTGGAAGCATAAGAAAAACAATTGCTCTGATTTCCTGATGTCCTTGGTTCTGTCCAGGTAAAAACGTAGTTGTCTGTGTACATCCAAGGAATGCAAGATCCTTTCCCCCTTATTTTGAGGACTGGGGAAAAAAGTTGGCAGGTGAATAGTTTGATTTAAAGCCACTTTAGAAACCACCTTAGGCATGAAAGTAGGATTAGTCCTTAAAGACACCCTGTCTTGGTGAAAAATAATGTAAGGTTCCACAGCCATGAGAGCTTGCAACTCTGAAACTCTCCTGGCAGAGGTCAGAGCTAACAGGATGGCTGTCTTCCATGATAAAAACGATGTCAGATGTGACAGAAGGCTCAAAAGGAGGTAAGGTGAGTTTTTCCAAGACATAGTTGAGATCCCAGGCAGGAATGGGTGGAGATCTAGGGGGCCTTAAATTCTTAGCTCCTCTGAGAAACTGTCTCATGAGCTGGTGGGAAAAGATTGGAGGGTCTGTATTATAATGAGCAGAGATAGCAGAGGCATGTATCTTTATGGAAGAGAAGGAGAGACCCTTATGTAATAGGTCTGTCAGATAAAGTAAAATCAGAGGAATATTAGGAATAAGAGGATCCGAATCCTGAGCCTGCATCCAGGTGCAAAATCTTTTCCATTTTCCTGCATAAGATTTTCTAGTGCTAGGATGTCTGGCTTCTAAAATGACATCCATAACCTGTTTGGGTAGGAGAGAATGAATCATAGACCCTGGATTAGCCAGGCAGCCAGGCTGAGAGTTTTGACATGGGAGTGCAGAACCTGACCCTGGTGTTGGGACAGAAGGTTCAGAGTCTGAGGTAAAACCCAAGGGGGCTCCTGAGAAAGGTTTTTCAGTGTTGGATACCAAAACTGTCGAGGCCAATTTGGGGCCAGTAAAATTATCATTTTGGGCTTGTCCTGCTTGATCTTTAATAACACCCGTGGAAGAAGAGGTAGAGGCGGGAAGGCATACCCCGAGAGGTTTCTCCAACTGAATGATAGTGCATCCACTTTCCATGCTAGTTCATGGAATGTCCTTGTGCAAAAAATCTGTAGTTGATGGTTGAGGTGGGATGCAAAAAGATCTATGTGCGGGCATCCCCAGGCTGCTGTAATCATCTTGAATATTTCGGTGTCCAGCATCCATTCGTGTGGGTCTGACAGGTTCCTGCTCAGACTGTCTGCCAGGATGTTTTGTTCCCTGGTAGATACTGAGCTTGTAGGTCCATTTTGCAAGCTAGAGCTGTGTTCTATAGATTCATGGCTAGTCTGAAAAGGGGGTAGGAGTGTGAACCCCCTTGCTTGTTTATGTACCACATAACTGTGGTGTTGTCTGTCCGTATCAGTAGTTGTCCTGGTTGTAGAAGATTCCTGAAGGCCAATAGAGCGTTCTGAACAGCTAACATTTCCTTTAAATTTATATGCAGGTGCTTCTGATCCTTTGTCCAAAGGCCCTGCAGACATGTGCCCTGCAAATGGGCTCCCCATGCGTAATCTGAGGCGTCCGTGGTTAGTATCTGGCTGGCTGGAGGCAGACTGAAGGCTTTCCCTTTGTTTTGAATACATGCTTTGGACCACCAAAGGAATTATTTTTGAAGACAGGGCAGGACAGTGATCTGTGTGTCTAAACTGTGGCAATGCTGGGACCATACACTTTTTAGGTACCACTGTATTTTCCTCATATGCAGTCTTGCATATGGTACGAGAAGGATGCAGGAGGCCATGTAACCCAAAGCCTGCAGGAATTTCCTTGCCGATAGCTGAGTTAGTGACGCCAAGGTTTTGAAAGTTGAAGCCAGCTGTAATTGTTTTTCGGATGTCAGAAATGCCATCTGGGTTGTTGTGTTTAGAAGAGCACCCAGAAAAGTTATCTGTTGTGAGGGTGTCAAATTTGACTTTTTTATGTTCACAGTGAATCCCAGGAACTTGAGAAGATTCTGAACAAATTCTAGATGCTGGAGTAAGACATCCTTGCTGTCTGCTTGAATAAGACAGTCGTCCAGATAAGGGTAAATTTGAATTCCCTTGAGTCTGCAAAAAGCTACTACTGGTGCCAGGCATTTGGTGAAGACCCTGGACGCAGTAGACAATCCAAAGGGCAATGCAGAGAATTGATAATGCCTCGATCCGGCCTTGAACCTGAGGTATTTTCTGCACTCCTGCCTGATGGGAATGTGTAAATAAGCCTCCTTTAAATCCAAAGTTACCATCCATGCATTTTTGCTCAGCATTGGAAGAAGCTGCTGTAGAGTAAGCATCTTGAATTTTGGTATCTCGAGAAAAGTGTTCAAGACTGACAGATCCAGAATGGGTCTCCATGAATTTTGCTTTCTGGGGACTAGAAAGAGCCTTGAGTAAAAACCTTGTCCCATTTCTGAAAGTGGAACTAGTTTTATGGCCCTCATAGCCAAGAGGGCTTCCACCTGGTTTAAGGCCTCTAACCATTGATGTTTTGGTAGATCCGGCCATCCGCTTGGTCTTGGTAGGGTATGAAAATGGAATCTGTAACCTCTTGAAACCACATCCAGAACCCACTTGTCTTGGGTTATAGGAGTCCAATTTAGGTGGAAAAGAGAGAGTTTTCCTCCGAGAGGGGCTTCCAGGCAAGAAGTTCCTGCAGCCCAGCAGAGGGAGTCATTGAGCCTGTTTTCTATGAGCTTGAGATCTGTCCTCTCCACCCCTAGGGGTGGAAGCAGTCCACTGTCTTGGTCTGTAGGAGGTCTGTGTTTGGGGCCTTCCTCGGGAGCGTCTGTATCTACCCCTCTGAGGCCTGTCTGAGTTGGGAAAGGACCAATTTTTAGTAGGCCAATTCCTACTAAATCTGGGTGGCTGTACTTGTAAGAAATCCTTAACCGTTTGCATGGGTTTTGCCTTGTCCTCCATCTTCTTAATCACCTCTTCAGCCTTAGATCCAAACAAAACATTATGCTGAACAGGAGCATCCAGTAACTTAGCTTTTACTTGATCCGGCAAGTTTTGTTCCTTTAACCAAGCATGTCTTCTAATGACTGTGCCAGAGGCAGCAGCCCTACAAGAAGCCTCCAAGGCATCAAAACCACAGTGTAAACCATGCTTCCCTACTTGCTCAGTGGCATGCATTAAATCATGTAATTCCTTATTATCTGCACAAGTGGAAATGGACGTTAGCTTTTGTTTCAAAACAGACAGTAGAAATTGCTGGTATTTCAGCATATGAAATTGACAGTTTAAAGCCCTAATAGATAAAGTTGCAGAAGTGTACACTTTTTTGCCCCATCTTTCTAAAGCTCTGGAATCCTTCTCTGCGGGAATGGGGTTTTTAGCAGAAGCGGCCTTTACCCCCTTAGAGCCCTGAGAAATGGTTTCAGGATCAGCAGTAGGATTCTTGTATAAAAACTGGTGGGAATCAGGAACCCTATAATATCTGTCTGGCTTAACAGGAGCTGGAGGAAAAGAGTCGGGAGTTAAGTTAGCCTCAGAAAAGGCATCATCCACAATATCCAAAATAGGAGGGATAGACAGGGGTCTATGTTGGGGAAGAAGAAGAAAATCCTTAAGTCTTTTCTTAGATTCCGAGTACTCCTGTCCTTCCCAGTGAAAATGTTCCCTCATTTCATGTAAAGTTTCCCCAAAGGAAAAATCCTCAGGGGGAGAAGCTGAAGGAATGGATTCCTCAGCATCAGAATCCTCATAAGGAGGGAAAGAATAATCCTGGTCAGAAGACACTGAAGAAACAGAAGCCTGAACAGAAGAGTCATAATACAATTCCTGCCTTGGCCTTTTATCTGGAGGGGGATGTGAACCCCTAATCATAGTAAGCAAGTCCTCCGCCATCTTAAGTAACTGTTTCTGAGACTTGGGTCCCGGAGCAGAAGAGGCCTGGGCTGTAGTCTTTGATTTGAAAGGAGTCTTTGCCTTTGTCTTTGGCTTTGCCTTTATCAGAAGCTGTGTAGGCCTGAAAACCCCATCGGAAGCCGGTACCTGCACAGCGGCTCCGGACCCATCCGAAGGAGCATTGTCCGAAGGTCCTGCAACTGAAATATTCAAAGGCCTAGTTGGCTCTCGTGGAGTCCGCTTCGCCATCGGTTCAAATGGCCGACAGGCTGCAAAAGCGCCTCACTGACGACGGCCGAACCTGAAGCTGGCTCTGCTTGTTCAACATCATCTGTTTTGAACCTCGGAGGCCTGTCTTTATCCTTGCGTCGTTTGTGAACTCCGGTAGTCGGAAGCATGTCAGACGACATTTTGTAATTAAATCGCCTACCGAAGTAATGAAATGCAAAATCGTACCTTCGTTTAATCGTACATTGATTAAATCTAGCACAAAACCGACAACTAGCTATGTCGTGGTCAGGGCCTAAGCAAGGAATACAGTAAGAATGAAAATCCTTATGAGGTATTTGCTTCCCACATGAAATACAATTATCAACTTTTTCTGACATCGGACTGGAGCAAGAAAAGTTTCAACGGGTACTTAGCTTTGAAAAGGAGAAGAAAGTCTTCGGACTGAAGTGCGTAAGAAAAAATAGTCAGGAGTCAGCTGACCGGCACTTGCGAACTGCTTTCACCGCATGGCAAGAAAGACTGGAGAACATGGCGTCAGCTGCCAGTTTTGTACTCCTGGCGCACTAACATCACGGAGCATGGCTGAGCAGCCGACGCCGGACACAGACTTTGGGATTCTGGCCGGCCGAGGACTGCCTGCTGGCAGGGGAGAACCCTACAGTGATGACTGCAACAGTGAAACACGATGAACATCTGCGGTCCTACAAGAGGCCTCCAAGGAATCAAAACCACATTGTAAAGTATGCTTTCCAACCTGTTCTGCTGCATGCAATAATTCCTGTAATTCTTTATTTTCCACACAATCAGAAATCAACATCATTTTCTGTTTCAATAAGCCCATAACATGCTGTTGATATTTAAGCATATGAAACTGGCAGTTTAAGGCCCCGATTGCCAAGGTTGCAGACGTATAAACCTTCTTTCCCCATCTATCCAGCGCCCTGGAATCTGTATAAGAGGGGGTAAGATTTTTGGCTGTAGAGGCCTTTGCACCTTTGGAACCCTGTGAGATATCAGCAGCAGGATTATTGAATAGAAATTTGTGGGAGTCAGGAACCCTGTAATATCTGTCTGGCTTACTAGGGAACGGAGGTAGGGAATCAGGAGCCATGTTTGATTCCAAAAACACATCATCAACAATGTCTAATACAGGAGGTATTGCCAAAGGCCTATACTGGGGAAGAAGAAGAAAATCCCGAAGCCTCTTTTCCGATTCAGAGAAATCCTGACTTTCCCAATGAAAATGTTCCCTTAAAGTATGCAAGGTTTCTCCAAAAGACTCAGGAGGAGATGCAGATGGGATGGATTATTCTGCATCTGAATCCTCATAGGGAGGAATAGAAAATTCCTGATCAAAAGAGGAATCAGGAGATGGAAACCTTATCTGAAGATTCATAATCAGTGTCTTGCCTAGGCCTCTTAGCAGGGGGGTTTGGAAACCCCTGATTAAGGTAATTAAGTCGTCAGCCATTTTGATCCTCTGTTTTTTAGGCATAGGAGCCTGAGCATGTGGCTCATGCATCTTTTTCTTAGACTTAGAAGATGTTTTTAATCTTGTTTTTGAAGCTGGCATTGGTTTTATATAAAAATGTTGAGGCCTGAAAACACCCTCAGAAGCCAGTGCCTGCTCAGCGGCTCTGGACCCATCCAAGGGAGAGACATCCACGGGTTCAATACTCTAAGAATCTTGCAGCATACCAGACTCCGCATGGGTCTCGGTAGAGGCCTGCGACTCAAAAGTAGCGGCTATCAGGGGCTGCGAAAGCACCTCACTGAGTACCGGCGAACCGGAAACTGGCTTAGGAGAAGCTTCGTCGGTTTTGGACCTCGACGGTCTTATTCTTTGTGTTTTTTGTGAACTCCAGTAGTCGGACTGCTAACCGACGACATTTCAGGGTAATTAAATCTGGATCCAAAATATTTTGAAGCAAAAATATACCGACGCTTAACAGTGCGTTGGTTAAATCTAGCACAAAACCGACAGTAAGGCACGTTATGATCTGGGCCTAGGCAAGGAATACAGTACAAATGAAAATCCTTATGAGGTATTTGCTTCCCACAAGTAATGCAATTATTAACTTTTACTGACAATCGGTAAGGAGCAAGAAAAAGGTTTCCCAACAGGATACTTAGCTTTAGTTGAAGACTTCGGTTGTGAAACTCGAATGCAAAAATTTCAGGAGTCGGTCGACCGGCACTTGCAAACTGCTTCTTCTTTGGGCACCGTACGGCAAGAAAGACTGAAGAAAATGGCATTGGCTGCATGTTTTATACCCCTGATGACCTGACGTCATGGAAGAGGAGACAGCAACCGACGCAGGACCCAAGACTTTGTTATTCAGGCCGACTGAGGGCAACCTGCCAGCAGATTACCAAATGTAATGACTGCAACAGTGAAACACAAAGAACATTTAGTTCCTTCCTGTTTGTTCGGATACCAGACATATGGCACTGTCCATCTTAACTGAACTCACACCCTTGGGGAAACAGTCCTGAAAGTCCTGCAAAGCGAGGAGAACTTTTCTCATCTCCAACATGATGTGAAGATTAACCTCAGTTATGAGCCATTTTCCTTGGACAGTCGACCCTTCAAACTGCCCCCACCTCAGAACAGAGGTGTCCATTTTGACTGTATATGGGGGGGGGGCAAATGATTTTCTGGTGGACACCAGGGGGAACTTCAACCACCACCTGATTGGGAGGGTGGCCTAATGGTTAAGGTGTTTGCCTTACAAACACAAGGTGCAGGGTTTGAGTCTCACAAGGGATTAATTGGCTAGGCTTAAAATGGCTCGCAAGGGCAGTTAGCTTAGTATGAATCTATGAACCTATGAACCTATGATCTCTACACAACTGTCAACATGAAACAGCTTTTGTGGTTAAAAACAAAATCTGAACTTAGGAATGCACAGGAAAGGTATATGACATACTTTGCATGGACAAAGAAGATGGGGTAAACTTTTAAATGTGGCGGGCTTGTAGCACATCAAATAAAAAATGATTAAGTGGACCAAGTGATACATGGCTGTTGTCAAAATATGGGTTTCTAAAACGGTATTCTGATTTGTTGCAAATTTCAGTTATGCACCTAACACTCCCATCGTCTGCATCATATTTAAAGGCAGTAACAAATAAGAATTTCTGACTTTATTTACTGTAGAAAAAATTTCAAAACAGTTACACATCCCAAGATACCTTTACAGAAAAGCTTTATGAAATTGTAAGAGTGAGGGAAAAAAGTTCAGTATTTCACACATGTATTGCCATTACATTACAATTTTCCTTCTCCCTAAACAAAATACTTCTAACTTACCAGCCTCTGGCTTACGCTAATAATATCACCAAAATACTTGATAGCTGGCCTGAACCTTTCCTGCATATCACAGCAGAAAAATGCAGTGGTCGAAGGTGTCAAATTCCCCAAGACTGTCATCTGAAATGCAAACAATAACTCACATTTAGTCATCAGTTCAAGTCTATTCAAGTACTCATCAATAAAGCTGAAGCCTTTTTTATTTGGAAAGAAAATAATAAGCTATCTTCAAACAGGAAAAAAAAGAAGTTATGTTCTTACCATAACGTTCCATGTGGAGTGTTCATCTCGCCTTTGTTCTTACACACGGGTTTGGAGCCGATCCTCGGCTCGAGATAGCAAAGCTCTGCATCTTAGAGAAGCTCGAGACCAGGCTATATCCCACAATCCTCCCTGCCATTACTCAGATCTAGTTTGCAGGCAAACCAGACTAACAATAAACCTGAGGTGCTAAGGCTACATACTGCTACAAATATTCAGAGACACCATCTCACTGACAAATAAACTAAAGGGTAACGAATATACCCTATGAGGTAAGAGGTAATATATACCCGAAGAGGTAAAGACATGTGGACCAGACTCTAGTCCTACTGCTCTTCCAAACACGTGAGGGAGGGAAGGGGGAATGTAAGAACAAAGGCGAGATGAACACTCCACATGGAACGTTATGGTAAGAACATAACTTCTTTATGTGAGAGTGTTCAATCTCGCTGTTTGTTCTTACACACGGGTAGCGTCCCTAGCTCAGTCACCCTGAGTGACTCATGGAAGAACGTTCCTGAGCACAGTGGAACCAAAAGATGTCCTGTCTTTGGAGGCTTTGTCAACCCTATAATGAGCGATGAAAGTATGTGGTTTAGACCACGTGGCTGCTGCACAAATCGTGTCCAAAGGCAGGCGAGCTGCATGAGCCAAGGAAGTGGAAACGGATCTAGTAGAATGGCCCTTAGGTTTGGTGGGCAAGGCCTGATTTGACTTAGAATACACAAAGGCTATACAATCAGTAAGCCATTTAGAAAGCGCACGTTTTGTAACTGCCATGCCCTTTTATTGTCTGCAAATGCAACAAAAAGTTGATCTGTTTTTCTGTAATCTTTAGTCCTGTCCAAATAAAATCTTAGCTGTCTGTGGACATCTAACTTGTGCAGCATATATTCCAACTTGCTGGTATGGTTTTTGAAGAAAGTAGGGAGTTCAATGGACTGATTAATATTTATGACAGAACATACCTTAGGAAGGAAAGACGGATTTGTTCGTAAGGAAGCTCTATCTGGGTGGAAAATTAAGTAAGGTGGTTTAATTGACAGTGCTTGCAGCTCTGACACTCTCCGAGCTGAAGTAACCGCTACAAGAAAAAGAGTCTTCCACGACAAAAACTTCAGGAGGCAAGAAGAGGCTGGTTCGAAGGGTGGCAACATTAGTTGTGACAATAACAAATTTAAATTCCATGGGAATAAAGGGTCTCTGACGGGCGGTCGAAGATGGAAGAAACCTTTCATAAAAGCCTTACAAAGCCTGTGGGACATAATAGAAGAACCGTCCTCACCAACATGGAAGTTGGATATGGCCGCCAACTGTACTCTTAGTGTGGAAGTAGAGGCTCCTTCGTGGAAAAGGATGGATAGAAATTCTAGAACTTTATGTAAAGGAGCAACCAGGGGGTCCAAGTGTTGACTAGATGCCCAGTATACAAAGCATTTCCATTTACTCTTGTAGAGTTTTGTAGTGGAAGCCTTATGAGAGGCAAGTAAAATGCATTGAACTGCCGGAGAAAGTAGATCAGACCTAGCTAGGCGGGGAAGTGGAGCAGCCAAGCTGCTAGTTTGAGGGATAGAAGAGACGGGTGAGGAACTCCCGACGAATGTGTCAGTAGATCTGGTACTGGGTCCAGGATCCACGGTTCCTCTGTTTGATGGGCTCGAAGAAAGGGGAACCATATCTGTCGAGGCCAGAATGGGGCTATGAGTATAATTGTCCTTTCCAGGTTCATGGCTTTCTGAAGAAATTTGGGAATCAAGGGGGTAGATGGAAATGCATATAGGAGACCCGGGGGCCAATCGTGTATCAGTGCGTCCCTGGGGACATCCCCTGGAGGGGGTAGAAGGGCAAAGTCGCTTCTGCATTTGGTATTCATAGGGGAGGCGAATAGATCGCAGCAAGGCTGGCCCCATTTGCGGAAAATTCTTTCCGCCACCTGTAGTTTGAGGGACCACTCGTGAGGTAACAGGATGGCTCTGCTTAACCTGTCCGCAATGACGTTGGATGACCCCGGGATGTGCGTTGCTATCAGAAAGCGACCCGTGGACTCTGCCCATTGCCAAATTCTCATGGCCTCTCTGCATAATGGGTAAGATCTGGTTCCCCTTGTTTGTTTATGTACCAGACTACAGACATGTTGTCTGTCTGAACTGCTACTGTTCCTAGAGGTAGGAGGGTTTGAAAGTGTTGCAATGCCAAGAACACCGCCCTCATTTCCAGAACATTTATGTGCAGGTTGTACTCCATGTTGGACCATTCCCCTTGGACTGTTCTTCCCTGAAAAAGTCCCCCCCACCCTATCAGAGAAGCGTCCGTGGTTATAGTGGCCGTCGGACTCGGTAGAACAAATGGACGACCCATAGTGAGATTCTGACTGGACACCCACCATGAGAGGTCTCGCTTGCAAGAATCTGTTATCAGAATCTCGTGCGTCAGGGGTAACTGCTGGAACGACCACTGCGTGAACAGCAGCCATTGGAGGAGCCTCATGTGCAATCTCCCCATAGGAACTGCAATCAGGGACGCTGCCATGAGTCCCAAAACCTTCAACACCAATTTGGCCGGGGCTTTCTTGCATTGCAGTAGAAGAAGAACCTGCTCCTTGAGGGATGAAGCCCTTACTTGAGGGAGCTTTACCAATGTTAAGCGCGTATCTAGGTCTGCTCCGATGAATGAAATATGCTGTGAGGGCAGTAAGGCAGATTTTTCGAAGTTTATGGAAATCCCTAGGTGGGAACAAAGGTTGACTGTATAGTCTCTGGCTTGTATGAGGCGACGCTCGGTGGTGGCGGTGAGGAGCCAGTCGTCCAGATAGGGAAACACCCGGAATCCTAGACATCTCAAGTGAAACGCTACCACTGCCATGCATTTGGTGAATACCCTGGGGGCTGAGGTGAGCCCAAAGGGCAGGGCTCGAAACTGAAAATGACTGGCTCCCAGCCGGAAGCGCAGGTGATCTCTGGACGGTCTGGCCATCATGATGTGGTAGTACGCGTCCTTGAGATCTATCGAGCACATCCAGTCGTCCTTCTGCAAAAATGGAAGGATCGATTGAAGCGTGACCATCCGGAACTTTTCCTTCTTCACGAAGGTATTGAGATTGCTGAGATCCAAAATGGGTCTCCAGTCCCCTGTCTTTTTTGGAACTAAAAAGAACCTTGAGTAAGTTCCGGATCCTTTTTGGTCCGCCGGGAATGGCTGAATGACTTTTTTTTTTGAGCAGCTTTGAAATTTCTATTGCTGCTGGGCCTCGCAGACGGGATGGCACATCTGGAGACCTTCTTTGTTGGGGTGGAGTAGACAAAGGGGATTTTGTATCCTCTGGTTACAATGCTTTTTACCCAGGAGTCTGAGGTGAGAGTTAGCCAGGCCTGTGGGTATAAAGCCAAGCGACCCCCGACTGCCTCCAGAGCAGGACAGTCGGGCCCCCATTCAGGAGTGCTGGAAAGGCTTACCAGGGATAGGATCCCTGTCGCCTTGGTTCTGCGGACCCACTCTGCCGCCGGGGCAACGTCTTCCATGTCTGCCCCCCCTCTGCCTCTGGGGGGGGTTCACTCTGTGTGGCCTGGAAAGATCCCTGAGTTCTACGGAACCACATTTTTCTGCCTCGTTGCCCTTTGGGGTACGGTCTAGATGGAATGGAAAAACGGACTCCGACAGCAGCCAGAGTCTTTCCCTCCTGCTCACACCAAGTTAATGTCTCTTTCACTTTGGGCCCAAAAAGAGTGGCACCATCAAAGGGGGCGTTGGCGAAGGAAGACTTGAAGGCTTCCGCAAATGAGCACAGCCGCATCCAGGATTGTCTTCGTAGAGCAATCGCTGAAGCTGCGGCTCTACTCGACCCTTCAGCCGCATAGGAGATGAGCCTCATGGACGAGTTCACTATGGAGGTAAGGGTGCTAAGCTGTGCTGTTACCTTATCTGAAACAGCAGCATCTGTGTTACCCTGGAGGGTATCTCCCAGCTCCTTGATGAGATCCCTTTGTAGACGTGTAAAATGTGTCAAATAGTTTAGCGAACGCATGGAAAAAGTCGCTGAACTAAAAACACGCTTCCCGTATCTGTCCATAGTCCTAGAATCCTTATTCGGAGAATGAACAGAAGAGGAAGACTCCGACATCTCCTTTTTAGTGGCTGCAGCCACCACCATAGCGTCAACCGGGACTCCTTTGGTGAGATAAGTCTTGTCCTGGGGGGGGTGGTAATAAATTTGTTTGGTTTTCGAGGGACCGGTTCCACTGTGTCCGGTGTCTCCCACGCCCTTCGAGCAATCAAATCCATTAACTCATCGAAGGGCGGAGTAACCCAGGAGGTAGAAGGTTGAGCACCAAAAGCCTTCAGCAACACCGACTCGTCCTCAGTGGGGGCTAGGGACTGCCAATCACCCCTCTGTTTTAATATCTCCAATATGTCCGCAAATGAGACATCCTCGGAGGGGGATTTTGGGGACCCCTCTGACTCATCCAAGTCAGTGTCAGAAGTCAGAGATTCCTGTGGGGAATCTAAGTGCCTCCTCTTGCACAATCTTTTCCTCGGAACCTCATCGGAGGGGGATTCCGGTGAGGCCTCCGAGGAACAGGGGGCATTCCTCTGGGGATGGCTGAGACAATGGTGCTCCACGCTTTGGATGTGTCATGGGAACAGAAACAGAGAGCGGCTCCTTAAGGGAGGGAGAAGACGCGTCCGATGAAGTGGTTGTCTGTGTAGACAAAACCTTCCTCATAAGGTCAAAAACCCCTGAACCTCGGGTCGAGGACTCCCCGGTTCAAGAACATGGAAGAATCCGAGACACGGGCCCATGGGTCTCGACCCGAGGACGGAGCCGAGCCAATCTGCGCCGAGGCCCGAGAGGGAGAGTCGGCACCGAAGGTCGGCACGACTCGGTCCCGGAACCAAGGAGAGATCGTCGACTCCGCGACTCACCTATAGGTTCCGATGGAGTCGAGGTAAATGGTGTCGATCGTGCAATGGACGGTTTTGGCACCGAGGGCTCCACTATCATTGGCTCATCCTCTTCCGGCTCCGAAGACTGGATGGGTCTCGAAGGAGGACCTGTTGGAGATAAGGGAAGGCCTTCAAGTTTCGACACCAATTGGGAGGAAACTGCAATCAATTTGGAAAGGGCCGTGTTCTCCATAAGTTTCTGCACGACACGATCCACATCAGTATCGGATAATGGTCTGGAAGATCGGGTCAAAGGGGCCGAAGATGGCACCGACCGAAGAATAGAAGGTGGCGGTAGTTCCGACACCGGTTCCAAAACCTGGGGCTCAGTGAGAGATAAACGTTCGATGCTCGGCCCTGAAGTCTGAGGAACCGGCGAACGAACTTTAGAAGATGTACTCGGAGCCGATGACATGGGCTCCGACATCTTCGACCCCTTCGAGGACTTAGAAGCCTGGTCAGACTTGTCCAAGGCCTCCTGGAAAGCAGGCTTCAGAAGTCCCCTGTCTATAAGTTTCCTGCGTCTATCTGTCATGACCCTCCCACTGAGGGAATGGCAAATAGAGCAATCCTCTTGCAAGTGGAGAGGGCCAAGACAGTAGACGCAGGAAGTGTGGTTGTCAGTGATGGACATTTTCTGTCCACATTGACACCTTTTAAAACCAGACTTGGCTTTTTCAGACATAACAGTAAACTCACTGTAAAAAAGATAGAATTTAACACTAGCTAATATTAAGGGAAAAAATAAAGCTATAGAAGGGTAGGCCCCAAAAGGGAAACCTATAAAAAAACTAACTACAATACACACACACACACTATAGTATCAGAAAATAAATTATCAAAAACTATAGAACTATAGAAGTATAAGAACTTTTGACAAAAAAAGACTATCTTATCTGTCTAATAACAGTTTTCTCTGGTCCGAGCTCTCTGAATGATGTGACCCGTTGCAGCGGCAAACTAGATCTAAGTAATGGCAGGGAGGATTGTGGGATATAGCCTGGTCTCGAGCTTCTCTAAGATGCAGAGCTTTGCTATGCGGCCGACTCGGAGCCGAGGATCAGCTCCGAACAAACGGCGAGACTGAACACTCTCACATTAAATGTTTACTTTTGGGCTATTCGGATGCTTCCTCGGAGAGTGACCTAATGAAACACCAGAGTAAAACTTAGTTTAATAAATAATGGTTTGTTGTTATAAAGGAAGTTTTATTACCCTCCTCCTATTTTTTTAGAACAGGTCTATCACGTTTTATTAGCTGTTACTCATCATAATTGTAAATTAAAAACTAAAAAACACAGTAAGCTCAGAAAAAAAACTTTAAAATTGTAAACTTCTATAGTGAAAGGCTATTGATGTAAAAATGTGCATTTAACACATTTCAAAAAAGCAGACCACATCTTATGTACAATACAGCAAAAGCAGTAAAATAAACACAGATAGGACAAATGTAATATTAATGTAATACACATTCCTGAAATACAGACTACTGTGAAACCAAAAATAGGTTTCATTGAGTCTATGGATTAAGTAAACAATTTTTAAAACAGTTTCTATTAAATTACAAAAATTTCAGGGACAGATTCCAAGACAGTGGGGGAGTACATGGTGCCCACAACACAATAAAGTGGCAGCTGCCCTGGATGGCAGACACCACCAAAGACAGAGGGCCGGATTCTAAAAGAATTGCAGTCAAATGTAAGTGACCACTTGCACTGCGATCAGATCTTTTGGAAACTGGATTCCTGTAGCAAGCCTGTTTATACATAGGCTTTAAAACAAAGTAACTCACTTACGCTGACAGCAAGTCTTACAGAATCAGAGCAGACTTGCATTGAGAGCAACTCTTTTGGAATCTGGCTCACAAAGTGTTCTATCTCAGTTTTTATATACACTGCAGCACTTTAGTTACAAAGTGCCATGATATAATTTCACTCAGTCTTACAAAAAAATAGGTGGATGGTTTCTTAATAAAAAGCTTTGCAAATTTTTCATTATGAATACACTCACATAATAGTATTGGAATCATCAGTAACTTTAGTTGAGGGACTGTGTGGGTGGTTTGCAACCCGTGCATGCATTATAGTGTATCCATTAAAGTCTATGGACCCATTTGCACTGAGTCCCTACATGGACAATAAAGAGGGTAAAAGTCAATTAAATTGTCAGTGATATCATTTAGGGAAATACACTTTTTTTATGTAAAGATTCAGTTTAAACTTGGCACGGTAAAACAGGCAGCAATATGAAGAAAATGCAGGATGACACTGACAGCACCACATGCTGGGAATACGTAAGGTAAAATAGTAACAGTGATGAAACACTTCAACTCATTACTAAAAGCAGTCCTACAGGGTAATGGTTATAAACTGCTAACAGTACAGTGCAGGTCTCAAAGATGAAACTGCAAAGAAGAGACATGTTACTTTATAACAGCATTTTATCCCAGAAGACAGGGATAAAGCTCATAGTAACAATTGGCAAAGGAGGAAATACAGGGACACTTTTTAAAAGCACACACCATTTACTAAGAAAGCTGTTAGAATAAGAGAATTATTAATCAAAAGCACTGCCACCAAATTAAAATATATGTCTGTGTGTATGTAACAACTTTAAGCCTCACTGCTGTCCTGTCTGCAGCACAACTGAAGTGATGTACTGAATAAGTACTTCTTCAGTATGGGAAAATGTCTCCAGCATTCTGCATGCATTCTCTACAGTCCCACGCCATTCTGATAATGAGGTGCAAAAGTTCCAAACTGAAAAACTCCCCAAATGGGTGTGCAGACGATGCTCCAACACTAGTAACTAAAACCAACTCTGTATAGAAGAAAACTGTAAAACAGTAAATCACTCAAATACTGGCCAAAATAACCTACTGAAGGCACAGTATATGTACAATCTCCACTTTAAAAAAACAGATAGAGTGTTTTCATTCCGTGAACCAGAACTTCATCAGAATCTAAACAGATATTATCTTAGTTCAGTATAAACTTCTCCTTTAAAGAGAGTTACAAATTAAGTACAATCATTATAGCTTTCATAAAATTCACTATATTCAAAGGTATTTACTAAATAACTTTATGGTCATTTAAAATGAAAATCAGGTTTGTGTACACCATAACCTACATAATTCATTTAAAACTAACTGTTCAGTACTACACAATTAATTCTTAATCATTTGCATGCTAAAAAATATAAAATTTACAAACTGTTTACACAGAGTTAAGTGTGTGTGTCTTTCGGCTTTTCCCGGTTAGGGGTCGCCACAGCGGAACTCCGGTCCGCTAATGATTGGCAGTAGATTTTCACGTACTGGCTTGCCGGGCCTAATGCACAACCTTCAACGAAGGAACGCCCATTCACGCATGTCGACACACAGAAGACGCTCTAACTGAGAATCGAACGGGCAACGTCTAACTGTGAGGCGACAATGCTACCGCAGCACCACCACCGCAGTCTTAGACAGAGTTAAGTGCTTGCTATAAATAATTTATAGCAAAAAAAAGGAACAGATATATTGTATAAAAAAATAATGAATTATAAATGTAGTGACTGCACTCTGAGAACTGAAGAAACAGAAACCATCTCATTCAGACTTGGGGGTGAATGACATTTAACCTAAGTTGCCAAACAAGTTCTTTAAGTTCCAGTTTTAATGACCAATCCCCCCGCCAGGGTCTATATACACTTTTTTCTAATATAGCAAATTTAAACTGGCAAGTGATACCACATGTAAGGGAATGTTTATCAAGTGCATTGTTAGAATTTTTAACCTTAAATGTCACTGTCCAAGGCCAAGAATACAGCTTCTATGGGACCTGACAATATCCCTGGCTGTGTTCTACATGAACTACAGAGTGAACTGGCACCTCACCTGTGTGCCCTGTTCAACCACAGCCTCACCTCAGGCTTTGCGCCTACCGAATGGTGCACTGCTACAGTCATCCCTCTCCACAAAGGAGAAGCAACTACAGACCCTGGGAACTATCGCCCCATTAGCCTGACAAGTCTGATATGCAAAGCTATGGAACGCATCATCATGGACCTAATAAACAAGGATATAGGGAACCTCCAAACTCTGGATCCCACACAGTTTGGTTTTGTGTAGATCATGCCTGCTCAACCTGGTCGACTTCTTTGAGTCAGTCACCAGAGCTGTGGATGAAGGCAAGGTGGTTCATACAGCCTACCTTGATCTGGCCAAGGCCTTTGATACCATTCCCCACTCAGGAATCATAGAAAACCTCACTAAGCTAGGCATCAACACTTACATCACTAGGTGGGTTGCAAACTGGCTCACAGATAGAACCCACAGTGTGAATGTAGCTGATTCCAAGTCAGACTGTCCACCAGTCACGAGTGGAGTCCCACAGAGTTCGGTCCTGGGTCCTCTCCTGTTTGGCATCTACCTCTCTGAAGTTCAAGCCAACACAAAGGGACTCTGGCTGACAAAGTTCACAGACGATTGCAAGTGGGGAGTCATAATTAACTTGCCATGTGATGCTGACATCTTACAGAAAGGTCTCAGAGACCAATGACTAGTGTCAGAACCATGACCTTAAGCTCAATGCCAAAAAATGTGTTGTCATACCCTTTGGGAAAAACCCAGTTCCCATAAATTACCACATCGATGGTAGTCGACTGAACACAGAAGGCGTCATAAGAGATCTGAGAACACAGGTTGACAGCAACCTCTCTTTTGACCACCACATTGCCACTGTGGTCAGAAAGTCCTTCTATATGGCACATCTCATTACTAAGGGTTTTGCATCCAGGAAGAAAGAGGTCATTGTCTCCCTCTACTCTTCCCTCATTAGGCCAATCATCGAGTACAATGCCCCATTTGGCATGTACCTCACTAGACACTTACAACAACTGGAGAGGCCGCAAAAATACCTCACAAAGAGGATTTTAGGCCTTAAACACTTGTCCTATATGGACAGACTCAAAAAACTCCCACTATTCTCTGTCTCATATCACCTACTTAGGGCGATCTCTGCTTGACTTACAAAGCCATGTCTGACCCAGCTCTGTTAGAAATGCTACATCTAAAAAAATCCCAATCCCTCCGCACTACACGCTCCAGAGACCTCAACCTCATTACCATAATCAATGGAACAAGCTGGAGGGGACAGGTTCATAACCTAGTGACTGCCCATGCTATGGAACAGACTTCCCATACATGTGAAGCTGGGCACCTCACTGGCCCTCTTCAAGAGAAATCTTGATGAGTGGATGGAAAATAGAAAATTCACTCCGGGGATCACTCCAGTGGCTCTACTTGACAGAGGCACTGGGAACTAAGGTCGGTGGCACGATGCCAGGACAATCCTATGGGCTAGGCTTGTAAAGGCTCCAGGGTCATTAACCTAGTAAACACCTATGAACCTATATAAGTGTCTGTAAAACCTTTTATGAAGTGCACATTCAGTTTTCCCTATATAAAAACTTGAACAAGTACAAAAGGAGATATAAACCACCCCATTTGTTCTACAATAAATCCTACTTGGTAAAATATGGTTAAGACCATTGTCTAATGTGATTTGCTCAGCAACCATAATATGTGCACACTGAAGTACCACATTTAGTTGTCCCTATACTTGTCTTAATAACTGAATTTTTTTTATTATGACATTCCATATATTATTAAAAATAATAGCGGTTTTGAATACAAAGGTTGAGCTTCTAGAATGTATAATATTTCAATCCCTTTTAATAAGATCTTTAAATTTTCTGACACAATCATTATATTCAATAATTAAAGCCCCATTAAAATTAGTCTGGGAGGGCAAAGGAGGTGAGCAATCAGTATTTTGAGTTATGATAGCCTTCCCGATCACAATACCAAACCAGGGGACATATCTTTTCCCCATTCTGAAAGAATAGGTTCAGTAATACCCTGAATGAAAAGTAAGGGGTAACCTCTCTCAAAAAATATCTGTCCCAAATGGTGAAATTCAACAATCAAATCCTTTTTCATAGAAGTCGTATATGCTATATGTATAAATTGACTTCTTACAAGACTTTTTTTGAACCATCGGATGAAAACTATTGAAATAAAGGTATGAATTACTAAAAGTGGGGTTTTGTTAAATCCTAGATGCAACCCATTGTTTTTTAAACTAATACATTCATCCAAGAAATTGATACCAAATTCATTGTATTGCCATGTAAATTTAAGAACGGTCATGTTATTATTCAAACATTTAACAAAATCATCCATCAATTCTTCTGAACCTGACCATAAAATAAAGATATCCAAGATACAACTTGTAATGCTTAAAGAAACACTGGTTAAAACTGGGCTTTTTCCCAGGCTAAAAGAACCAAGTTGGCATAAATGGGGGCACAAGCTGCTCCCAATGAAACTCCCTTAACCTACCTAAAAAGTTCTCCCTTGAACAAAATAAAATTACTGTCAAGAACCATAGTAGTGAGGTCCCACAAGGAGTTGTATATTAGGAAGAAAAGTGCAACCAACAAGACTATCATGAAAATGCTCCATTCCTTCTACTCTGGGAATACAGGTAAATAAGTCTGTAAAATCAGTAGCAAGAAACTTATCAACTTCCAACCACAGAAAGGAAGAAAATTTGCCCAGAAGTCCCATGAATCTTTCAGCAAATGTAATTTGTCTTTAAATAAAGGGGTTCAATATGTATCGGTGAATGTAGCTAGTGGATATGTTTTTTTGACTCATAAACAATGGGTCTAAATTATAAATGCTCTTGTGAACTTGGGGAATTCTGAAAAAAGGTACACAGAGCTATCTGAGAAAGAGCTCCTGATCTGTGATATATAGCAAGAAGTAGCCTGTTTTGTTTTACTTATTTGTAGTAGTTATTGCTTATTCTAGATATTTATAGCAATTTTAAGTATACTGCATATTTGTACTGTATGTCATAGCTATTGGCTCACTGCTGATTTTCTGCTGTGATAAACATTTCTGTAGTGTTTTCTGCCTAAAATAGTTTAGGTCGTAGCTGTAACATTGTCCATATTCCTGATTGCGTTGTGGGCTTAGTTGCTTGTTAGAGGCTGTTTTATGAGTTCATTGTTCAGACCATCTTAGTTAGCAAAGACCATCCCTCACACCAGTGAGAGTTTAGTTGTATGGTCATTGTCTAGTTGGGTTGCCAAGTCTATGGTTTGGAGAAAGCACCTCATTGGTTCTTTTGAGCTTTTTTTTAAAGCTGTTTCAGGTTTCAACTTTCTGCTAAGAAGTTAACTTGAGTGTTTCAGCAATTACACACAGAGCTATCTGAGGAGGAGCACCTGATCTGTGATGTATAGCAATAAGTAGCCTGTTTTTTTGTAGTAGTTACTGCTTATTCTAGATATTTATAGCAATTTTATTGCATATTGCATACTTTACTGTACTTCATAGCTATTGGCTTACTGCTGGTTTTCTGCTGTGATAAACATTTCTGTAGTGCTTTCTGCTTAAAATAGCTTCCCACCCTCCCTCCCTATTGGCATCTTATCTTATACCTGCTGACCTTGCAGTTGCCCACCCCTACTATAAATTTGATCTTGGACACTCCTCCCAGTCTAGTGGCATTAGCTAATTCGACCTAATACATAGAGAACATCCGAGAAGGCCAACCCACTTAGTTTCTTTCCTTCTGTTCCTCCTTTCTCCCTTTCTTAAAAAAAAAATACAAATTGCTTGAATCTCCTTGTGTTGACTGTGCTTCT
The DNA here is from genome assembly GCF_019279795.1 of Protopterus annectens. Lineage (NCBI taxonomy): Eukaryota > Metazoa > Chordata > Ceratodontiformes > Protopteridae > Protopterus > Protopterus annectens. Next base: position 326,773,264 of record NC_056728.1, read on the forward strand.
CAAACATTTTGGAAATAGAGTACATTTTGGTGCATTTATTAAAAAACAGTTAGTTATGTACTCACCATAACGATCGATGTACGTGGTCCATCTCGCCTACATTCATTACTGATGGGTTCAGAGCCGATAATCGGCTCAGACTCGGCCGACTATTTTCTAGCACAAAGTCTCTAATTGGCTGGGCTAACCCATATCCCAGGATGCACCTCTCCCAAACCCCCAGATCTTGTTTGCATACATCTGAGTCACTCCACATACACCAACCTCAGTAAGAGGAGCATCATCCACCAGGAAAAGGGAATAAACCGATTCTGAAGGGTCTCAGAGCAATTATCCTCCAAATCCTTCAAGCAGGGGGCAGGTGGGAGGGTACATAAGAATGTAGGTGAGATGGACAACATATATCAATCGTTATGGTGAGTACATAACTAACTGATGTTATGTGGTCCTATCTCGCCTACATTCATTACTGATGGGACAGCGTCCCTAGCACCTCTAACCCGGGAGGCTCATAAGAAAATACTCCTGAGAACCATGGAACCAAAGGAAGCCCGGCCTCTAGATGCCACGTCCAGCTTGTAATGAGAGATAAAGGTGTGATGAGAAGCCCAGGTAGCCGCTGCACAAATGTCATCCAAGGAAAGCCTGGCATGATACGCTATTGAAGTCGAGACCACCCTAGTGAAATGAGACTTGACTGGGAAGGGTAAGTTTCTGCCTGCTGATGAGTAAATAAAGGTAATGCAATCCTTAATCCACTTGGAAATTGTGCACTTGGAAACAAAACTACCGAAAAAGAGACAAACAATTGTTCTGATTTTCTTACGTGTTTTGTCCTGTGTAAATAGAACCTTAGTTGTCTATGCACATCCAGTTGATGAAATTTGAACTCCGCCTTGTTGGAGAAGTTGGGAAAAAACACAGGTAACTCAATGGATTGGTGGAGGTTAAATGTAGACGACACCTTAGGAAGAAAGGACGGATTAAGTCTCAAGGATACCCTGTCCTTATGGAATATCAAATACGGGGGCCTAATGGACAATGCTTGAAGTTCTGATACTCTTCTAGCCGAAGTGATGGCCACTAAGAAAGCCGTCTTCCAGGATAAGAATTTCAGTTCGCAAGTGGCAGCCGGCTCAAAGTGCGGAGAAGTGATGGCTTGCAATACCAGATTTAAATCCCATGGTGTGACGGGTTCTGACATGGGGACGCAGTAACCAGGCTCCTTTCAAAAAGGCCTTGCAAAGTTTATGGCCCATAAGAGAGGGCTCACAGGATACATGGAAGTTAGAAATGGCCGCCAGCTGCACTTTAATGGTCGAGGGAGGAGAGACCTGTCGGAAGAGCATAGCTAAAAAGTCTAAGACCACCGATATAGGGGCTGTGAAAGGGTCCAGACCTTGTGCCTGAGCCCAGATGGAAAATCTCTTCCATTTGCTAGAGTAAATTCTTCTGGTGAAGGATTTGTGAGACGACGACAGAATATGTACCACCTCAGGTGAAAAGGAATGTAGTCTAACTATCGATGGAAGTGGAGCAGTCAGGCTGTCAACCTGAGGGATGGAGCTGTCCCGACATATGAGTCAAAAGGTCTGGTACTGGATCCAGAGTCCAAGGACCATCCACAGTGAACTGCTGAAGGAAGGGGAACCAGACCTGGCGGGGCCAGTGTGGAGCAATTAGAATCATCTTGCTTCCCAAGTGAATGGCTTTCTGAATCACTCTTGGTAACACAGGAAATGGAGGAAAGGCATAGAGCAGACCGGAAGGCCAACTGTGGACTAGAGAGTCCCTGGGTGACTCCCCCTGTGGGGGGATCAGAGTGAAGTAGTTGCTGCATTTGGCATTAAGGGGACTGGCAAAGAGATCGCAACAAGGCTGACCCCACCTGCTGAAGATCCGAGTCACAACTCGGTTGTTCAGGGACCACGCGTAAGGCATCAGAATAGCGCTGCTTAGCCTGTCTGCTATCACGTTGGATTTTCCCGGAATGTGCATTGCCACTAGAAACCGTTGGGAAGACACTGCCGAATTCCACACTCTCATGGCTTCTCTGCAAAGGGGGTAAGACTTGGTTCCCCCTTGCTTGTTCAGGTACCAAACAACTGACATGCTGTCTGAGTGAATAGCAATTGTTCCCCCGGGGAAGAGAGCTCTGAAGTGCTTGCAACGCTAACAGCACTGCTCTCATCTCCAGGACATTGATGTGTAAGTGTACCTAGTGATCCTGCCACATGCCTTGTACTGTTCAGCCCAGATAATGCCCCCCCCACCCTATCTGGGAAGCGTCCGTGGTCACTGTGGCAGAGAGAGGGGGACTAGATTCCTCCCCTTGTCCAGGTTGGAGGAACATAGCCACCAACGGAGATCCTGCCTGCAATGCTCTGTGAGGAGATTTGGGTGAGAGAGGGGTAATTTTTGATAGGACCACTGGACTGATAGGAGCCACTGGAGGATCCGCATGTGTAGCCTGGCTAAGGGTACTAACATGATGGTCGCCGCCATGGACCCCAATAACTGAAGAACTAACCTGGCTTGGACCTTCTTCCGGGGCAATAGAACCTGGACCTGAGATTGCAACACTGTAATCCTTTCTTGAGGTAGAAAGGCCCTCATTAGGACCGAGTTTAACTCTGCGCCTATAAATACAATACGCTGTGAGGGCAGCAAGGCAGATTTTTCCCAGTTTAGTGTAATTCCTAACCTTTGACAAAGGTTTATGGTAGCCTGTTTGGCTTGGATGAGGAGATGCCTGGTGGGGGCGGTAATGAGCCAATCGTCCAGGTAAGGAAACACCTGGAATCCTAGACGTCTCAGGTGAGCTGTCACCACTGCCAAGCACTTGGTAAACACCCTAGGGGCTGTGGTGAGACCAAAGGGCAGGGCTCGAAACTGGAAATGACTGGCTCCCAGCCGGAAGCGTAAATGATTCCTGGATGCCTTGTTTATCTTGATGTGATAATAGGCATCCTTGAGGTGGATGGAGCACATCCATACTCCCTCTCCCAACAATGGGAAGATGGATTGAAGAGTGACCATTCGGAACTTGGACTTCAGGATGTAATGATTCAATCGACTGAGATCCAGGATGGGTCTCAGGTCCCCTGTTTTTTTCGGCACCAAAAAGTGTCTTGAGTAAGTTCCTGATCCGATCTGGTCTGAGGGGACCGGTTGCATGACTCCTTTTCTTAGCAGCTTTGATATCTCTAGCGCTACTTGATCCCTTTGACTGGGTGGAACATCCAGGATTTTCTTGATTAGGGGAGGGGGAAACAAAGGGAATGGTGTAACCTCCGGTGATTATTCGAAGCACCCATCAATCCTGAGTGATGCTCTCCCAGGCTTGAGGATGCCTCGAAAAACGACCCCCGACTGGCTTCAGAGCAGCACAGTCGGGCAATCCCTCAGGGATGCTGACAGGAAGATCCGCAAAAGGAGTCGCGGTCTCCCAGATTGCGGGGGCCTCCTCTGCCCCTAGGACGGCGTCTTCCAAAATAATTCCCCCCACCTTCGCCTCTGGAGGGGGACTCACCATGCGTGGCTGGGAGACTTTTGTGATTTCTTGAACCACATCTTCACTCCTCTCTGAGCCTTGGGATAAGGCCTAGGGGGAAGAGAAAAACGGGCCCCTACGGCAGATAAAGTCTTACCCTCCTGTTCACATCTGGTGAGTCTCTTTCACTTTGGGTCCAAAAAGAGAGGACCCATCGAAGGGGGCGTCCGTGAAGGAAGACTTGAAGGCCTCCGCGAAGTGACATAGGCACATCCAGGCTTGGCTCCTAAGAGCCAAGCCTGAGCTAGCTGCCCTACTCACCCCTTCGGCTGCATAGGATATGAGCCTCATGGATGAGTTTGCAATGGAACCAAGGGTAGACAGCTGGGCGTTAACCGTCTGCGCTACCGCCTCAGGCATGTTACCCGTCAAGGTATCTCCCAACTCTTTGAGGAGATCTCTCTGGAGCCGAGTAAAGTGACAAAGGTAATTCAGAGACCGCAGTGTAAAGGTCGCTGAAGACAGGGTACGCTTCCCATATCGATCCATACTCCTGGACTCCTTGTTAGGAGGATGGACGGAGGAAGAAGCCTCTGCAACTTCTTGCTGAATAGCTGACGCCACCACCATGGCATCTACAGGGACCCCTTTTGTCAAAAACTCTTTCCCCGAGGGAGCAGACAGGAACTTATTAGGACGACTGGGCACTGGTTTCACGGAATCAGGGTGCTCCCACACCCTTCGACAAATCAGGTCTAAGAGTTCATCGAAGGGTGGAGACACCCAGGAGGCGGAAGGTTGAGCTCCGAAGGCCTTGAGGAATACAGACTCCTCCTCAGAGGGGGGCTTGGAAGGCCAGTCGCCTCTCTGCCTCAAAATCTCCAGGATGACGGAGAAGGAGACGTCATCGGAGGACGACTTAGGGGACCCCTCTGCATCATCGAGGTCGGTATCCGAGGTGATGGACTTGTCTTGGGAGTCTATGTGCTTTCTCTTGCACAGCTTCTTCCTGGGAGGCTCCTCAGGCACACAATCTGAGGGGCCCTCAGAAAGCTGGGGACCACTCATGGGGGTGTCCTCAGGCCTTCGAGCTCTGCTGTCCACTGATAGTGGGGCGTCAGAGGCTCTAGTCGGGGTGTATGGGGATGGAGTGGCCGATCCAAGTGATGTCACTGACTACCTAGCCAGTGCGCTCCTCATGACCTTGAAGGCGGGTCCCCCCCGAATCTGAGGACTGACCCGTCTCCGAGACTACAACTGGAGTCGGGATCCCCCTAGCCGAAGCACCGAGAGGGAGACTCGGGGCCGACAGAAGTCCCTGTGCATCCCCCTCGGGCCCGACCGAGGAAACCCAAGTGCCGAAACCAGATGACGGAACCGAAATGGTTGGAGCCGACGACGTCTCCGATAAACCCGCCAGGGGTACCGGAGCCGGCGTAAGGACATCACTCGGCGCCGAACACTCCGGCTCCGATGACACAATGCTCGGAGGAGGAATCATCGGTACCGAAAAAGGAATAGGCTCCGGAGCAGACTGGGTCAGAGCCGAAAACAATTTGGCTAACACCGGCGACTGAAGGAGCCTCTGAACCACCCTATTCACATCCAAATCAGATCAGGGTTGGGAGGGTGGACTAATGGTTAAGGTGTTTGCCTTACAAACACAAGGTGCAGGGTTCAAGTCTCCCAAGGGATAATTGGCTAGGCTTAAAATGGCTCGCAAGGGCAGTTAGCCTAGTACTGATCTATGAACCTATGAACCTATAACCTAGAGGATTTGGAGGCAACTGAAGGAGATGAGGATCTTCTACCTATTGATTCCTGTGTAACACTGGGTGACCGGCTCCGAATCGGCACCGATATGATCGGAGCCGAGGTCGACTCCAGTACCACCGATACCTCCTGCGGCTCCGAAGCCAACGGAGCCGAGGAAGTTGTAACTATTTTCAAAATCTTCTCCGGGGGCTCCGAAGAACTAGATGGAGCCGGAGATCGTTTCTTAGTTCTGGTGGATTTGGATTTGCCAGTAGAAGAAGCAGATTCTATATCCTCAAAGGAGGGCTTGACCAGGCCCTTCAAAATCAGTTTATTTTTTCTTTCCTGCAGCACCCTGGAACTGAAGAAATGGCAGACACTGCAGGATTCTTGTAAGTGAATGGCACCAAGGCAATAAACACAGATGGCATGCCCATCTGTGATCGACATTTTATAGGCACACTTTGAGCATTTTTTAAACCCGGAGGGTTTATGCTCCTTTTGCTCTTTAGACATGTCCAACAAATTCCAAACACTCAACACAACAATAGGAAGGTGGGATACACTACAGGAACTTAATTTAAACGCTTCCTTAGGGATCGACGAGAGAAAACATTGAGAACAAGACGAAGGAGAGGACTAGGTCCCTCTAAATTAAACGAGCCTAGCCTGCCAAACACAAGAAAACCACACACACTCTCCACAAAAACTCCAACAAGCTCAAAACACACACAAAACCCAATATAGCTATGAAAATAGCTTTTGTTTGACAGAAAGGTATAAATCTTTAGAAAGTTTAGTCAAAAAGGTACTTAGCCACAGCCAAGCTCGGGACCACGTCCTAACTCAACGAGCGGCAAATGAGATCTGGGAGTTTGGGAGAGGTGCATCCTGGGATACGGGTTAGCCCAGCCAATTAGAGACTTCGTGCTAGAAAATAGTCGGCCGAGTCGGAGCCGATTATCGGCTCCAAACCAATCAGTAATGAATGTAGGCGAGATAGGACAACATCTGTATTTGCCTTAATACTGCTACAACTAAAGTGCTCTAGGTTGCACTGCATCTGAACTGTTTTAGCTGCTTTTCTGTATATATAGACTTTTCTGTATGTGCAGACTAGCTACTGCCTTTTAAATCATTTTTCGATTGTGCACTTGCCTTGCTTCATTTAAAAAGTTTTAAATTGCTAATTTTGTAGAGTTTTAATTGCATTTACTGTTTAGGGCTACACACTCAAGTGTGTTAGCCTTTTCTGTGTTTATTTACTGTATTATTGCATTGTTTAGCCTGTTTTAATCAAAAACAAAAAAATACTAATCTTGTTTGCTCGTTTCCTGCCTTTCCTAGCTAGTATAGTCTAGATCCCAGGCTTTGCTGGTTTCAGGACTTTATTTTCTGTGTTCAGAGCTATCCAGACCTTGCTGTGGTAGAGGGAAGTCCTACTGCTTACCAGTGGGAGTGGTGAGCATTGTACTGCCTATCTAACACTAGAGGAGTGGTTTCCAGCTCTGAAACTATACTTTTATTAGCCATTTTGGGCTAATTTCTATCCCTTTCAACTTTCTGGCTTACAAATGCATGTGCTTACATGTTTTTCACATTGTGCAGCACCGAGGGGCTATCGTTAAACAATTCCAGATGCCAGAAAATCTGGTCTTCAAATTTTCCCTTAGAACTAGCTGGTTTCTCAGTTGTAGTATTAAAATCTGAACCCCTGTGACTAGCACTTGCTCTATAACCTGCTGGAAAGCACTAGGAAGCCTTAAACTGATACAAGCACTCAACTCTCCTTGTTAATAAGGAGAAATTAATCGTAGGGACTAAACAGCCTATAACTGCAAAGTACCTTGCAAAAGTAAGGGAAAACAGCTCTTGTACTTTACAAAAAAGCACATAAACAGACATGTCCAAGGGTCAGCTTCCGGTGATATCTCCTGTCCACCTGGTGAATCTGGGCATACTGGGACAATGCAGCAACTGCCTCATGTATACAGACAACCCTTTCCTCCTACCACCCAACACTACAACCTGCGCAAGAAGCCTTGTGGAGCCAAACTGGAAGCAAAGCTCTCTCCAGCCAAGACTGTGCTAGACAGTCAAGAGGAGAAAGTTAACACCTGCACCTCAAGCAACACATAGGCCTTCAAATACCCACCATCAACACCCACACATAGCAACACTAAACCCACATATGCAGAGGCCCTTAACATTAACCTGCCCAAGCAACAAGGACCTCCAAAGCTGAAACGTAAACAAACACCAGTCACAACCAAAGTGATACATAGCTCACAATACCAGTGTGCCACCCAACAACAGCCTCTAAGGCAAGACAACGTACCCAACACTTCAGTCATAGGTACTATAGTCAGGCACACTGATGTCTCACTCACCAGGCAGAACAAGGAGAAAATTACAGTCAGCTGCCTGTCGGGTGCCAGGATCCGCCACATAACGCATGCACTCAAGTCTCTCCACAAGTACAAATACGACAATGTCATTGTCCATGTTGGAGTGAATGACTTGAGACATACCTCCCTGGGCTACATGAAAAGAGACATGGAAGAGCTCTTGGATCACGTGGCCCAGGCAGGTATGACCCTAGCACTGAGTAGCATCCTGCCTTCACCCAGAATGATACCACAGTACAAGGACAAAATGACTGACTTCCAACAACTGGCTAAGCTTCTGGTGTCATTCAAAGGGGATCCAGTATCTGTCTGCCTGGGACGACATGATCGACAAACCACGATGCTTTGCCAGAGATGGTATGCACCTGTCACCCCTGGGATTCAAGTTACTGGCTAAAGCTCTTGCCACCCCTATAGTGCTTTTTTTAGGTAAGGTTCAAAGGACAAAACTACCACCGTAACAGATACAAGCATGCAAAATCTGATGGTAAAGCTACTCAACGTTAGAAGATGTTTATACCTCAAAATGCACTCTCTCGAAGCACTCCTAAAAATGGAGAACATCGATATCTGTGCGGTAACTGAGACCTGGTTCAAGGCTCCAGAGAGCACCCCTGCAATACCAGGCTACAAGTCTTACCACACTTTTAAGCCACCAAACCAAGATCGAAACACTGAAGGTGAGGAAGTGTCCATATTCACCAAGGATATTCACACCTCCAGGCTAGTTGCCCAACACAATGCATCTGAAATTCTTCAGGTGCAACTAACACTAGGTAAGACTGCAATCCAAATTGTAGCTTGCTACAGACCCCCCCCCCCACCATGCCCCAAGATTCGCACTACACCTTTCTAAACATACTGGAAAATATTAAGATACAACCAAACACTCTAATACTGGGTGATTTCAACTACCCTGCCATCAACTGGGAAAACTACTTGGGTACCAACACCTTTTCACAACGGTTCCTGGAATTCATAAATTCCAATGCCCTGGATCAAATAATCTATTGTCCCACCAGGGGCTCCAATATCCTAGACCTGGTCATTACCAATATGGGAGATAGATGCTCCACACCAGTGGTCACCCCCTCATTGGTCAGGTCTGACCATAAGCAAATCACCCTTGACATCCATATCCCACCCTCAACCCCCAGTAAGGAAACATCCGTAAAAAACTTCTCCAAAGCCAACTTCATGCTACTCAAGTCAGAAGTGACAAACTTCATGACACCCATGCAGACGGTAGCTGAAAGTGCGACTGCTGAATCCTACACTAAGGCACTGTACAAGCATATCCACTTGTGCAGGAATCATGCCATCCCAAATAGAACCAAGACGCTCTCCTCCAAAAAAGGAAGCCAATCTGGTGGTCCCCTGCCATAAACAAACTATACAACAGGAGGAAGAAACTTGTAAAAAAGAGGAAAATCCCAGGATGTAAAAACTCCCTTACCAGCCTCAGTAAGAAACGGAGATCCCTCATAAAATCCTCCAAAGCTAGTTACAAAGATAAAATTGCCAACGATTCCAAAGACAACTACAAGACATTCTATAGTTATGTCAAGAATCTAAATAGCAATGCTCAGATCTGCTCTGAGCTACAACAGAATGGCATTAAAATATACTGATCCCAAGGATATTGCCAATATCCTGGCATATCGATTTAGTGCTAACTTCACCCCCCTCTCACCCCCTAAAGAGCCCATCTCAATACCAACAGATTGCCAAATTCCGGTAATCACGGCCACAAAGGTAGAAACCGCACTCTCCAAAGCTAAAAATACAGCATCCATGGGACTTGATAACATCCCAGGCTGTGTTGAACTACAAAATGAACTGGCACCTCACCCAAGTGTCATGTTTAATCATAGCCTCACCTCAGGCTTCGTGCTCACTGAGCGGCATACAGCTACAGTTATCCCACTCTACAAGGGGGGATCCCCCTTGGATCCCGGGAACTACCGTCCCATCAATCTGACGAGCCTGATCTGCAAGGGCATGGAACTTATAAACAAAGACATTGGCAGCCTTCAAAACACAGGACCCCACCCAGTTTTAGTTCGTGAAGGGCCGATCTTGTCTCCTGAACCTGGCTGACTTCTTCGAATCAGTCTCCAGTGCTGTGGACGAGGGTAAGGTGGTCCACACAGCCTATATGGACCTCGCCAAAGCCTTCGACACCATCCCCCACTCTGGAATCTTAGATAAACTTACTAAGCTGGGGATAAATCCCTATGTCACTCGATGGGTTGCCAACTGGCTTACTGACAGAACCCAGACTGTAAAAGTAGCAGACTCCAAATCCAGCTCCAGACAAGTGGAGTACCTCAGGGTTCAGTCCTGGGACCGCTCTTGTTTGACATCTACTTCTCTGAAGTACAGGCCAACATTAAGGGACTCTGACTAACAAAGTTCGCAGATGACTGCAAACTGGGAGCCATTATTGAATCCCCAAATTATGTGGATATTCTAGAAAAGGGCCTTTAGAAACAGATGCTTGGTGCCAGAGCCATGGGCTCAAGCTTAATGCCAAGAAATGTAAAGTTATCCCCTTTGGGAAAAAACATGTACCCATGAATTACCACATAGGTGGCAGTACACTAAACATGGAAAGTTTGATGAGAGACTTGGGGACACAGGTGGACAGTGGTCTCACATTTGATAACCACATCACCACAACAGTCAGGGAATCCTTCTAAGTAGCACACCTCATCACGAAGGGCTTTTCATCCAGAAGAAGGAGGTCATTGTCCCACTGTACTCATCCTTCATTAGACTCATTATAAAGTACAAGCCCTGTTTGGTATGTACCGCACAAGACATCTGGAACAGCTGGAAACGCCGCAGAAATACCTCACTAAAAGAATCACAGGCCTAAAGCAGATGCCCTATGCTGATCATCAAAAAAAAAAAACCTCTAGCTATACTCTGTGGCATATCGTCTGCTCAGAGTCAATCTCTGCTTAACATACAAGGCCATGTCAAACCCTGAGCTGTTGGACACGCTCCACTTAAAGAAATTCCAATCCCTCAAAGCCACACACTCTAGGGATCTAAACCTTGTCATCACAATGAACAAAACATGCTGGAGGGATAGGTTCCTGACCCAGAGATTCCCCATATTCTGGAATAGACTGCCCATACATGTCAAGCAGAGCGCCTCCTTGGTCCACTTCCAAAGGAACCTTGACGATTGGATAGGAGATAGGAAATTCACCCCGGGGATCATGTCAACCGCCCTGCTAGACAGGGGTCCAGGGAAGTAAATATTGGTGGAAGGAATATCCAGGGAATTGTTATGGCTAGGCTTGTATAGGCCCTAGGACCGACAGCCCAATACCAACATATGAAGAAGGGATTATTAGATTTTTAATTGTAAGAAATGTGTAAATTTCCTCATCGATTCGCCATTCTAAAATAAATTCTTCCAGAAAAATCAATTATTTTATGTGCTACATTAATTTTGTTATATGAAACAGTGACATATGTATTGGTACCATAAAGAATTTCCATCATATGTGCAGAGTACTGAAAAGAATCAACAATAACAGTTCCACCTTCTTGGTCAAGTCTCATTATCCTCACAGATCAATCGTGCCTTAGTGAATCCAAAATCTCTTGCTTGTGGGTGTTTAAATTTCTAATTTTGGGATAAATGTGTTCACTAGAGAGTTTGTAATAATCCATAACACATGCTCATTCAAATGTCTGTAATATGGGGTGCGTGGGGGGGTGAAAAGTACTTTTTTTCTTAAACTCATTATGTGTCAGCTCATCCTCCCCCATACTGTTAAATAAATTGCCAAATTGAATGAGTCAGCTATATTAAATAACGGGGCTGGAACAAATTTAAAACCTTTAGAGAATAAATTAAAATGGTCACAAGTGAGAGGAATATCACTAAAGTTGTAAATATTGTAACCATTATACTAGACTGCAACACCATCAGCATGGTGTAAAATTACCATATTTTCCCCTTTCTCTTCCCAATTCCATAAATGATGTGTCCTCTGTTCCCGAGGGCCCAGCAACGGACTTTGATGCTATGCATATGGGGTTCAACCAGATAACTTTTCTGATCTCTGAAGAATCCTGCTCATTGTGTATATCAAACACCTGTGGGGTATCAGTGTGTCTTTCACTATTACAAAATTCTGGTGTTAAGCCATTGTACCTCTAGTCAGCTTGTCTATAAATTTCTTTAATAGGGCATACTCTGTTCATTTTGTAATGAGAGAGGTTTCTTTTCGTTTTGGTAATTTTCTTATCTAAATTAACCTTCTATTTGCAGTCTATATATATATATATATATATATATATATATATATATATATAAACATATTGTAATATGCTACCCTACACATTGATCAAACAATGAATCATTTAATATCAGGTTATTAATCTGTTCAGCTTCCTTCAATAAATCATCGATTACACCAGAATTAAATTTAATAATCATCTGAATCAACTCCAGTCCAAATCGGCCAAACAAAGTCAATGGAATATTTCTCCATACTATCTGGCACAGGTAAACCATTGGCAAATGTAAACATTCTGAGTCCCTTAGTTACTATTTTAAGTTTAATCCATTCTGAAAGATATGCATTATCTAACTGAAGGTTTTTTAACATTCTGTAGATTTTTTCAATAATAAAAATACACTACTTAAGTGAGTTAAGTGACTGTTCCTGTAGAAAGTTAATTCGTCCATGTGCTGAAGGATAGGTGAAGTTCACATTAAATGACTGGTTTAACCAAACATCAAAATTAAAATCATCCATCCTAACTGATGAACTAAAAAGCTTGATCAGTATCTGGCATAGATATGTGGACAGCTTGACCAGTACTGTTCTGTGTTAGACCTCATTGGCCCAACTGCATATTATCACAAAAAGATTGGCTGCCAAATAGGTCCTGGCTGGTCACTGAAGTAAAAATGAAATCCATGTTGGTATCTGGAATCCCTTGCTGATGTAATCAATCATTCTCTTGAAGTACTGGGTTGAAGTCACATCAGACGCCAACTTGGTAAGCTCCATTCCAGGGTGGAAGCTCTCATCCACATTCGAGTGACTGTGTCCCGTGTCCACCACCAACCGCCCCAAACCGTTGAACTAAAAAACATGGGCATACAGACGATGCTAGTAACCAATACAAATGTCGTACAGTAGAAAACTGGAAACCACAGTAAACCATTTAAAAACTGGCCAAAATAGCCTATGGCACAGTATAGGTATAATCTCCACTTCAATAAAACAGATTGAGCACTTTTGTTCTGTGAAATCAGTGCTGGTGGACACCATCCCCAGTGGGAAAGTAAATTTATCTCATCTTGTCTGCCCTAACCAGCTTGCCCCCCCCCCAAAACCTTGGAACAGCATCCCACGCAAGCAATTTACTACCTGCAAATGACCCAAAACACACAACAAAACCTTGTGTAGTGTGTTAACTGCAAGGAACAAGGGAAAGTAAATTTATCTTGTCCGCCCTAACCAGCCTGCCCCCCCCCCCCAAAACCTTGGAACGGCATCCCACGCAAGCAATTTACTACCTGCAAACAACCCGAAGCACACAACAAAACCTTGTGTAGTGTGTTAACTGCAACAAACAAGGTTAATAACTCTTTAACCATTTATAGTGTTCAATCTGTAGATTTTAACCCTGAATAATACTGCTCGGAGGGTCCACAGCACTGACTTGAAACGTGTTCCATAATCTCCAGTAGTTAAGTCATAGGGTACTGCATAAAGTAAATATAAATAAAGCCAAGGTGCAGGATATCAGCCGACTCTGCACCCTAGCATACCTTACCTTTGGAAAATATCTGGAAAATCACAACAGATTGTCTCTAGAGCCTCTGCATCTGTGTGGGGACTACGTCACTGTAGATGCCCCAATCAGATTGTCGATTCCCTAGCATACGCAGTTGGGAAGCAAGGTATTAAATTTGTCAGCGCCATTTTCAAACACTCCATCAGTACTCGTGGACACCATCCCCAGTGGTAAGATCACCCTGCTATGCGTCTTTTGTAAGATCTATCAATATATCTATAGGTAAAATGTTATATCTACAGGTAGAATGATTTATCATGATATAGAGCAACCAGATGTTATAACTGCTGTTTTAATTGGTTAATAGTAGCTGCCCTTTGCATATTTTGACAAGGATTGTAATATTAAACTGGTGATGTGCTAGCATACCACTTCAGTATCATGTTATGAGAAGGCCCTGTTGTCTACAACAACTTGTAGCGATTTCCTAAAGTATTAAGGGATGTACCGCTTACAATTACAGGTGTTTTAGATTGTAACCTGCCTCAAATGTATAGCTAAATGCTAGCATAAAAAGGTAGATGTAAGCATACAGTTAAACGCTAGTGGATAAGATGGTAGCTGTAACAGACTAACTACATATGCTATAGAGGGATTTAAGCCTGTAGCTGCATTCCTCAAAGAAATAAGGGGGCTTGAAATATATTTTCATTAACCTGGCCACCGACAAAACAGTACAGCTAAACGCTAGTAGATGAGAGAGCAGCGGATACAAAGTACATACATCTTTTTATATAGAGTGTGCCCAAGCTTGTAACTTTTAGTATCTATGTAAGCAAGGGTGCAAGGTACAATGTATATTTAAAATGCTAGTGGATGAGATAGCAGCTGTTACAAAATATATACATTTGTTATTAGTGTGCGCCCAAGCTTTGTAACTACAGTATCCATGTAATCAAGGGTGCACAGTTAAATGCTAGAAGATTGTATAAGAAACGCCGTCACTAAGGTTAAAAGGCTAGACATTTGTACATGTTTAAGCCACTGTCAAAGTGTATCTACTGACTTGTAGTGCATTGTTGGTGCTCACAAAGGCTTCAAAACACACGCTTTGCTCTAAATATGTTGGATCAGCTGCATGAAAAGGGACTACTGAAACTAGGAGCTTTGCTTAGTCCTACTGTAAATGGAGACAGTGTGTTATACCTAGACCTATTTGTATATGCTCATCTACTTTTTATAGAGCACTAAGTCTGTTGATCATTATTTGGATTGTTCCACTACAAGGGGCTGATCTTACTCCACCCACCTTTAATATTTTAAATATTTTAAGCAATCGCAATGTATTCAAGCTGCTATGATATGTAATTGGAAACGGACTTACAATGTATTAAGAACTGGGTAATGCATTTATAATTGTTTAATAGCTACAGACATGGTTGAAGTAACCTAATCCTACATTCTGTTTTTCCTTACCCTAATCTTTCTCTCCTCCTCTTCTCCTTCCTAGGGAAAGTAAATTTATCTTGTCCGCCATAACCAGCCTGCCCCCCTCCCCCCAAAAAAAACCTTGGAACGGCATCCCACGCAAGCAATTTACTACCTGCAAACAACCCAACACACACAACAAAACCTTGTGTAATGTGTTAACTGCAAAGAACAAGGTTAATAACTCTTCAACCATTTATATTGTTCAATCTGTAGATTTTAACCCTGAATAATACTGCTCGTAGGGTCCGCAGCACTGACTTGAAACGTGTCCCATAATCTCCAGTAGCTAAGGCAAAGAGTACTGCATAAAGTAAATATAAATAAAGCCAAGGTGCAGGATATCAGCCGACCCTGCACCCTAGCATACCTTACCTTTGGAAAATATCTGGAAAACCACAACAGATTGGCTCTACAGCCTCTGCATCTGTGTGGGGCCTAGCTCCACTCAGCTCACTCTGCTCCCCTACCTCCATTTCTCACCCAACCCCACTACCTCTACATTTATTCTATCCCCAAATCACCTGACCACCACATAAAACCAATCACCTGTGACCATCCTAAATCCCGGCCCTTTTTACTTCCAACCCAATAAACACTAATCTAGTCAAATCCATTATGACACAAAACATACTCTACTTTCTTTCATCCCTCCTACTAATCCTGCCCCTTTTTACTTCCAACCCAATAAACACTAATCTAGTTAAATCCATTATGACACAAAACATACTCTACTTTCTTTCATCCCTCTTACTAACCCTCACAATCCTAACATACACCACATCCCCATACTCACACTTACCCCTACCACACAATAACTATCATACTACACACACCTCCACACCTACAAAAACTCAAACAAATTTCCCTATATCTCCCTCTCTATTTAATCATAACAAAACAGAATATTTACACAATAATTACCTTCCACCACCCAACACTAGAAAATCATCATGTAAACTACACAGATATATTACATGCAATCAGATGTTATGTGTTATTAAAAAAATATCTCCTTACATCAGGAGATATTCACCCAAATCCTGGCCCAAGCAACCTCATACCCACATACATACAAAATACTGATCTACTCATCATAAACCTAAATGCTCGCAGTATATTAAATAAAGTGCCTCAATTTCATGCATTCCTAACACACTACTCCCCTGACATTCTAACCATAACTGAGACATGGTTAAAATCCAGCACACAAAATGAGGATATACTGCCTCCAGGATATATCATCAAAAAGCTTGACAGAACAGGAAAAAAGGGGGAAGTGTAGCAATTGTCTACAAAAATACACTTCCTATGAAACCTCTACCAACTTCTCCTCTTAAATTTAATCCAAGTGAAATCATAGGCTCCCTGCTACAAATAAAAAAAAGAGCATCAACATTCTGTGTGCATATATACCCCCAGGGAATAACTCAGCAATAATTGAGGAGATGCTGCAATGGATAAAAGACACCCTCCCAAAAGAAACTATTCTTCTGGGAGACCTGAATACTGATTGGCTAGCCTGCAACTCCAAAAAACCCCACCAACTACATAAACCTATACGGGTTCTCCCAACTTATATCAGAACCTACTACAGTTGATAAGAGATCTCAAAAAGAATCTATACTAAATTGGACCCTAGTGAACTACCCAGAGAAAAACTACCAAACCGGCTGCCTACCAGACAGCCTTAGTAACCACCTACCAACATTCCTCCTAAGAAAATGTACTAACTTACCCAAACCTACAATCCTTAGACAAGTCAGAAATACTCACAAAGTAAACTCGGCCGAACTCAACAACTTATTCCAAAACTGCAACTGGGAACCACTACGCTCCCTCGATTTGGACCAAGTAGTAGAATATTTTAATACTGCATTCACTAAGATCCTAGACCAAATAGTCCCCAAAAGAACAATTAAGACTAAACTTCACTCAGCTCCATGGCTTACCAAGTCCACTGCAGCCCTACTAAAATCCAGAGACAATGCCAGGAAAACTTGGAAGACAGACAACACAATTCTTTCCAAACAAAATTATCAAAATCTTAGGAACCAGGTCAAACAAAAAAAAAAACAAAATTGATAAGCAGAACTACTACCTAAACATCCAAAATAAACATGCTAATAACCCTCAAAAATTCTGGCATGCAATAAACTCCCTGCTAAAACCAGGAAAAACCACCACACTTACTCCCACCTTAACCTCCACAAATTCAGATAGTGAGATAGCCCCCAAATTCAACCAACACTTTACTGAATCTATCATCTCTCTATTTACTCAACTATCCAAAAAAATAACTATACTCCCATGCCAACAGCCCCCAAACACTCTACTCCCCTCACTTTCTCCACGGTCCAAACCTCTACAATAAAGAAATACCTCCTAAAACTGAAACCCACTACTCTTGCAGCAGATGGCTTACCATCACATTTCAAAAAATGGCTGCAAACTCAATATGCTACTCAGTCCCAATCCTTATTAACCTATCCACACTAGAATCACACATCCCTCACCTTTGGAAAATATCTCACATTATTCCCCTTCATAAGGGAGGAACTTCTTATGATTTCTCCAACTACCGCCCCATAGCCATCCTATCTTCCCTATCAAAGATACTAGAAAAATGTATACACTCCCAAGTTATGCATTTCCTAACATCAAACAATCTCCTCTCCCCTACACAACACTGTTTCCGCTCACACCACAGCACAACCACAGCCCTTCTCTCCTTCACACACTTAGTGAACCAGCATAGGAACAACAATAGATTTTGTATCTGCTATATTCCTTGACCTCTCAAAGGCATTTGACATGGTTTCCCACACCATACTAATAAGACACTCTAACCTCTTTAGCTTTCACCACTAACACCGTTAATTGGTTCAAAAATTACCTTTCTGAGTGCCAACAAGCTGTCCAGTGGCAAGGAGTCTTATCACCCCTATTCCCATCTACAATTGGTGTTCCCTAGGGCTCTATATTGGGCCCACTACTCTTTTCTATCTTTACTAACAACCTATGCACCTCTACCCTGCAGGCCAACCTAATCCAGTACGCAGATGATGCCACCCTAATCTGCTCAGCCTCATCACTCCCCATCCTTCAGCAGCTCACCCAGGAATCTCTTACCTCAGTAGAAAACTGGATCTCTAATATTCAACTCATCTTAAATTCTAACAAAACAAAACTACTTCTATTCTCCCCTAACAAATCGAAAACCTCACTAATACCTTTCTCTATCGCTTCCAATAATGGTACTGTCATCTCACCCCCCCGTCTACACCAAGCTCCTTGGCATGGAAACTGACAATAACCTCCACTTTGACATCTACATTTCTCAAACTATAAAAAAGGTGCACAAAAAATGGGCTCCCTATATAGACAAAGAAAAGTACAGTTTTGTACCTACCATAAATGTAGATGTTCGAGTGCTAATACAGCTGCAGTCATTACAGATGGGTTCTCTGCCGTCAGGCGGGTCCTCGGTCGGCCGAATTCCAAAGTCTAGGTCCGGCGTCGGTTGTAGTCGCTTCTTCCCTGACGTCAGTGCGACAGGGGTATAAAAGAACCAGCCGACGCCATTTTCTTCAGTCTTTCTTGCCCCAGATGTCAGGTGCCCCCAGAAGGAAGGCAATACCTAATTTTATATATATATATAAAATGCAATGCAAAATAGTCAAAAAACAGTAGTTGCAAGCAAATACATCATAAAAGAATAACCCCAAACAGGTTGTATGAGGAGG
This sequence comes from Protopterus annectens, assembly GCF_019279795.1. Classification (NCBI taxonomy): domain Eukaryota; kingdom Metazoa; phylum Chordata; order Ceratodontiformes; family Protopteridae; genus Protopterus; species Protopterus annectens. The sequence continues at coordinate 326,791,929 of NC_056728.1, forward strand.
TGTAGCCACTAGGCCTGTCCCAAGAGGGGAAGGAGGGAGGGAAACCTGGACTGCAGCTGTATTAGCACTCGAACATCTACATTTATGGTAGGTACAAAACTGTACTATGTTCATCGTGCATACAGCTGCAGTCATTACAGATGGGTAGAATCCCAAAGCTACGCACAGGGTGGTAGGAACTAGGTGGAACTGGGAGGAGCCAGGATGCCCTGCAGGACAGCAGTGGCAAAGCCTGCTCTAGTTTTGGAGTATAAAGGTAGGTGGTAGTGTTTAGTGAAGGTATGCACAGAACTCCAAGTGGCTGCCTCCAAAATATCTTTGGTAGGGACTCCTCTGAGGAAGGCTGCAGAGGTAGCTGTGGCCCTTGTGGAGTGGGGTCTGATGCCTGTAGGTACAGATTTGCCATGAAAGGAGTAACAAAAATGTATGCAGTGGCCTATCCATTTTGAAATTGTCTGTTTGGAAATTGGCTTCCCTTGAGCTCCTACAGCATAAGACACAAAGAGTTCTGATTTCCTGAAAGGCTTTGTTCTGTCCAAATAGTAACGTAGTTGTCTATGGATGTCCAAGGAGTGTAGCAGCCTTTCCCCTTTGTTTTGAGGATTGGGGTAAAAGGTAGGTAAGTGTATGGCCTGATTTAAAGCTACCCTGGATACTACCTTAGGCATAAATGAGGGGTTGGTTCGGAGGGAAACCCTGTCCTGATGGAAGATGAGAAAGGGCTGCACAGCCATGAGGGCTTGTAGTTCCGAGACCCTACGAGCTGAGGTAATAGCCAGAAGGAAAGCTGTTTTCCAGGACAAATATTGCAAATCTGCTGAGGCAGCTGGTTCAAAAGGAGGCAATGTTAATTTTTCTAGAATGTAATTAAGATTCCAGGCTGGTATTGGTTGTTTCCTTGGAGGTCTTATATTCTTAGCCCCTCTGAGGAACTGCCTTAAGAGTGGGTGAGAGAATAAGGGTGGATCAGTGTTGTATTCTGCAGAAATGGCTGAGGCATGGATTTTGATGGAGGAAAATGAAAGTCCACTGTTCAACAGCTCAGCTAGATACTGTAATATCTGAGGCAAATTCAGTTTTCTAGGATCCTGTCCCTACTGTAATATCTGAGGCAAATTCAGTTTTCTAGGATCCTGTCCCTTTTTCTCATTCCAAGCGCAAAACCGCTTCCATTTTGCGGAATAAGCTTTTCTAGTAGATGGCCTTCTGGCCTCCAAAATGACATCCTGCACCTCCTTGGAGAGTAGGGTCTGCTGTGGTGTTAAGGAATTTTCCATGCAGCCAGATTGAGTGTTTTCAGCTGACTGTGAAGAGTTTTGTAGTTGTGTTGAGTCAGGAGAAGAGGCATTAGAGGTAGGGTCCATGGAGGAGATTGTGTTAAGCCCCTCAGGAGTGGGTACCAGTGTTGTCTTGGCCAGTCTGGAGCAATCAGTATCATCTTTGGTCTGTCTGCTCTTGCTTTCAAGAGCACCTTGGGCAGTAGAGGCAAAGGTGGGAAGGCGTAAACTGTCCTTGCTGCCCAACTGAAAGAAAGGGCGTCCACTCTCCAGGCCTTTGGATGAAATGTCCTTGAGCAGAATTTTGTCAATTGATGATTCTTGTGGGAGGCAAAGAGATCTATGTCTGGCCTTCCCCACGCCTGGATTATCTCTGTAAACACTTGAGGATGCAGTTTCCATTCGTGTGGGTCTGTCATATTTCTGCTTAGATTGTCTGCCAGCGTGTTTTCCAGACCTGGCAGGTACTGTGCTTGAAGCTCGATTTGCCATTCCAGAGCCATGTTCCAAAGTGACATGGCCAGCCTGCACAGGGGGTATGAATGTGTTCCTCCTTGTTTGTTTATGTACCACATTACTGTGGTGTTGTCTGTTCTTATCAATAATTGTCCTGGATGCAGGAGGTCCTTGAAAGCTGTAATTGTGTTTATCACTGCTAGCATTTCCTTTTGATTGATGTGAAGGTGCTTTTCCTTTTGGGACCATTTGCCCTGAATGCACCTGTCTGTCATGTGTGCCCCCCAGGCGTAGTCTGAGGCGTCTGTTGTGATGACTTGATTTGCTTGAGGCTTGCAGAATGGTAGACCTGTGTTTGCTTGGCATGCTTGGGCCCACCATAGAAATTCCTTTTGTAAACATAGAATTAGTGGTAGTATTGTTTCCAAACTGTGGCTGTGTTGAGACCATATGTTTTTTAGGTACCATTGAAGTTTCCTCATATGCAACTTTGCACATGGGATTAGAAGAATGCAAGATGCCATGAAGCCCAGAGCCTGCAGGATTTTCCTTGCAGTTAGCCTGGTACAATTTGCTAGAATCTTGAAGTACTGAGTTAGTTGCCCCTGTTTTTCTGGCGTAAGATAGGCCATCTGGGTGTTGGTGTCCAAGTTGGCACCCAGGAAAATTATTTTCTGAGATGGTGTTAGCCTGGATTTCTCTTTGTTGACTGTGTATCCCAGAGAATTCAATAACCGTGTTACATAGGCCAGATGTTCCAGAAGTATGTGTTTGCTGTCCGCTTGGATCAGGCAGTCGTCCAAATAAGGGTAAATTTGTATCCCTTGAAGTCTGCAGTAGGCAATCACTGATGCCAGGCATTTCGTGAATACTCTGGGCGCAGTAGATAAGCCAAAGGGCAATGCAGAGAATTGATAGTGGATTGAACCTGCACGAAATCTGAGGTATCTTCTGCAACTTTGTCTGATTGGGACATGCAGGTATGCCTCCTTGAGGTCCAATGTTACCAGCCAAGACTCCCTGCCCAGCATGGGAAGAAGCTGCTGTAAGGTGAGCATCTTGAATTTTGGTACGAGTAGAAATGTGTTTAGGATGGATAAGTCCAAAATGGGTCTCCAATCGGTTCCCTTCCTTGATACCAGGAATAGTCTGGAATAAAAACCTTGACCTTGTTCGTGAATAGGTACCTCTTGAATAGCTTTCATGGCCATGAGCTTTGAAATTTGTATTTGAGCCTCTGCCCTTTGATTGTGTGGCAGGTTCGGCATGCCTCATTTTTGGAAGAGTGTGAAAATGAAATCTGTAGCCTCTGTTTATAATGTCCAGGATCCATTTGTCTTTTGTGACAATATGCCAATTTTTTGAAAATAATGCCAGCTTTCCTCCCAAGGGTGCTGCCACCTGAGCCCCACTTGGCCTGCAAAGGGGAAAGTCATTGGGTTTGTTTCCTGTATTGTTGCGCACTGTCTTCGCCACCTCTTGGTGCTGGAGATTGCCATTGTCTGCCTCTATATGATCCTTGAGATTGTCCTCTGCCCCTTGTGCGCCTGTATCTACCTCTTTGGGGCTTGTCTGTTGCTGGAAAGGACCAGTTTTTTGTAGGCCAATTTCTGTTAAAACGTGGTGGTTGTACCTGTAGAAAAGCTTTGACAGTTTGCATAGATTTAGCTTTTTCTTCCATTTTCCGTAGTATCTCCTCAGCATTAGTACCAAATAATACATCCTTTTGTAAAGGAGCATCCAGTAGTTTAGGTTTAGCATGATCAGGCAAGGTTTGTTCCCTAAGCCAGGCATGTCTACGAATGACTGATCCTGTAACAGCAGCTCTACTTGAGGCCTCTAGAGCATCATAGCCACATTGTAAGGTGTGTTTACCCACTTGTTCTGCACTATGAATCATATCCTGTAACTCCTTCAAATCTGGTTGTTCAGGTTGAGACATTTTATTCTTTAATTGTGATAACAGAAACTGATGATATTTAAGCATATGGAACTGACAATTTAAGGCCCTCATGGCTAGGGTGGCCGAGGTGTATACCTTTTTTCCCCACCTTTCTAAGGATCTAGACTCTCTCTCGGAAGGTAATGGATTCTTAGCAGTAGAGGCCTTGATTCCCTTGGGGCCTTGAGAAATGGTTTCAGGGTCAGCATTATGGCTTTTGTAAAGAAATTGGTGTGAGTTAGGAACTCTGTAGTACCTATCAGGCTTGACTGGAGCAGGAGGCAGGGAATCCGGATTAAGGCAAGCCTCCGAGTAAACATCATCAAGTATGTCCAAGACAGGAGGAATCGCCAGAGGTCTGTGCTGAGGTAGCAAAAGAAATTCCCTCAGCCTTTTCTTGGAATCTGAAAAATCTTGGCCTTCCCAATGGAAGTGTTCGCTCAAGGTATGCAAGGTTTCCCCGAAAGAAAGGTCTTCTGGGGGGGATACAGAAGGGATGGACTGCTCTGCATCAGAATCTTCATAAGGGGAGTACGAATGTTCCTCTTCATCAGAATGTTCTGAAATAATGGAGCCCTGGTCAGAAGAGAGAGAATCTTCCTCCACTCTGGGTCTCTTGTCTAGAGGGGGTTGGGAACCCCTGATAAGAGTGATTAAATCCTCAGCCATTTTGAGCATTTGCTTTTTAGGCATGGGGCCTGAAGATGGGCCCTGTGCAACAGGCCTCTTGGGATGCATGGCTGATTTAGACTTAGTAAAGGCCTTTATGGAAAAGGAAGAAGAGGGTCTGAAGACACCATGGGTGGAAGTGGACCTGTCCACATTAAGAGGCTCAGCACTCACAGTGGCTTCGGTAGCTGTAGTCGAGGTGTGGGCCGAGGAACCTGCGGTCTCGGTTACAGATGACACCGCCAGAGAAGGGTCGTCGGTAGTCAGGGGCTGCGTAGGCGCCTCGCTGAGAACTGGACCACGTGTAGCCGGTTTTGGCATGGTGTCGGTGGAAACCGCGGACCTCGCATGTCGGTCTTTGTCCTTGCATTTTTTGGACAAAACGGTAGTCGGAGTCTCCGACGACATCTTATAATTGAAAGCTTTACCGAAAAAGTGCTGGGCGAACTCCGCCCGACGCTTAATAGTGCGTTTGTTGAAAGTAGCACAAAAGCGACAGCCCGAGACGTCGTGGTCTGGGCCTAAGCAAGGTATACAGAGGGAATGGAAATCCTTATGCGGTATTTGCTTCCCACAAGAAATACAATTGTTAACTTTGTCTGACATCGGTCTGAGGCAAGAAAAGTTTCCCCAACGGGGTACTTAGCTTTAAAGAAGACTTCGGTTTTCCAAATTTTCGTAATTTCGGGAGCTGGCCGACCGGCACTTGCGAACTGCTTCTGCTTCGGGCACCGCGCGGCAAAAAAGACTGAAGAAAATGGTGTCGGCTGGTTCTTTTATAACCCTGTTGCACTGACGTCAGGGAAGAAGCGACTACAACTGACGCCGGACTTAGACTTTGGAATTCGGCCGACCGAGGACCCGCCTGACGGCAGAGAACCCATCTGTAATGACTGCAGCTGTATGCACGATGAACATCTTTCTAACAGACCATGCTAAAATTATCCTAGCTCAAACCCACCTTCTATCTACACTACTCTATGCAGCCCCAATTCTCACTCATGTCAGGACATCCGAGCTGGTCAAACTAGAGTCTTGCTATAACAAAATTGTCAAGTTCGCTACAAACTCCCCTTTCAGAACCCATCATTGCCTACCACTTAAGGAACTCCAGTGGCTTGAACTCCCACACCTACTACACTGTCACCAACTTGTCATAGCCTACAACACCCTAAAACAATCTGACAAAACTCCCGCACTGAAGCAACTGCTGACCAACTACACCCCAAATCGCCCACTCCGCTCCACCAATAAACCACTTCTCACTGTTACCACTGCTAACACAGCCGGCAAAGCCTTATTCTCACACACTATATCTAAAATTTGGAATAATCTCCCATTACTCATAACTACTGCAGCTAACTTCAACTAATTCAAAAACACCCTTAAGGACCATCTCGTACACTCCTGGCTTTGTCCATGTGTCACATAGTCCAAAAACTCTAATCCCTCTATACTATCCCTACCACTATTCTTTTTGCCCACTTAGCAAGACTAACTCAAATGCATGACTCCCAAACGTAGAGTTATATACAATGTACTCTCTACCTCTTTGTGCTTTACAAACAAAACGTACATATGTAAATAGACACAAACTGAATAGTCAGTATGGCTTTCCATCTCTCACTTGACTACTCAAGTAGAACAAAAGCATGCACCTCACTTTGTATACTATCAACATGGTAGCGAAATACCATTTTTAATGTATATACTGCTGTGATGTCCTATCTGTCTTGTGGACCTTCTTCTCTATCTCACTAGATACGAAATGTAGAAGGTCAATAATTTGTATGACTCTTTCCGTCTTTCATCTTTCACTACATAGAATAATAGTGAATACTGGATGTCTTCCTTCACTTTGTTTAATATTTTAAATTTGTACTGCTGTGATTTACTACTTTTTGCATACAAATGATATTACAATGTCCTTTTTTTGTTATGTAACGGAGCTTTTCTCCCCGGGCCTCCGCTGAAAACGGACATTATCCAGTCGGGCTTTCCCGGTTAACAAAAACTAAAAAAAAAAAATAAGAATTGGAACTTCATCAGAATCTAAACAGATATCCTAGTTCATTATAAACCTCTATTACTTTATAGACACAGTTATAAATTAAGCACAATAACTATGATAATTTCTAAAAAACTTGTCAATTAAAATGAAAATCAGGTTTGTGTACACCATAACCTACACAATTCATTTAGAACATTAAGAATCAATTGTATAGGTTTGAACGGTTAATCATTTGCATGCTAAAAAGTATGCATAAAAATATATGCAAATGTTATAGTTATTAACTTCTTATAACAAAAGAATATATTGTATAAAATAATAACATATTTATAAATACACTGACCGCATTCTAAGAACTGAGGAAATAGAAACCATCTCATTCAGACCTGTGGGGGTGAATAGAAACCATCTCATTCAGACCTGTGGGGGTGAATAGCATTTAAACCAAGTTGCCAAACTTATTCTTTTGTAGCAAAGTAATTCAGGAGGCCAGAAATGGGACAGAGCATCCATGGGGGGGGGGGGGGGGGGTCAGTCTGCAGTGAGGGAGAAATGCAAATGAACTGCTACACTTGATCTGTGGGGTCACAAACTGGGGCATCTGCAAATGAAAATTTCCTTGAAAATTGCTGGATTTGTGGAACACTCAAAAGGCAACAGTAGATTTCTTCTGAGCCTGTCCCCGCTAGCTTGTTGAACCGCCTGGGAGTGTGTGTTTCAGTTAGAAACTGATGACAGGCCATTGCCCACTGCCACACTCTCATGGCCTTGCAACAAAGTGGATAAGACCTGGTTCCTCCCTTGCCCTTTTTTTTTTTTTTTTTAAATGCACCAGACTACCATCATATGGTCTGTCTGTATGTTTATCACTTCTAGAGGAAGAATGTTCCTTTAGCTCCTAGCTCCTGCAACACAAACAGAACTGCCTTCAACTTTGGGACATTTATGTGAAGACACCTGGGATTCTGACAAAAAACCTTGAACCATGCTCCTGTGCAACGAACGCCCCCTACCCCCAAGAAGAAGGATGTGTCCATTGTCACAGTTTCTGCTAGATAGGGAACCTGAAAGAAACTTCCTATGGATACCAGCAGAGAATGAAGACACCACTGCAGACGAGTTAAGCAAGACTGAGTTAACAATGGGGTAAGAAAGGGAATCATAATTTTGAGACCACTGTAACTGAAGCAACCATTGCAGAATCTTCATGTGGTAACAAGCAAACTGTAGCACTAATATCGATGATGCCATGTGGTCCAGTGCCCCCAAGACTCACCTATCTGGAGGGTGATAAAGCTCCAGAAGATTTTGTACTGCAGTCCCATAGGATAAATTCTGTCCTGTGGAAGAGAGATTAGGGTTACAGTCATGTTCGACTGGGACCCTAGGAAGACTAAACACTGAGAAGGAATCAGGTTGGATTTCCATAGATTGATGGACATGTCTAGGGAAGCACACAGGTGAAGCAGGAAATCCCAGGCATACAGAAGCGATTCCTTGGAAGAGGAAGCCAGGTAAGGGAAAATCTTGAATCCTAGAAGATGTAGATTTGCTGCTACTTCTGTCATACATTTGGTGAATACCCTATGTGCTAAAGTGAGATAAAAGATGGGGCTCTGACCTGGTAGTGACTGTTTCCCAAGTGGAAGTACAAAACTTTCCTGAACACTTTCGCTGTTTTTTTAGCAAAGGTAAGCATGGGGCACATCCATTCATTCTTCAAAAGGCATGGAAGAATGATTGCATCAAGACCATTCAAAAGTGGGTCTTCTGACATAATTGTTTAGGAAACTTGGGCCCAAGATGTGCCAGGGTCCTTTGCTTTCTTTGGAACCAAAAATAATCTTAGATAAAATCCTGATCCAAGCTGGTCTGGTGGGACCGCCCTGATGGCTCTTTTTTTTTCAGAGCAGAATGAAACGTTTACATAGTGACGTTTGGCTGATCGGGTGGGACATCTGGCAATAGATAGGACAATGAGGAGGGCACTTCTAAAACCAAAATGCAGCAACCTCTATATACAATCCCCTTACCCATTTGTCTTGTTTGATGGTGTACCCCATGTGCAGGAAGAGGGATTATGCATCCCTAGACTGCCTCTAGAGTAGAGCAATCAGGCAGACTTTCAAAGATTCTGGGGGCACCTGTTTGAAAACAGCCTGCAGAACCCCTGGTTTTGGACCACCTTGGCCTCCAGGCCTGTATCCATTGAAACAGCAGCAGCGATCTCAGCTAACTATGTCAGAAAGAGAGTCATGCTGATACCTGGACTGTCAGAACCAGAGTGAGTGAAGCCCCTTTTGGTTCCTATTGAATAGTCATTGAAGGGTCTCAAGTTTCAATCTCACAGCAGAAAGACCATCCTGTTCGCTCTTCTGTATCCTTTTTCTCCACTGTAGAACAAAATAGAGTGGTACCATCAAAGAGGGTGTTTTAAAGTTGTCCACAAAATCACAAAAAAAAAGACATCCAGGCATTGCATCTCATAGTGATGCCCACCCTGGCAGCTCTCGCTGCTCATTCCTCTGCATTATGCAACAAGTGGATGGAAAGGTTGGCAAGACACTGCTGAAAGAGTGGCTCGAGACTTCTTCTGTGACTCGGAAGGAATAGGATTCCTCAGAGTGGATAACACTTGCTGAGTGAGATCAGTCCGGAATTTTGTCATGTGATCAGCATAGTCCATAGGCCGAATGACAAGGAAGCTGGAAATGTAAACCCGTTTTCCCATGTATCCACTGCCCGAGACTACTTGTTGGGTGGATGGATAGAGCAAGAGTCAGACAACGCTTTTACTGCCTGCCGCAATAATCATGGAGTCTGTGGTGGAGTTTTTGCACAAAGGGGCTTATCTTCAGGGGAATATTATCCAGCTCTAGTAACATATTTGCAGATGCCAGGCTCCTGCCAATACTTACTAACTTGCTAGCAGAAGGGGCCACCCAGGATGTAAAATGGGTTATTCCATATGCCTTAAACAATACCGTCTCATCCTGAGAGGAAGGTTCAGCAAGCCAAGATCCCCTCTGTCACAAACTCTTATCCCTCCAAAGGAAGCATTCTCAGGATGGTATGATGGGGAAACCTCGCCATTTTCCTTACCAGTATCTCAAGTGACTAACCACAATGGCAAGTCCAAAGGTTTCCTCTTGCATACCCTCTTTATTGGTGGCTCATGGATAAGACTTCTGAGTCTTCAGTGGACCGTCTATGGGACAAGGCAGAATGTTTGGGATTAACAGAAGCAGGCTCATCAAAGGATGCCTTTGTAGAAGCCAACAAGATACAGTGAGTGTCAAGTATGTGCATGTGTGTGTTGGGGGGGTGTGCAGTCAGTGGAACCTGTGGATCCGTCCTATATGGCAAAGCGATGATCATTCCCAACACTTGGAAAGCCACACAAACCTCCAGAGGATGTGAGAACACTGCTCCCATGGACGGATCCAACTCCAACACGAGTGTGTGAAACGGACTCAGGAGATATTCTCAGCTCCACCCCAGGAGCTGCCACCAAGGAGGGAATCAGGCCCAAAGCCTCAAAGGTAGACTTCTCTGAAGTAACCATCAGAGATGCCAACCCTCCACCTGATTCTCCACCTTTGAGATTCGTACACCGGATCAGGCAATGTTGGAACTGGGTGAGTCAGATCCAAGAAACCCAGAGAAGATAAAAAGTGCATCGTGGTTCATGGGCAAAAGGATTTGTTTGACTATACTGATAACCAAACCAGAAGCCGAAAAAACAGTGAAAACTGTTTATTGGAACACCAGCAACAGAAACATAAAGGTTTAGCGCTTTCATCCATCAGGACATCATCAGAACAATGAACCAGCCCATTCAATCAGTATAAATAGTGATTAAAACCATCACATGACTCTAAGCTCATTAATTGCACAAATATTAATAAAAACTGTGAACAGTTCATTCTAAAGATAAAAACTATTTAAATAAAAATACTAAATGTTCAAATACAATCACATTAACATTCTAAACGTTTTAGAAATAAAATAGATGAAATGGAGCAAGTGTGATTAAGTCCTGGCTTCAACAGGGAATTTAGCTTAAGCTGCCAGACTTACTATTTTTCCAAGTTTATAGACCACTGGTTTTCTTCTTTGAGGGACAACTGTTTAGACAAGTCAAGAGTGTAGCGATGGGGGCAGCATGTGCCCCCAGTTGTGCAAATCTAGTTATGAGCTTCTGGGAAAAACATTTTGTGTTTAATTCCCCTTTTTGCTCTGGGTTTGCTTTTTCCACCCGCTTTCTGGATGATATTTTTACTGTCTGGAAAGAAAGACAGTGAAGAAAGACTTAACAGCTTTTTCCAATGCATTAATTCCACAACGTCATTTTTAAAGATTTGTTCATGGGTATAGTGATTCAAGTATTTCTTATTTGGACGTGATTATTACTAAGGATTTGAGAAAGAATGGTCTAGTATCTAACATTTTTTGTAAAAGCACCTTTTCTAATAGCTATTTACATTTTGAAAGCCACCATCCTCATTGCCAGAAGAAATCAGTGGTAAAAGGCCAACTGGTTAGGCTTGCCAGAATGATTTCTGAGGATGAGGTTTTTGAGGATGAATGTCGCATTCTTTTGGAAATGTTTACTAAGCGGGGGTATCCCATGGAATTTTTAAAACCTATATTTGATGAAGTGGCAAGTAAGAGGAAAAGTGGATTTTACCTCCCTTTGTTACATCATAATAATAGGAAAGTTCAAGATAGTGTCACTGGGAACTTGGGTGTGGGCTCTGATGCTACCACAAGTGAAATTAAGGTGTGTAATGGAAATAAGTACAATAGATCCTTTATTTGTACCTATTCTTTGGATAGTCATGAAATTGCACAAACAGTGAGAAATAATTGGCTACTGATATCTGCGAACCCCCAATTGTGTAGATTATTAGGTGATAAACCAACTGTGGTTTATAGGAAGGACCTTTGTTTCAAACAGTTATTGGATAGAACACATAGTAGGGATTGTATTTTATCTGGCACCCAAGGTATGTCCAAGTGTGGATGTTGTAGAACTTGTCCTCATATATTAGTAGGCTGTCCGTTTTTTCTTAATGGGTTCAAGGTTCTCATTAAGGAGAAATATAATTGTAACACCAAATGGGCTATTTATGCTGCCTGCTGTTTGGAATGTTCTGCCTATTACATGGGCAAAACTATTGGATGAGTGAGAGAAACAAATATACGAACATGAAAGAGATATCAAAAATAAAGAAAGACATGAATGCTTTGATTTAGACATATCCAAAAAAAACCCCTGGACACAAATTTGGATATTTTGTCATAGAACAGCTTAAGAGGGATGATAGGGGTAGAATTGTGGAAGAACATTTACTTGAGGGAATTGAAATGGCACCTTAAGCTAAATTCCCTAGTGGAGCCAGGACTTAATGACACTTGCTCCATTCCACCTATTTTATTTCTAAAAAGTTTAGAATGTTAATGTGATTCTATTTTAACATTTAATATAACATTTAATATTTTTATTTAAATAGTTTTTATCTTAGAATGAACTGTTCAGTTTTTATTAATTTGTTTAATTAATGAGCTTGGAGTCATGTGATGGTTTTAATTACTATTTATACTGATTGAATGGCCTGGTTCAATGTTCTGATTATGTCCTGATGGATGAAAGATCTAAACCTTTATGTTTCTGTTGCTGGTGTTCCAATAAACAGTTTTCACTGTTTTTTGGCTTCTGGTTTGGTTACTAGTCTGTGAGGTGAGAAGTACTGTGACTATACTGATCCCAATGAACTGGAGCTGAATGTTGAACTGGTGAGGGAGCCTGGATAGGGGTAAAATAGAGATGCAACAAGCTTTGGAGCAGATGGAGACACAATGACCCCCAACTCAATACGAGTCTTTAAGAACTTTTGCAATATGTGACCCAAATCAACTTCTAAGTTACCTCTGTAGAACCTGAAAGGTTTTGCAGAGGAAAGTCTCAAAACTAGCCATTTCTATTTCTTTGGTGAATTATGAACTGTAAATAAGACCCCCTATCACCAGACCCAGAGGAAGGAGTATAGGCAGCGGTCGATGTAGGGGTGCCAAAAACAGAGCAAAAGACTCAGAAATGAGTTTCTTTATCTGATGTTGTTAATCTTCGTTTATTCCTTACTCTTGGGACAGAGTCCCCAGCTATCTTGTTCCCTGGGTGACCTTATGGAAGGACATCCCGGAGCACCATAGAACCAAAGGAAGGTCTGCCTCTGGAGGCAGAGTCCAACTTGTAATGAGCAATGAAGGTATGAGGCCTAGCCCAGGTTGTGACTGCACAAATGTCATTCAGTGATGTTCTCGCATGGAAGGCTGCAGATGTTGACAATGATCTTGTGGAGCGGGCCTTTACTCTGCCAGGTAAAGGGGTACCATTCTTGCATAAATTAAAATAATACAATTTCTCAACCAAGTGGCTAAAGTAACTTTTGAAACTGGACAACCTAATCTGGATTCAGAAAAGACCACAAACAGCTGGTCAGATTTTCTATTAAATTTAGTCCTGTCTAGGTAAAAACGAATTTGTCTATTTAAATCCAAGGTATCCAGGCAATATTTCCCTCTGTTAGAATGATTAGGGAACACTGGCAAATCAATAGTCTAATTGATAGATAACTCAGAAACGACCTTGGGCAAAAAGGTCGGATTGGTCCTTAATGAAACTTTGTCCTTGTGAAAGATGAGGTAGGAGGGTTTGATAGACAAAGCCTGTAATTCAGAAATACGTCTGGCAGAAATAATAGCAACCAAGAACAGCGTTTTCCATGACAGATACTTTAGATCACAGGTAGATGCAGGCTCAAAGGGAGATGTTGTCAGCCCTTGAAGGACTAAGGCCAGGTCCCAAGGTTGAACAGGTTCTCTGAATGGAGGCTTTAGTTGGGTTACGCCCTTCAGAAAGGTCTTAAAAAATCTGTATGACATTATGGAAGAGCCCTGGAAGCCATTATGAAAATTAGAAATCGCAGCCAAATGAACACAAACTGTAGGGGCTGCTACCCCTGATTTAAAAAGGCCTGAAAGATATTCTAGCACAATAGAAACAGGGGCTGTAAAAGGGTCCATTTGTTTATCTTGTAGCCAGAGAAAATCTCTTCCATTTGCTCCAGTAGAGTAGTCTCATGGATGATCTATGAGAGGCAATCAGGATGTCACGCAGAGGGGAAGACAGATCATGCTGCCTGGCAATCATTGGAAGTGAATAAACCAAGCTGTCAGTTTCAGGCTGGATAGGTTTGGATGAACCAGATTCTGCAGGTGAGATCAACTCTGGAGTTGAATTGAGAATCCATGGTCGATCTAGCAGATGAGGCCACAGGAAGGGAAACCAAACTTGTAGAGGCCAATATGGAGCAATGAGGATCACATTGCTCTTCAACAGATGTGCTTTCTTAAGGAACAGGGGAACGAGGGTTATCAGAGGATAGGCATATAGCAGACCCAAGGGCCAATCGTGGACTAGAGCATCTCTCGATCACTGTCCCAGAGGGGGGATCAGGGCAAAGTAGTTGCTGCACTTGTGATTGGACGGGGATGCAAACAAATCACAGCAAGGCTGGCCCCAGCGGACGAAAATCTTCGCCGCCACTAGAGGATTGAGAGACCACTCATGAGGCTGTAGAATGCATCTGCTCAACTTGTCCACTATCATGTTGGAGCTCCTGGGAATGTGCTTTACTATCAGAAAATGGTTGGAGGCCATCACCCTTTGCCATATTCTCATGTCCTCTCAGCAAAGTGGGTATGATCTGATTCCCCCTTGTTTTTGATGCACCAGACTACTGCCATGTTGTCTGACTGAACTGCAATAGTCCCTGATGGAAGGATTGATTGAAATGCTTGCAACGCTAGTAGCACCGCTCTCAGTTCTAGAAAACTGAAATGCAGATGGGCCTCCGTCTGTGACCAAGTGCCTTGGACCGTCTTTCCATGAAACAGTCCCCCCACCCAATCAGGGAGGCGTCTGTGATCACTGTGGTGTTGGGGTGAAGGGGCGAGACCACTGGTGAGGGTTGTTTGACATCCACCAGAGCAATTCCTGTTTGCAAATCTTGGTTATTTGAATTGGAAAATTAAGGGGTGCTGGGATGGGTACCACTGAGTAAGAAGCAGCCATTGAAGAAGTCTCATGTGTAGCCTTGCTAGAAGGACTATGGTGATGGAGGCTGCCATCAATCCCAGCAGTTGAAGAACGGATCGATATGAGGCTAGATTTTGTGAAAGTATTGTCTGACCCTGTTCTTTGATCCTCTGAATTCTGTGATCTGGTAGAGAGGCTGTACAAGTCAGTGTGTCCAGAATCACTCCAATGTACTCTGAGTGACTCAGAGTTAGGCTTGGCTTCTTCCAGTTTATCGATATTCCGAGGTGCTGTGCGGTGTTTAGGGTGCAAGTCAAGGCCTGATCCAGTAGACATCTTGTTGGGGCAGTAATGAGCCAGTCGTCTAGGTAGGGAAACACCTGGAATCTTTGAAGCTGCAGGTGAGCTGTGACTACTGCCATGCACTTTGTGAACACTCTGGGGGTTGTAGAGAGTCCGAAGGGCAGTACACGAAACTGGTAATGACTGTCTCACATCCGGAAGTGAAAACATCTTCTTGAGCACCTTTCCACCTTTATGTGGTAGTATGCTTCTTGAAGATCTATGGAGCACATCCAATCATCTTTTTCCAAAAGTGGAAGTATAGACTGAACTGTAACCATCTGGAATTTTTCTGTCTTTGCAAATTTGTTTAGGGAGCTGAGATCCAGAATTGGTCTCCAGTCCCCTGTCTTTTTTTTTTTTTTTGGCACCAAAAAGAATCTTGAATAGAAGCCGGATCCTGTCTGGTCTGGGGGGACTGTTTGGATGTCTCTTTTTCAAAGTAGCTCTGATATCTCTATAGCTGAGACTTTCCTTTGACTGGGTGGTACACTGGGTAAGCTTCTGGGTAAGGGGGAGTGAATAAGAACGGAATATGGTATCCTCTGGTAATGAGCCTTTGTACCCAAGCATCTGTGGTTATTGTTTGCCAGGCAGAAGGGTACAAGGAAAAATGACTCCCGACTCCTTCCAGAGGAAAGCAAAGCAATCGGGCTGCTCCTCAGGAGCGCCGATAGGGCTGTCCAGAGAAAGATTCCCTGGAACCCCAGTTTCACGGATCTCCCCTGCCCCAAAAGGGGCATCTTCCTTTAGGTGTCCCCCCCCTGCCACAAGGGGAAATCTTGGCCCGAGAGTCACAGAAAGGACCCCAAGAGCTTTTGTGCCACATTTTCCCACTCTTCCGTTTCCTAGAATAGAACCGCTAAGGAGAAGATAAACGGACACCCACGGCAGATAGGGTCTTACCGTCCTGTTCACATCTGGCCAATAAATCCTTTACCTTGGAGCCAAACAAAGTAGTGGTCTCAATAGGGGCATTAAGGAAGGAAGCCTTGAAGGGATCCACAAAGTCACAAAAGTGCATCCAGGCATGGCGTCTCACGACTATGCCTGCACCCGCAGCTCACGCCGCTCCCTCAGTAGCCTGCGATATCAAATGCATTGAGGAATTGGAAAACGATTCTAGGGTCGCTAACTGAGAGGCTACCTTGTCTCACACCTCATCAGAAACTGGTCCTGCCAAGGTTTCAGAGTGTTCAAACGCCAGGTCTCTCTGTAGCCTTGTGAAATGTGCCAGGTAGTTCAAGGACGTAACAGCAAAAGTCGATGATGCGAAGACTCGCTTCCCTAATCTGTCCACCACCCAGGAATCCTTATTGGGTGGGTGAACAGCCTTACTCTCCTCTGCCAGTTCCTTCTTTGCAGCTGCAGCCACCACCATGGCATCTACTGGGAGACCCTTCGACCAATGGGGCACTCTTCTGGGGGAGAAAGGATTTTGTCCAGCCTATGAGGTATGGCCTCCACAGAGTCTGGTGCCTTCCACACACGCTGATCTTATCGGCAGGTGGGGTAACCCATGAGGTAGGAGGCCGGGCATGAAAAAGTACAGTTTTGTACCTACCATAAATGTAGATGTTCGAGTGCTAATACAGCTGCAGTAATCACAGATGGGTTTTCTGCCGTCAGGCGGTCCCTCGGTCGGCCGAATTCCAAAGTCTTGGTCCGGCGTCGGTTGTTGTCGCTCTCTCTCCTGTCGTCAGCGAGGCCGGAGTATATAAGACACAGCCGACGCCATGTTCTTCAGTCTTTCTTGCCCCAGATGTCAGGTGCCCCCAGAAGGAAGGCAATACATAAATAATATTTCTATGTATATACAAACAATGCAATATAATCCAAAAATCAGTAGTTGCAAGCAAATAAACCATAGAAGGATAACCCAGTCAGGTAGTATGAAGAGGGTGTTCGGCCCCATGCCTTTACCAAGTGGGGAAGGAGGGAGGGAAACCTGTACTGCAGCTGTATTAGCACTCGAACATCTACATTTATGGTAGGTACAAAACTGTACTATGTTCATCGTGCATACAGCTGCAGTAATCACACATGGGTAGAGTCCCAAAGCTACGCACAGGGTGGTAGGTACTAGGAGGAACTGGGCTGAGCCAGAATGCCCTGCAACACAGCAGTGGCAAAGCCTGCTCTAGTTCTGGAATATAAAGGCAGGTGGTAGTGTTTTGTGAAGGTATGTACAGAACTCCAAGTGGCTGCTTCCAAAATATCTTTGGTAGGAACTCCTCTGAGGAAGGCTGTAGAGGTAGCTGTGGCCCTGGTTGAGTGTGATCTGATACCTGTAGGAACAGATTTCCCATGATAGGAATAACAAAACCGTATGCAGTGGCCTATCCACTTTGAAATAGTCTGTTTGGTAACTGGCTTCCCTTGAGCCCTACAGCATAGGACACAAAGAGTTGTTCTGATTTCCTGAAGGACTTTGTTCTGTCCAAATAATAACGTAGCTGCCTATGGATGTCTAAAGAGTGTAGCAGCCTTTCCCCTTTATTTTGAGGATTGGGGTAAAAGGTAGGTAGGTGTATGGCTTGATTTAAAGCTACCCTGGATACCACTTTAGGCATAAATGACGAGTTGGTGAAGGAAACCCTGTCCTGATGGAAAATGAGAAAGGGCTGCACCGCCATGAGGGCCTGTAGTTCCGAAACCCTACGAGCTGACGTGATAGCCAGAAGGAAGGCTGTTTTCCAGGACAAATATTGCAAATCTGTTGAGGCAGCTGGTTCAAAGGGGCAATGTTAATTTTTCTAGTATGTAATTAAGATCCCAGGCTGGTATTGGTTGTTTCCTTGGTGGTCTTATATTCTTAGCCCCTCCGAGGAACTGTCGTAAGAGTGGGTGAGAAAATAAAGGAGGATCCGTGTTGAATTCTGCAGAAATGGCTGAGGCATGGATTTTTATGGAAGAAAATGATAGTCCACTGTTCAGCAGCTCTGTTAGGTACTGTAATATCTGAGGCAAGTTCAGTTTTCTAGGGTCCTGGCCTTTTTTCTCATTCCAAGAGCAAAACCGCTTCCATTTTGTGGAGTAAGCTTTTCTAGTAGATGGCCTTCTGGCCTCCAAAATGACATCCTGCACCTCCTTGGAGAGTAGGGTCTGTTGTGGTGTTAAGGAATTTTCCATGCAGCGAGATTGAGTGTTTTCAGCTGACTGTGAAGAGTTTTGTAACTGTGCTGAGTCAGCAGAAGAGGCATTAGAGGCAGGGACCAGGGAGGAGTATGTGTTAGGCTCCTCAGGAGTGGGTACCAGTGTTGCCTTGGCCAATCAGTATCATCTTTGGTCTGTCTGCTCTTGCTTTCAAAAGCACCTTGGGCAGAAGAGGCAGAGGTGGGAATGCGTAAACTGTCCATGTTGTCCAACTGAATGAAAGGGCGTCCACTCTCCAGGCCTTTGGATGGAAAGTCCTCGAACAATACTTTTCCAGTTGATGATTCCTGTGGGAGGCAAAAAGATCTATGTCTGGCCTCCCCCACGCTTGGATTATCTCTGTAAACACCTGAGGATGTAACTTCCATTCGTGTGGATCTGTCATATTTCTGCTTAGATTGTCTGCCAGCGTGTTTTCCAATCCTGGCAAGTACTGTGCTTGAAGTTCGATTTGCCATTCCAGAGCTAAGTTCCAAAGAGTCATGGCTAGTCTGCACAAGGGGTATGAATGTGTTCCTCCTTGTTTGTTTATGTACCACATTACTGTGGTGTTGTCTGTTCTTATCAGTAATTGTCCTGGATGTAGGAAGTCCTTGAAAGCTGTAATTGCATTTATTACTGCTAGCATTTCTTTATGATTGATGTGAAGGTGCTTTTCCTTTTGGGACCATTCGCCCTGAATGCACCTGTTCGTCATGTGCGCCCCCCAGGCGTAATCTGAGGCGTCTGTTGTGATGACTTGCTTTGCTTGAGGCTTGCAGAATGGGAGGCCTGTGTTTGCTTGACATGCTTGAGCCCACTATAGAAATTCCTTTTGCAAACATGGAATTATTGGTGTTATTATTTCCAAACTGTGGCTGTGTTAAGACCATAGGTTTTTTAGGTACCATTGAAGTTTCCTCATATGCAGCTTTGCACATGGGATTAAAAGAATGCAAGACGCCATGAAGCCCAGAGCCTGCAGGATTTTCCTTGCAGTAAGCCTGGTACATTTTGCTAGTATTTTGAAGTACTGAGTTAGTTGCCCCTGCTTTTCTGGCGTAAGATAGGCCATCTGGGTGTTTGTGTCCAAGTTGGCACCCAGGAAAGTTATTTGAGATGGAGTTAGCCTGGATTTCTCTTTGTTGATGGTGTATCCCAGAGAATGCAGTAACCGTGTTACATATGCCAGATGTTCCAGAAGTATGTGTTTGCTGTCCGCTTGGATCAGGCAGTCGTCCAAATAAGGGTAAATTTGTATCCCTTGAAGTCTGCAGTAGGCAATCACTGATGCCAGGCACTTTGTGAATACTCTGGGCGCAGTAGATAAGCCAAAGGGCAATGCAGAGAATTGATAGTGGATTGAACCTGCAAGAAATCTGAGGTATCTTCTGCAGCTTTGTCTGATTGGGATATGCAGGTATGCCTCCTTGAGGTCCAATGTTACCAGCCAAAACTCCTTGCCCAGCATGGGAAGAAGCTGCTGTAATGTGAGCATCTTGAATTTTGGTACGAGTAAAAATGTGTTTAGGATGGATAAGTCCAAAATGGGTCTCCAGTCGGTTCCTTTCCTTGGTACCAGAAAAAGTCTTGAATAAAACCTTGACCTTGTTCGTGAGTAGGTACCTCTTGAATAGCTCTCATTCTTATGAGCTTTGAAATTTGTAGTTGTGCCTCTGCCCTTTGATTGTGTGGCAGGTTTGGCATGCCTCTCATGTTTGGAAGAGTGTGGAATTGAAATTTGTAGCCTCTGTTTATAATGTCCAGGATCCATTTGTCTGTTGTGACAATATGCCAATTTCTTGCAAATAATGCTAGCTTTACTCCCAAAGGTGCTGCCAGCTGAGACATGCTTGGCATGGAAATGAGGGAGTCATTGGGTTTGTTTCCTGTATTGTTGTGCACTGTCATCGCCACCTCTTGGTGCTGGAGTTTGCCATTGTCGGCCTCTATATGATCCTTGTGATTGTCCTCTGCCCCTTGTGCATCTGTATCTACCTCTTTGGGGCTTGTCAGTGGCTGGAAAGGACCAGTTTTTTGAAGGCCAATTTCTGCTAAAACGTGGTGGTTGGACCTGTAAAAGCTTTGACAGTTTGCATAGATTTGGCTTTTTCTTCCATTTTCCGTAATATCTCCTCAGCATTAGTACCAAACAGCACATCCTTTTGTAAAGGAACATCTAGAAGCTTAGCTTTCACATGATCAGGCAAGTTTTGTTCCCTAAGCCAGGCATGTCTGCGAATGACTGATCCTGTAGCAGCCGCTCTACTTGAGGCCTCTAGGGCATCATAACCACATTGTAAGGTGTGTTTACCCACTTGCTCTGCACTATGCATCATATCCTGTAACTCCTTCAAATCTGGTTGTTCAGGTTGAGACATTTTATTCCTTAATTGTGATAACAGGAACTGTTGATATTTAAGCATATGAAACTGACAATTTAAGGCCCTCATGGCTAAGGTGGCCGAGGTATATACCTTTTTTCCCCACCTTTCTAAAGATCTTGACTCTTTCTGCAGGAAGTGGATTCTTGGCAGTGGAGGCCTTCAATCCCTTGGGGCCTTGAGAAATGGTTTCAGGGTCAGCATTATGGCTTTTGAAGAGAAATTGGTGAGAGTTAGGCACTCTATAGTACCTATCAGGTTTGACTGGTGCAGGAGGCAGAGAATCCGGGTTAAGGCAAGCCTCCGAATAAACATCATCAAGTATGTCCAAAACAGGAGGTATGGCCAGAGGTCTGTGTTGAGGTAACAAAAGAAATTCCCTAAGTCTTTTCTTGGAATCTGAAAAGTCTTGGCCTTCCCAATGGAAGTGTTCCCTCAAAGTGTGCAAGGTTTCCCCAAAGGAAAAATCCTCAGGAGGAGATACAGAAGGAATGGACTGCTCTGCATCCGAATCCTCAAAAGGGGAGTAAGAGTGTTCCTCTACATCAGAATGTTCTGATAAAATGGATCGCTGATCAGAAGAGGGAGAATCTTCCTCCACTCTGGGTCTCTTGTCTGGAGGGGGTTGCGAACCCCTGATAAGAGTAATTAAATCCTCAGCCATTTTAAGCATCTGTTTTTTAGGCATGGGGCCTGGAGATGGGCCCTGTGCAACAGGCCTCTTGGGATGCCTGGCTGCTTTGGATTTAGTAAAGGCCTTAATAGAAAAAGAAGATGAGGGTCTAAAGACACCATGGGTGGAAGTGGACCTATCCACATTAGTAGGCTCAACATTAGCAAAGGCTTCGGTGGTTGTAGTCTGGGAAAGGGCCGAGGTACCAGCGGTCTCGGGTGCAGAGGACACCGCCAAAGGAGTGTCGTCGGTAGTCAAGGACTGCAAAGGTGTCTCGCTGAGAACCGGACCGCGTGTAGCCTGTTTTGGAGTGGTGTCGGCGGGGACCGCGGGCCTCGCGTGTCGGTCCTTGTCCTTGCGTTTTTTGGACAAAACGGTAGTCGGAGTATCCGACGACATTTTATAATCAAAGGCTTTACCAAAATAATGTTGGGCGAACTCCGCCCGACGCTTAATAGGGCGTTTATTGAAAGTAGCGCAAAGCGACAGCCCGAGGCCGTGGTCTGGGCCTAAACAAGGTATGCAGAGGGAATGGAAATCCTTATGCGGTATTTGCTTCCCACAAGAAATACAATTATTAACTTTTTCTGACATCGGTCTGAGGCAAGAAAAGTTTCAACGGGTACTTAGCTTTAATGAAGACTTCGGTTTCCAATATTTTCGTAATTCAGGAGCTGGCCGACCGGCACTTGCGAACTGCTTCTGCTTCGGGCACCGCGCGGCAAAAAAAGACTGGAGAACATGGCGTCGGCTGTGTCTTGTATACTCCGGCCTCACTGACGTCAGGAGAGAGAGCGACAACAACCGACGCCGGACCAAGACTTTGGAATTCGGCCGACCGAGGGATCGCCTGACGGCAGAAAACCCATCTGATTACTGCAGCTGTATGCACGATGAACATCCTGCAGGAACAGACTCCTCTGAGGAAAGGTTAGAGGACTTCCATTCACCTCTGCTTTAAAATTTTGAGGATGTCACCAAACGAAACCTCGTCAGAAGGTGAATGTGGGGACTCCTCCCCATCATCGTAATGTGCATCTTTGGTCACTGACTCTTCTGTGGAGTCCATGTGCTTCCTCTTACATGTAGTCTTGCGGTGGACTTCCTCAGTGGGAGACTATGGGGAAGGCTGCATGGACAGTGTCTCCAGGGGGAGAATGGCCGGAGACTCCTGAGCCCGGAGTCTGGGGGTTGCAACTTGAGACAGCTGAGGCTCAGAGGAAGTGGTAGTCTCTGACAGAGGTGACCGAGAAGCAGCAGCCAGTGTCCTCTTCAAAGCTGGGAAGGTCGGCCTGCCCGACGAGGGATGCCTCAAAACCTTCACAGAGGTCGAAGGAGTATCGGTAGGAGTCTGTGGAGAAAGGTGATCAACTCCAGAGGGGAGAGACATTTTTGAAGGGGCAGGAATTCCTCTGGCCAAAAGCAGCTGGTTTATAATATGCACCACATCATGTTCAGAAAGGCTTCTGGTAGACCTCATTGAAATCCCTGAAGGCGATTTGGGCCAGTCCAAAAAAGTGCTAGCACAACCACTGAAAGAAGGTGTCTGAAAAGGTAATGTCAGCACAGAAACTGGGGGAGTTTGTATAGTCTGCGCCACTAAAGCCGGCGCAGAAGCGGTATGCACTGAAATAAAAGTTGTGGAAGATTCCTGCACTGAGAATAGTGTTGTCAAAATTGGAGTTGTCTGCACCAAAACCATCGGCGCCAAAAAAGCCTGCACTGAAGAAATTGTCGGTGCTTAGGGGGTCTGCGCTGACAAAACTGTCGGTGCTGAAGGCGTCTGTACCAAGACAAAAACTGTTGGCGCCGAAGATGTCTGCACCGAGAAACTGGATGTTGCCAAAGAAGTCTGTACCGAGACTTCAGTCTGTGCCAAAGATGACTGATACACCAATCGGTGTAGAGAAAGTCTGCACAGAACTAGTCAGTGCCACAGTAGTCTGCACCATGAAGGCTGATATCTGCGTCGAAAGCGATGGTGTAGAGGGACCAGCACACATAATCAGAGACGGAGTCAAGTGAGTCGGTTCCGAAGCAGCCGCTGGCACAGACTCTGACAATTTAACCTTTTTATGGTACTTAGGGTCTCCAGAGGGAGACGATGGAAGAGACTTCGATCTTTTATGTTGTTTGAAATTTGAAGATTCCTGTGACCCAGAAATAGCCTCACAGAAAGAGGTCTTAAGGAGACCCTTTAGTACCAGTTTATTTTTACGTTCGTTCAAAGTCCTGGCAGAAAAACCTTTACAAATCTGACAGGGCGGCTTCACTGTGAGATGAGGCATGCCCAAACAGTAAACACACAAGTCATGCATGTCAGAGTGAGGCAGTTTGTGTCTGCACTCCGAACACCTTTTAAAGCCTGGACTCCCTTTCTTCTCAAACATTATATCCACAAAATATTCAAAAACTAGGTACACACACACACACACACACACACACACACACACACACCCACTGTAGCAAGGCCCAAGTGAGGGAGAGGAAAGAGTACCAACAAAGGTAGGAGAAGATACCAAAAAGGTACAGGTAATAAAGAAAAATAAGATACGACTTAATAAAGTCAAAAAACTAAGAATCCTGTGAGAAAAACTCAAAAAAATTATCAAAATTTACACTTAGCTGGAGAGGAATGGCTGAACAGCAACACGGCAAACGATTTGAGGTAACAGGGAGAAGGGCATGATGGATAAAATCTTAGCTTGAGAGGTTTGTGGCTGACACGAGCTTGAAAAAAAGGCCGGCTCAGTTCAGAGGTTGGAACCGAATCCCAAGAGTAAGGAATAAACGAAGATTAACAACATCAGATTTGTTGTTTTCTGGCAAATAATTTGGTTTGAAGTCAGAAAATATATGACAGACAGTTGAGTTTCAGACTTCATACCCTTCAGAAAATCCATGCTAATGCAAAACATGTACTTTTCTACTTTCTAAGTTTGTAAGAGTAGTACTTAAAAAAGTGTCCCTATTTTTGGGCCTTTGTCCACCCATTTTTTTCTGGCTTTGTCCAGATTTCCTCCTCTACGAGGTTCAAAGGTAGGATGGCTACCCCTTCAAGCTGATGAGCTTTCCACCCAACTGTTACTTAATTTGGTGGCACTAATGTTCCTGCCATCACTTGCAACAATTTTTGAAGAGATAAGCTGGAATGTAATGCTAAAGAAGTTCCCAGATATCTGTCTAACAAGTCTGAATTCTGATGCTGCATTTCTGTCTTGGCTTAGGACTGGGAGTTGATGCAGGCTGCCCAGTCACATAGAAATGCCAACTATGGTTCTGAGATTTTAGAAGAGTCAAGATCCCATTACAGGGAGCATGTTTTCTGATTCCAGGGTGCTTCGAGTCTCCTGATGTTCCTTCTACTAAGTGTGCAAACCCAAGCTTATCCTACCATTGCTGTAACAGCAACCTAAAATTTACCAAGCATTTCCAGGAGAAATGTAATCAGGCTGAGATATGTTAGTATAGTTAAGCCACCAGAGTGTTATTTTCTATGGTGGCAACTTCTTAAACCAGCCACACAGTTAAGACATTCAAGCAATGCTTTTTGGTGAACTGTCTGTTACTACAAGTCATTCTTGCAATATGCACAGACGAAAAGCATTTTTTCTTTGTTTAGAATAACTCAGACTGCTACTAATTAAACTTCCAGTCATGCCGATAAGTGTCTAGCAGTTAGCACAAAGGAGTAAGGCTATGAGCATTTAACTAGCTGCATCCTGTACTCCAGGACTTGCTTCCCTTTGCTTTTACCTATGTGGGGCTCTCAGCAACGTATTTAACCAGTGTCCCTGGACTGACTCAGGGGGGGCTGTCTTATGCAGATCAGTGTTCTGCTCCAAAGAATCAATCAATAAATGAATAAATGTCAAATTCTGTTAGAGTACCATAGTAATGCTGATTAAAAAAATAAGCAGCAGGCCACATCCTGCAGGAAAATTACAAACCTCAGATGTGCGTCCTATTTACCCTTCGGATGCAACAGCACACGGTCGCATCTTGTGTTTTTTTACTGTTGACACCTATCTCATACATACTGCAGAAAAAAATATCACAAATATTATGTCCTGTGAAGTATTACATTGTATGTGCACTTGTCACACAATACACATGCCAACTATACAAAACCTTTAATAATAACACAAAGTACTTACCAATTAGACAAAAATATTCATGACATCACAGTTTTCAAGTGAATAAAGCTTCTAGGCACGGAACTGCTGCTGTTACCAAGGGAAGCTTCTACTATGTTTAGTACACAGAATGAATATTATTTCATTAACTAAAGCACTAGTTTCCTAAAAATGACCACCGGTGTGAATATTTCATCCAATTACTATACAGCTGTCTAATTAGCTTCGCTGCATTCAAAAGGTAAAGTCGGGAACTAGGCTCCATAAACTACTAGCCTGCCTTTTCAAAACAGGCCAACCATAGGTCTTGATTGCAAGAAGGTTCCTAAAATGGATCTACTTCTAAAGCTCGAAGTTTCAAAACTTCGAACTTCAAAAGGCTGAGACCAGAAGATAAAAGTTTTAAAACTTTGGAAATGAAATACATTGTTTTTTCTTTTTTTTGTAACGTTTTTGCAGGTGGCAAGCCCCACATACACCAACTCTAAGATCGCACCACAGTGAGGAAAACGGTAAATATCCCATTCTGCACTGTACAGCAATCTCCATTCAAAATGTTTGAAATTTCAGAACTTTGCTCTCATGGTCTCTGTCATTTGAAGTTCAAAGTTTTAAAATTTCAAGCTTCTGAAAGGGATCCCCTAAAACATGTGACAGTATTTTGAGCAACAAAGGTGAATTTACTGTTTAGTAGCCATGCACAATTTTCTTAAAAAATGTATCTATATAAAGGAAGAATGAAGAAATAAGTGTTGGAAATGAAAAAGGAGGCTGTATCTCCTTTATTATGATGACAGCTGGCTAATATAGTGTTTGATATGCATCAGATGACTTCATCCAATGAAGTCTAAGTGAATACAAAAGAACTGGAGAATGATGTCCATACCCATTTCCAGACATGGGATTTCTCATTTTGGTTGGGGTGCCGTCTTTATCTGTTGAAGCTTTGTGCTATTTGGAAGCACCTGTTATTGACAACAGAAAGGAGGGAGGAGTGTTATGAGCTTCCAGTGTAAACACTTATTCAGACAGTGACGGCACTGGCTATGCAATATATACGTTGTTGGATGATGACCAATTGCAGGCTTTTGCGGTAGTATTAAATGAGTGGTTTCTAAATTGTGAATGCTTGGCACTTCACTTGATGTTTTTTTTATACTTCACTTTCACTAGCCTGCTTTAGCCAGAAAATGGGCACAATGCCAAAGAAAAGCCTACTATACTGCATAATACCAAAACGGTGCATATACAATGGTTCCACACCCACAGCCTTGTTGCACTACAGTGTACTCCTATGCAGAATAGTGCATTTTCCCTTACAACAGCAATATGGCTGAAAAATTCATAAGCAAAAGATATTTCTGCCTACACCTTTCTCATCAAATTAGACGAAAGTCATAATTATACCAAGGTTCACATCTCCAAATAGACACTAGTCAACACTGCTTGGAGCTAATAGTTCCAAGTCCAAAGGTCAGCGACCATGGCTTCATGAAATCAGTTTTATCCTCCAAAAGGATACACCCAGGGTTAACACCAAGCCCACTAAACAACAACACTATAACACTGCAACTAGAAACAACAAGGAATGCTAAGACCAAAATGAAGTAATAAAATTAAATGTACAGAACTGTCTTACATATACACAGCCAAGTAACTGTTCGGAAAAACTTATCACAGCCAGTAGTATCTCAACAACCACCAAAATTTTGCACTACCGTAATTTAGAAGTATTTGAGCTTTTTTACTCATGAGCTTCTCCAAACATAATCTTAACAAATGGCCCCATGCTTATGCTTGATCTTCAAGCAAAGGTCAAAGCAAAGATATACAGTTCAATGATTACAAGTGAATAAAGAGAGAATAACATATTTCCAGAGAACTTTCAGTTTCATTACCCACTTACCCAATTCACAGTCACAAGGAGCTACAGTTTAACCTAGAAAAAAAAATCAGAGCAACGAAGGCAGTCATGGATAGGATGCAAAGTCCTTTGCAAGGTGCACATTACTTACAAACACACACACACCCACCACACACACACTTGTTTAGAATATCTCAGCAACCAACCTATCATAGGGGATGTGCGAGGACAAATAGAGGCCCAGGTAAAAATCCATGTAGACAGAGGGAGAGCATGGAAACTCTGCACAGAAAGCATTTCTACTAGGAACCAATGGTAGAAAACAGGTTGAAATACAGTATGACAAAGCATTCCCTGCAATACGTTTTAAAAATTCCGATACCTACTTTTTAGTGACTAATTATGGTTTACCTTCATAATAGTGAAACACAGTGGTGCGATTGCACATATGAGCGAATCATAACCACAAAACTTAAAACAGCGACAGTTGTAAATGTTTGAAAATCAGCAAATCGAAAAGCTGATTCGCTGATTTTCTAACATTAATGTCGAAATAAAAATTAGATAAAGTGTAATGTCGGGGGCAAGACCCCCTGCACCCCTCACACCCCCCCTACTTTATTATTCTAACTACGAGATCGCACTACAGTGGGGAAAGAAACCATTTCCCAATTCCCACTATAGTGCAATCTGCCCCAGAATGTCGAATGTGCAATGAGCGAATCTCATTCGAACCTTTTTCCGTTCGGCGTTTGCAAACTTTGCAAACTGCCTTTCGGAAAATTGCTGTACGCCCTTGTGCAATATGCACATGTAAAGGTAAACCACTAATTATACATATTCTACCTCAAATTCACATGCAGCCCTTTTGGATCAAAGAAATAAATAAAATAACTCTAATGACTATTGGATAATGAAAGGAAGCCAAGAGTCCCCATTTAGTCTAGTGCTCTCCCTTCACATCCTTCGATATCTACTTACTGTATTATATTCTCTGGTCAAAATAAATGCAATACTTTCTTGTTTACATCTCCCTTACTGTTCCACTCAGTTTTAAAATAACAAATAAATACAATTCATCACTAAGCATATAAACACTCCACAAATCAAATTTAATCAAACGGTTGCCCTCTACAGACTCAAATGAGATCACTTGAAGAGACAAATCATAGAAATAATTAAGTTAAAAAGACTTACTCAAAATCTGCAAAACCAGGCCTCTAGCACTGCAGACTAACATTTCAAGCAAAAGACCACATATTTTTCATTAATTAGCTGACCAGTATTATTTATTATATTGGCTTCTGTCCAGAAAGGTTAAAACATGATCTCGAAGTAAGACAGCACCTAGTAATACTGAGGCTCTTTACCTTAGAACTGAGAATATGAGAAGAATATTGAACTAATTCAACTCTTACAAATCTAAAACAATACAACTGTGTCAAATATTTTAACACAAACAACCACACACACACACACATATACTGTGTGTGTGTGTGTGTGTGTGTGTGTGTGTGTGTGTGTGTGTGTGTGTGTGTGTGTGTGTGTGTGTGTGTGTCAACAGCTTGCTGAAAATGGAAATGGCATAGCACAGTGTTAAATTGGGTCTGGACTCCAAAATGACGCTGGCATGGATTAACATACTATATTTAGTTGTTGCCCCAAGCCCATGTCCAAAACTTATGGTTCTGCTACTCTTCATTCAGTACATGCTTTGATAAGTTCTACACCCAATTCCAAATTGGAAGTCAGGCTTGCAACACAAGCACCAGAGCTGTACACTGGCGAAGGACACCAATGTGCAACCCTGAAGCAATTTAATGGGATGTTTCAGCAAAGCAACAACACTTGTTAGAGACACCTGATACTACAGGCCGTATCTGATGGGATGCTAGACTGCCTACAGGAGAAAGTTTCACATACAGGAGGAGCTGTTCTACTAATATGTGAAAGCCATGGGGATGGGCCAAGGATGGAGAAAATGTGCAGTTAGATGGCATGAATCGAAATTCACTGCGGCTGGCTCAGACAAATAGTGAAAAACAGAAGCAATTCCATGGTGGAACAGCAGCCCTGCGTGCCTGTCCTCATTCGTGGACAGGGAGAAAGCAAACATCTATGACAGTGGTGTACCTGTTATGTATGCATTCTCTCCTCCATCATACAAGTGATGGTGCTCTGCAGGATGGCCTCATGACTGTGCAGATACTGTAGTGCCAGAGCTACTACAGAGGTGAAGCTCTGGTGCCAGGCAACTTTGGCAGGACTCAGAAGTCCACTTCTAACTCTGGTAAGAGCACACTACACAAGGAATGGATAACAGCACAGAATGACATAGAATCTCAATCCATTCAGTTTCCTGATGTTGCTTAACTAGTGATACGGATGCACCCTGTCCTTCTGGGATGATATCATCCCCGGTGGCATGGATGAACTTCAGGTTTTGAGTAGCAAGGAATTATGGCAGAGGCTCTCTATTATGCTACCCGAAACCTTTTGAGAACCTGCCCATAGTGTGTCTGAAATGGGGCAAAAACTTTAACTAATAATGACCTGAAATACTGTTGCTACAATAAGCACTAACATTATGGTGAATGACTCCTTACATATTTGTCAACAAAATATACAATTATGTGAGTTTCTTAAATTCTCGTTATTTTCAAGTACATTCTATAAAGCTCTTTAGCAGCATATTATTTCATGACACAACAGTCCACAAAATGTGAAGCACATTTTTCCAATTAAATCAAAACAAAGATGTATAGCTATACCAATACATGTCTGAACACAGAAAGTTATATGTCTTGGGATGCCTTAAGATGTGCTGCCAGAAATGCAAGTTTGTATTAAAAAAAAGGTTTGGAAGCAAATAAATGCAATTTATATTTATAAACAGGTAGAACAAGAATTACTGTTAGTGTAGAACTCGGACCACTGGATGCAGCATGGATAGAGTTCATACATTTTACTATACTGACATGGGTTTTATGATTTCCTTTCCCCATCACGACATCAATTGTCTCCACTCAAAGATCTTTTCGCTAGGTGGGATTAAATTGATAACAAAACAAAATAAATACACAGGCCAGAAAACCATTAAGAATCCAACGTCTCAGAGAGTAAAGAATGTGCTATATAGCACACATCCACAGTGGTCCATGGAATGCACCACTCAGTAATGCCACAGTGCTACAGTACACACCTCCACTATACCCAGCAAGCTAAACTGACTCGGAGCTTATACAATGGCCATTTTCAATGACAGCAATAAAGTCTTTACATTGTTTCCACAAATCCAGCTCTTTTTCTGGTATGACAAAATATCTACTCAGCCTGTAAGATAATGATTCCATTAAAGACACCCATTTAAACAAGCCCCCATTTATTCAACTGGTTTTCGTAATGACCTTTTATCATAAGCCCACTAAACTATAGACCCAATCTTCAAGAAAATTCAACACTAGCTTAGTACCTACAGCTCCACAACATACCTCCAAATGAAAGGTGATTCAGCATGTACAGAAAATTGTGAACAAAGTTCGGTCAACAGCTGGCCACAGAAGAATGGCATAAATGCTACCAACATTTAAATATTATCGTGGTTTAAAAAAAAAAAAAAGGTTTTGACTAATGTAGACGTGATACAGTATGCACAACCAAAACATAAAGTGATAAAAAAAAATGTTATTGATTACTGTGCTGGAGTCTAGTGTAAGATCTGGTATCATTTAAGTGTACAAAAATACAGTACTCTCTTTGCACAAGTCTAGAAATGCAGCCATATTAAAGCATTAACGCAGGCCTTCACAGTGTGCATACAGTTTCAGTGAATGCACTTTCAATCAGTGAAAAAAATCCTTCAGTCAGGAATACTGACAAGAACAGAATGCGCAGTATATTGAGAACAAACAGATCTTATATGGCTTAGAAACCAAGGTTAAAGTGGCGTGTAGATGCTTACAGGGTTTTGGTATTATTAGGAAATACTTCAGAGACAGTTAAGTTAGTTAATTTGGACTGATCTGTAGAAAGTCAATGCAGTACAGACAAGTATGAGTACAGAAGTCAGGTCAAATATCCAACAAAACATTAACTATGCTATTCATGAGGAAAGGAATATGAAGAATATAAGTGCAGAATACAGATTATTTCGGTTTATCAGCACTGTTATTGGAGACAGCATTAGAATATTGTTAATATCTACCTCCACTGTACATAATAAAGCATTCTTACCCAAACTAGAGTGTTTGCAGACTTTATTCTGAAATGTACAAGAACACTTGGCAGATAAAAGATAGACCGTCATCTACTCAGCACAGTCCTGGGTAATAAAGACTGTGACGGCTCTCCTCTCCAACAGACCAATAATTAGGAGCCTCAATCCTCACCACTGGCACCATTGGGGGACATATACTGGGAGGATAACAGGTACATACACAGTATTTCCAGTTGCAGCTCTCTGCATCAAGTGCAATTTCCCTTAAGAGCCCACAGAGACCACATTCAGTCCAGGGCTGGTTTCTCCCTCTTTCTCCAGATCCCCAACAAGACTCCCCACTGGCACAGCTATAGAGTTGAGATCTCAGCTTAGTTACCAAGCCAAGACCTACCAGCACCCTCTTTGTCCAGTGTTTTGTGTCCCTGTGTAAGTAGCTGACACACACAAACTTTGAGGTTTGATTTACACACACACACACACACACACACACACACACACACACACACACACACACACACACACACACACACACAAACACCTGGAAGAGCCTGGCATGGGTTTACTAGCTATGCCCCTTTCTGCCCAGACAATAAAGTAGTTACCACTTTCACTGCTACCTGTCAACTCCTTATCAGCTACTTTAAGGCCTTTAACAAAGGGTTCCAGTCTTAATGGGTAATATTAATACAATGGTAGGTTGACCAAGAGCAAGGCTATTAGGAGTGGCCCACGCAGTGTCACCAAATAAATGTGCAAGTATTCTCAAACGTAAATATCTCTACACAGATCAGCCACAATGAAAAGCTTAAATATATGTAATACTAAATATATATTCACAGTGACATCAGAGTTCAAAATCACAGCAAATAT
The DNA here is from genome assembly GCF_019279795.1 of Protopterus annectens. Lineage (NCBI taxonomy): Eukaryota > Metazoa > Chordata > Ceratodontiformes > Protopteridae > Protopterus > Protopterus annectens. The sequence goes on from NC_056728.1 coordinate 326,824,011, forward strand.
TTAAAACAACATTGCAGGACAGTCTCAAATAAATAAAAAGAAAACATCTAAACTATGCTTCACTATATTCCTGACTGAATCTAAGAGAATTACTATACCCTAGTTAACTTACTTAATTAGAGCAAGTCAGGTGTTATGGTGAATGGTTCTTGTCAGGTCCAAGAAATAATACAGAATGCCCTGACTCACTAAGACTTCTCAAATTAATATCTAAAATATTAATGCTAAAAAAAGCCATGTCATTATTTAGATCCTTAGATCAATCCAGTGATTTATCAAAGAAAAACATTTTTATGAGGAACAGACCAAAAATGAGACAAAAACTGGACGTTCTGCAAAAATCTCTACAGTTGAGAGGTATGCTAGATCAAGGTATCCAGATTAGCTTAAAATAAACAGGGGTCAATGGCTCAAAATACGAACATTTTTTAAATGTAATACCCTCCCTTCTGTGTTCAACATTCGGCTCCCCTTCAGTTTCCTTAGCTACACGATTGCTGGTGGTGTAGATTCAGGGCTGTCAGCATTGTAAAGATGCAAATGAGGTCTGAACTCATTAGAAATCGATGATGCTCAAAAACTGGATCCATGTAAAATGTTCACATCATGTAGGCAGTCCCTCCATGTTTGTGTTTATCGGATAGCAATTGTGATTGCTTACATCAGGTGGGTGTGTCGGGTTACAAAGTGCGATGTGTAGGTCTTTCAAGGTTGCAAATACAAGTAAGCAGTGCATAATTCACAGGTTCTGTTTCATTAACATCCAACCTCCTCTTCATTCATTGGCAAATGTTTTCTCTGGCAGGTTTTTGGTATTACTTAGTATAAAGGAAAAAAGTGAGAAATATCTGAAATGAGGAAAACTAATGATATACACAGTAGAAAATGTTAGTACACATGAGATATGTCTACACAGGTCTGGATTTCAAATCTCACTCTACTGTACCCTCAGAAAACAGGAAGGGTGCCTTATCCATCTTTGCCACATACACAGCTTTGCAGCAAAGAACCTAAGTCATTCTTCATACAACCAACTGCAAAAGAACGTACACCGATGTCAAATCATAACTTTTATCTTCACATTTATTATTATATTTGGACATAGTGCACTTAATGATCACACAACCGGTTATGATTATCGCTTGTAAATTTACAGCTCTGTCTCACCCTTCTGTGTTTCTTGGTCATTCATCAGTTAACTGACCAGTACTCTGAGGCATGCATTCTATAAGCCATGCTATATCATTGGCCTTAAAACTTGTGAGGATATTAACTGGCAATACGATATGCATTTGCCAACAGCTGAAGGGCAGTTTGTACAGCACAATCAAGCACAGACTGCTCTTCGGGGGGGGGGGGCAAAAGTGAGTTACTGTTATGGCTTGTGATGATGGGAGGTATTGCCAGCTATGCCAGGAGAAATAGAGCAGTGGAGATGTAACATATGCCAGCATAGCTAGCTGGAGTTTCTATATCAAACTGATTTGTTCAGGTGCCGGTTTTCAAAATGTAGCAACAGTGGGTCCTGCTAGACAGAAAAGAAATACACCTGTATGTCAGGCTGTAGTGTAACTGTTGAAATGAATATACTGCAACAAAGGATACTGGAAGAGAAGATGTTATTCTTAGTCCAGCTAACTTTGAAAAACAGTCTGAAATTACATTAGCTGGTTTAGGCCATAATGATTGTATCTTACAGTTCTTCAAGATAATGATGACACCCTGGGTTTATAATACACAATAAGCTCTAGAGCCGGAAAATAAAAATAATCTTTATTAAATATAGTAATCCGTATACTACGTTATATATTAATAGGAGTTATTCTAAAAGAATACAGATTAAAAATGGTACACGGCAGGGTTGCCCTTTGTCCCCCTTATTATTTAATCTTTATTTAGAACCTCTATTTTTATATATTAAGCAAAATCTGTATCATAATGCACCAATACTTCATAGGAATAAATTAGTAATGTCGGCATTTGCTGATGATCTTATTATTTATTGTACAACCCCAATTTCTGATAGTGAAAAGATATTAAATGTTATAAACGAATTTTCAGAAGTCTCTAATTACAAAATTAATTTGGAGAAAACTAGTATTTTCCCATTAAGAACCCCTAAACCTTTTTCATTAATGTCCCTGGTGGGGAAGATATCATGTAAAGAAAATATCAAATATTTGGGTATTAGCTTCTCTACGGATAATAAGGACTTTTATAGTAATAATATTAAACGAGTATGGGAACTAATAGTAGCTGATTGTGGCAGATGGAGGAATTTAAGACTTCCGGTATTGGCAAAAGTATCAATAGTGAAAATGAATATATTACCACGAATGTTGTGTATCTTTAGGTCTGCTCAAGTATCAATTACAAAGACAGTTTTTAAACAAATTCATAAAGATCTAGCTAAATTTATTTGGGAGACAAAGAAAACTAGAATATCGTATGAGAAATTAATGACCCTGAAGAGTAGAGGAGGACTTGAGTTACTGAATTTTGAAGTATACTATTTAATTGTGAATGCCAACAGGTGTTTAAGAATTGCTAATTACGAGGTAATTAGTAAAAAGTGGATACCAACTTGGGTGGTCTTGAATTACAAGCATATTCTAGATCGGAACATAAATCCTAAAGCCTTACCCTTTTTGGATAAAAGTAGTTTGATAAAGTATGGGATTATGGACCACTTAAAAACATATGTGTCATCTTTGCAAAATTTATTCCAATCAGTAGACGTGTTGCAATATATGATATTTTTTCAGCCTTTCCATAGGAATCCCAATTTTAAACTAAATAATCAGTTGATTGATCTTAGTAAATTCCCATTAATAATTAGACTCTGATTGATGTTTTTAATAAATTTCATTTATCGGCTTCGCAAGTTAGACAGGAACTGAATCTTCCTAAGAGTTATATGGTTGTCATGAGACAAATCACAGAACTTGCTCAGAGTCATTTTGAAAACTTTAAACCGGTAGTCGGAATTGTGGATAAATGCTCTGAATTGTGGCAGGCTCTCCAACAGGAGGTCAAATTTATAACAAATAAATTAATTAAAGATTTAAAATTCCAGGATAAAATTCTATTGTCAGGGTATTGGGTAAACAAAATGACAGTAGCAGATAATCAGGTATTAAAAGCAATTGATTTAACAATAAAATTGGTCTCTTTTCAAAAGTTGATGTATACGCAGTTGATGATTTGGAATAATGCTTATTATACTCGTCTTAGGCTACATAAATTTAATCCTAGGAATTCTCCAACTTGTCCATATTGCACAAATCAAACGGCGGATCTTCTTCATATGTTCTGGAGCTGCAAGTGTATATATAAACTTTGGAACTCTCTTAGAACACAACTACAAAAGATGGGTTATCAAAGTTCAACGTTATCATGGGAATTTATGATTCTACATGTTCCTCCAAGAGAGCTCTCTAGGTCACAAACTATAATATGTATGAATATTTTTTTGCTGATGAAATTATATATAGCTACAAATTGGTTAGAACCAGACAAGACATCATGGGATAATTTCAAGCTTGTGGCTATAAAGCATATATTAGCACATAAATTACTCCTGAAGCAAAGTAACAAAAATATTAATAACCCGAAAATATGGGAAAAGGTTTTTAACATTATATTAGCATAATACTGTTATTGGGAATATATTAAAGTTTGGATGTATATGTGGAGGAACCAATGCTTTGAAAACATGTATGATATGTATGGACGCAAAGTACTTTTACAAATGTTTTGGCTTAGTTTTTCTTCCCTGGTGTCTTCTTTTTTGGATTAATGACGATTTTTATATGGAAGCATTTCATGTAGATATTGTATATAGTTTTGATAGTAATTGTAGTGAATTATGTGTGTGATTTTATTGTATTTTGAAAATATATATCAATAAAAATTTATTATGGAAAAAAAATAATAATCTTTATTAAAACAGCAAACAAATGCTTTCATCCCTTTTGACTATTTAAGGGACTTCATCAGAATAGTTAACTACTAAAACACAACCCTTATACACAGGATGTGCCACAAATCAATTTCCTGTGTTAATTAATGCTTAACAATGTTAAAACAAGCTATATACAACTCTTTCCTAAAAATCAGTTAAAAACTTTTCAAACACTATCCTGTTACTCAACTAATATAATGCTTGTAAACTTCAAACTTTTTCTTCAAAATGGAAAGTAAAGAAAGGCATTCATTTAACCCTGGGGGAAAAGGGGAATTTAACTTAACATCCATTGAAATTCTTTTACTTCAATGTCTAATTCCAACCAACTACCCCTAACATTAATAGGCACTACTTCCAGGATCCCAGACTGAAATGTTTTAAACCCTTGACATACTAAAGAATGCGTGTACAAGGAATTGCTCATATTTGCCTTGGAAATGGCATGTAAGTGTTCATATATTATTTTTCTAAACAATCTTTCAGTTTTCCCCACATAATACATTCCACATTTATCACAAATTGCAATATAAATCAAGCCACAGGTGGCACAATTTACTTTGCCTACTCTAATGTGCCTAAAAATACATTCAACTTCTACAGAATCAGCTTCTAAAACGTAGGGACATTGCTTACATGAAACACACCTTCTAGTACTCTTCAAGGTTAGAGGGGCTTTGATGCAAGTTTGTTCAAAAAGATTTTTGAAATACCTTCC
>NC_056728.1:326829192-326849192 GCF_019279795.1 Protopterus annectens
TTATTAACCTACATTCACATGCATAGCACACAACCTCCGTTGGTTGCATTGCCCCTTTAATTAATTCAAAAATTTGCATCACTCCTGTAGTCACTCCAAAAACGTGGAGCTGGATTCAAACAGGTTTTAGGCACTGTAGCAAACAGCTTCCACCACCTTGTTTCACTACCGTGAAACTGAAGTCTATGTCCACCCCAGGGAATGACATCTTAGAAGGGAGAGGGACACACACAGATCAGTATCTTGCAACTAGGACTGCCACCTTTTCAAATGCCCAAAGTGGAACATTTTTGGTACAAACGTCAGACTTTGCAGGGCAAAATATACCCACTGCCAGTACAAAGGACAGAACTTCACTTTTTTCCTAAATAAAAGCTCATTCTTGTAGCATGTTAGTTGCTTCCTAAATAAAAGCTTATTCTTGTAGCATGTTAGTTGCTTATTCTGTTTCTTATGACGTTTAGGTGTTTCAGATACAGAATAACTGTTTTATGCAACTATTACATAAAATGTAAGAAATAAATTTGTCCTAAAACCTCAGGACATTTGCCATTTTTACAATTTTGTTTGCAGGACACCGCTGCCCGAAGAGGACTGTCCCTCGCAAAGTGGGACAGGTGGTAACCCTACTTGCAACACCAAGACACTGAATGTCTGGGATTCTTGCTATGACAGAGGGGATAATGAGATTCTGTAACAGTATATGGCATTCACTCTTTGCTTTTTAAGATCCTTCCTGCAGTCCCACAGCTGCCATACTGGTGGAGCTGCACAGCCACGGGGTCATTCTGTACCACAGTGTCATGTGTTTGATGGATAGGAGAATGCATGTAGGACACACAGCATGTCCATTATGCATTATCCCCATCCATGGAGCTGGACAGGGAAGCAGGACCACAAATTAATGTATCCTATTTTTAACAACAGTATATGTACAAGCTTGCTTCAATGAATTTCATACAACTCGTAAACCACTTAACTGGCGTGATCACAGACCTCAGCCACCCTCCACAACAGCCCCACCCCGCCCACAAAAGCAGCAGATCTTTTCCACCTGTATATGGAATGTACTGCTATTTATGTGTAGCCTGCAGTACCAAATCCCTTTCCAGATGCAGCTGTTACTTTGCTGTGGCTTTTCTCTTACTTTAGGGTTACACAGTGACCATATTAACTAAAATATTTTGATATTGCATGTTTGAAACTGGGCGTAGGATTCTGCCAGTCCCAATTTGAAAATTAAAGTTATTTGTTTTAGAATCAGCCTTGGGGTAACTATTCGGCTTAGTATGTTACTCCACACCCCAACCCTCTGGAAATTCGACCCATAGAGTGGTAGAATGTGAAAATTGTTAGAATGTCACTTATAATGGAACTCCATAAAACAATAAAACACACCAATTGCAAGCAAGGACGCGGATATGTAAACAAAACAAACTGTAACAGCTAAAACATAACAACCGAAGCACTTTCAGTGGTCAAAATATTTTAAATATCAAACACTGAAGAATCATAATACGTAAATGGACAATAACATAGAAACGCCCACACCACTCACGCAAAGCTAGATTTCAAAATGCAAAGCTAATTTTCTAGGATAGGTGATGCAACACATAGTCCTGTCTGAAAAACACCATAATAATTTTAATTGCGGGAAAGGAATACAAGTTCAGGACTACCAAAGTGTGAGACTCTCGAAACTGGAAGAGTAATCTAATTTACACTGCAACTAAACTAAACGTTATATGCGTACTGCAAGCAGCAACGTTAAAATCAACATGTACCTCATTTGCTAAATAAACCTCCCATACCCTTTCCTTCTTAACAGTCTACATTTCATATACGATTTATAGCATGAATGCACATTTTGAGCACTGCTGTTATTACATACTATTACAAACAATAAACTTTATACTATAATCACAATGAAGTTAGGAGTAAGCAACATCACTTATAACTACAAAAACCTCCCAATTAATATTATTACTTTCAAAAAAGTATGCAGTCTGACTACCCAAATAATTTGTCTAAACAATATACTCACTTGCACCTGAAGAGGAACAAGCCGCAGTTTACACTTTTCACTTATGACAAACCCTTTGGGCAGGTCTATGTACTGCCCCCATTCATCTGAGTAAAGCTGAATGACAAATTTTCGATGAATATCAATCTGATCCCCATACAATGACAGAAACTTCTGAATTAATACTTCGTAGCCAGCTCCAAGAGGCACAGAAGTTGGCCGAGCGAAAACAGAATAACAGAACAGAATTGGAATGCCGTGATTGTTGTTACTGTTCACTAGTGGCAACAGTTGAGCCGCCATGTTGCTATAAAATTTACAGGCCAAGGCTCACGACCTTTGAACTTTAACCTACCAAGTAGGCATCAGTACTTAACCAAAGAGTAAACTGATGCTAAAGGCAACGTAAAACTTTAATTGTATCACAGGCTGTTAGGGAGCTTTCCTAACTCACGTTAGTGGTTTAAACAGCATTGGAATTGTTGAATGTTATTTGTTGGGTTCTGTTGCGTGTTCACAGATATGACCAGGAACAAGATTTATCTAGCTGTTATTATAATTCTGAAAAAGTGCTTTATGAGCGCAAGCAGCTAGCTTACAGCTGCGCACCGAGACTATAATAGCATCAGTTCTGTTAACGTCAGAAAGGGTGGCTTTAGCCACGTGATTAATTATCTCCAGTCTAGACAGATGGTATGTTGTAATAGTTATAGCAGAGTGATGAATAGTAGTCTCCGTGCGTGGCGCATATTTACGTATTTCCCCTAGCTGACTGTACGTGAGAGAAAGGTGTGCGAATTCGGTATGCCAGAGTTTTCTGCTCAGCAATTAATCTTTATGTATTAACATCAGGCTTGTTAGCAAGGGTGTAGCCAGGCATACTCTTGGTTCCCTAAAGTGTACAACATTTTAGGGTACGTCAGAAACACTAGGGTGTTATTAGGCCATTTTATGTCCATAACTATTTAAATTACTTCCTCTAATAACATGTATATATCTTGTTTACAGAGAAAATTAAAACAATATATTTTAATACATGTTGACTGAGCGGCTGAAAATGTTACACTCAGTAAGTGCTGGATGGATGGGACAACAGCTTGAGGGATGTGACCAATTTTTAAATGCCAGGTAGGTTGAGGGACAGCGGTAAGCGTGTGTGTCTACAAAATGTAATTCACTGAGTGCGCCCGTTTGTTAGTCTGAATTGTCATGCATTTCTGTTAAACTGTGATCTGGTTTATTTGGTACTCAATATTCGAGCACGTGCTGTATTTGAGAATCAAGTGCTTATAACATATTAGTGTTTTAATTGTATTTTATTGTTTGTAAAACTGGTTAGTCCGACTGGGCTAATGGCCTGTTTGCAGGGAAGACGCGTTTTTTTTTCCGGTTATCAGGGAACTTCCACTATTTTCGACAGGTGCCATGGAATCTTTTACATCCACCAACTCAACCAGATTAGGTCACAGTTTAACGTCTCATCCAAATGACAGCAAACTCGGGAGTGCAATAACATCCCAATGCTGCACTGTCCACTGTACTCTATTAACATTTATTTACCGGGAAAGTCTGATTTGGAACAAAGCCAATTTTCAGCGGAGGCCCGGGAAGAAACGTTTTAGCCTGTATTATCAATAGTAGAACTAATTGCTATGGGAATAGAGCTCACATCCATCTGCACCAAAGGGAAGTGTTCCTCTACCTGTTGCATTACTAAAATTGCGAAATGTTGGTCTGCTGTACCTGTCCTGTAAGTCTGTATAGTAAAGTAAGTAAATAAGGCTCCGTGTTTCGTGTCTTGAATTTGGCAAGGCATTACAATCAAATATATACTTTAAATCTAATTCATTAATGTTTATTTAAGGTCATATACTCAGCAATGCACAGTGAAAAGCAAGCTTCCAAAACTTTAGTATTATGGTTTTAGTGTTCAGCATTTTGAAACAGAATGCCGGCAAAAAAAATTATAAACAGGAATAGATGTGGACATGACTAGTCAGAAAAGTTCATCTTACTTCCTCACATTTAGTGTTTATAGTGCAGCACGTCGTGTTTGGTATGTATCAAACCTTCGTCCTCCAAATAAACTCTCCCTACTTTCATAACTACCTCCTCTATCCCTCAAAGCTATCTGTTTCATACATTTTTAGAAACTTGTTCCTTCTATAGCTTCTCATATTAGTATTTTTTGCACTACTTGCACACTTTACATCCGACCAACATCCATTTCCCTCGCATTTCCAACAAAACTCGTATTGTGACCTTCAAGCAACATACATGTGAACGTCATCTTCCAATCACACTCTACCTCTATCAGTACTCATATCTTATGGTTCAACCCAATTATCTGAAGCAACAGCCTTTTACTCACAAATTGTGCAGTAAACATAAAGTAAAGCAAAATGCTTTATCTGTATCATCACACCTCCATAACTGTAAAACGTAGTGGTGATATCGCCCAAACCCAGATCCAGCATACGTAGCACCAGATAGCATATTCTTAGCAGCTCCTTTATCGTTACCACTTCACCCACAGTCTCACCCTATCCATATATACCATACCAACTTACAAAGTAATTGTAACAATCTCCCTGAAGGGTATGCATGGGATTGTAATACAGATTCCATACATTTTAGTTGTCAGAGAAACCTGGCTTCACCAGGAAACAAATTAATAAATTGCCTCAACAGACTATAACATTGTCAGATTAGGAAGAGTCAACCAAAATGCTAACAGTGTCACTTTCTACAAAAAACACTCAAGGTTATCACTCTTGCCCCACACCCTGCCAATTTTCTCTAACTTGGAAATCCTACTAACCATGATAAAACTAAACACTCACAAGACAATTCCAATCGTGTATATGTCTGTGTGTATAATATATATATATATATGTGTGTGTATATATACACACACACACACACTTATATGGGTCTACTTTAACCCATCAAATTTACATCTCAGCAAAATGCAATTTCACTAATCTGTTTCCGCGAAAGTGCATTAATCTGAAAATGCACTTTCGGGAAAAAAACAGTTCTCTGAACAAGAATCTGTTTCGCGAAAGTGCATTAATGCAAAAATACTGCACTTTAGGGAAACATGATTCTCTGAACAGCAAAAGAAAAAAATACACTACACATATTTATGCAATGGGGCAAGCCCCTTCTTATAAATTCTAACTCCAAGATCGCACTACAGTGGGGAAAAGGGAATATTCCCTTATCCTCAGTGTGCCACGAATTACAACAAGGTCCCCTACCATATACCAGTTAAGAAACACCATACCTGCACCACCACAGGATCCCGGAACCGTCGAACCCGAGTCAGTGAACTGTTTTTTCACAAAAGTACATTTTCAGATAAATTCACTTTAATGAAAATGAACTTGTGAAATTGCATTTTGCTGAAATGTAAATTTGATGGGTAAAAGTAGACCCATATATATATATATATATATATATATATATATATATATATATATATATACACATATACATACACGTATATATGTATGTGTGTGCAACAATACTAAATCACTGGAAGATATTCTCTGCCAGGCCTCCTCAAAACTCCCTCATGAAACCCAAATATTGGGTGATAATATAGATTGGCAAACCATGCAATCTGAAAATCCAACCAATAATATACATCTGTACAAGCTCACCCAACTTATAACCACACCAACTAGATATAACTGCCACACCCAGAAAATTAACCCTTGACTAGATTCTAACATCTTCCCCCAAATAAAACATCCAGTTAAACTCTGTCAGACAGCTTAAATGATCTATTTTCACTTTTTGCCATAAGACATCAAAGCAGCATTCCCAAAACACATCATTACAGCCTGGTAAGAAAACTTACTACTTTTCATGAAGACACTTTTGTTAATACACTACATCTTCTTAACTGGGAGTCGCTAAAGACTCTTCCCCCTAGATAATGGTGTCTCTGAGTTCAATAAAATCTTCCTAGCCCCATCCCCAGAATAAAAAGAGTCAAAGCCAGCCCTGCCCCATGGCTATTCTTATCAACAAAACAACTCATGAAACAGACCCAAAGCTGGAAGGTCTGGAAAAAAAATAAAACAGCTCCTTCTTTACTAGCATGTAGATAACTAAATAACAAAGCAACTTTTCACCAAACATAAGGAAACTTACTCAGCCAATTAAACTATGCATATAATAGTAATATAAAACTGTTCTGGGCCTCAGTCAATAAACTGTTATATCCAGTGCAAGCTACATGGGTAACACAAACACACACAAACAAAATGTTACCATAGCCAGACAATTCAATACCCATTTTGTACAGACTGTACAGTCATTAAACAACCAGATGACCAATCAAGCTCTTGGTGTCCCTACTCAATAAAATAACCTTCAACATTTCTTCTTACAAATAGTACCCACAGATACCATCAAAAATGTAAAGCCTACTACAACTGCCCTGACAATCTGCCTATCAAATATCTTAAAACAGCAGCTAAGGCTATTGCATATCCACACTCATTTCTGATAAATTGATACATATCTGAACATAAATCCCCCTTGCTATGGAATAAAAAAACATTATTCCACTGTACAAAGGTGGAATAGTACAGATCTTTCAAACTGTAAGTGAAATTGCCATTTTATCTCATCTATCAAAAATATGAGAAAATGTGTCTGTAGGCAACTTTTAAACTAATAGATAACCAGTTTCTGCCTTCAACCCAGCATGCCTTCAGTCCTGATCAAAGCACAACTAGTGCTTTACTGAGTTTTGTTAATATTAGACCTCACCCATAGAAATGCTGGAAGCCTAGCCAACACCATCTTCTTAGACTTATCAAAAGCTTTTGATACCGTCTCCCACCAGAAACTCTTACATAAACATCCTTAGGACTTGCCAAATCTTCACTGCAGTAGTTCAATAGCTACTTCTCCGACCACAGTGAAATAGAAAAATTACTTATCCACCTTCTTGCCAGTAACTATTGATGTCCTACAAGGACCTACACTAGTCCCCATACATGCTAATTCTGCATTGTTTCTCACTTATGTGTTGCATAGAGTGGCAGGTTTGTAGGTTAGTACTAGGCTAACTGCCCTTGTGGGCCACTTTAATCCTAGTCAATTATCCAAATGTGAGAATCAAACTCTGCAACTTGTGACTGTAAGGTAGCCATTATGACAGCCTCCCAACCCCAAAGTGCTCTTTACTTTGCACATTCCACGTGGTTGAGCAAATCTTTTGGAATCTAGTCCTCAGATTTTCAAAAACAAATGCTTTCTTTATCCTGTAGAATAACCAAAACAGGATATAGTTGGCATCCAAAAGTCATTAAGTGGGGTTATAAATCTACACTTATGTTTTCAGAATAGCAGCTGCATTACAAGTGTTACTAATATGATGGAAACAAATTCTTAGCAGTATTTCTTATGACCAACTGAAACTAATAATACTCTGAGATTCGTCCTAGATAATTCTGTATCTCTTTTAACTAAAAAGAAGAAAAATAATTGAAGATCAAGGCTGTTGGGTCTTATCTAATACCTATGCTGGAAAATAACTGCTAATCTTATGAAGTCAGCCAGTGACTCTCCTAAGGGGGCTTCCTATGCTCTGTGATAAAAAATAACAGTTTTATATCGGATTAGGTTTAGGTTAGGAACGTATTACAAAGTACTTAGCTCTAAGTCAGATGTATTACAAATATGCATGCATAAAGGCCTACATGAGTTTTGGTAATTTACTATCAAAATGTCGAGGTGACTTAACCTTGACAGTGAGAAGGACAAACACGGAGCGGCAGAGAGGCAAAACTGCGAACACAATTCCTGTCTGAAACGTCGATACGGAGACTGTGTTCACATTTTGGAGCGTCGTTGTTTTGAAGTGCATTGCACTACAGTGAGGATCGGGAAAATTACCCTTTTCCTCACTGTAGTACAATCTTGGAGTTAGAATATATAAGTAGCAGGGGGTGTAGTTGCTCAGTTATGTTATGTTTAACAACTCTTAAGACTATGTCACTATGCAATGAACTGTTCAACAAGACACCAGAATCTGAACTGCCAACCTAACAGTTCAAAAAAATAAACTAAAACTGAAAATATTTTAATATGTGATGTAATATGATCACCAGGTGTTGGGCTATAGACATTTGTGTTGTATGTCCACATTTGGAAACCCATAAATCCTTACCCTGCTCTACAGTGTAGTCTGCTATTCAAACATTTGTGGATCATGTACTATGCCATGGAATCCCATTCCAAATAAATTATGTATGTGGACTCCTTCAGGTATTCAGCTGTGCATCTTTGTTGCTCCATTTTGCATGCTATATTTATGAGTCACATAGGGCATTGCTAGGTGACTTGGAATGCATATCAACCATGTGCAATTCCTAATCATGTTTATGCTAAATAAATACATAAATAATGTGCCCTTTATTTCTGACTTATAACATGTATACACTTGAAATATATTTGAAATAATATTATTTTAGATATGTTATTTGGTTTTTACTTTAACAACTGAAAATTATATATTAAAAACTTTGCAGTTTTAGTTTCCTTTTTTTTTGAACTGTTAAGTTGGCAGTTCAAATTCTGGTGTCTTGCTGAATAGTTCATTGTACAGTGACATAGCCTTAAGAGTCTAAGACATCCATATTAACATAATTAAACTTTTCTTCATACCTGCTAAGTATGTAGGAGCATGTGACACATATCCCATTAGCAGTAGCTCTGTTAATGAGATGCACATACTTGAAATAATGCTTCACATATCTCTGTATATGCGTAATCCCCTTTACATTAAAAGAAAAAACATAACATTTAATTAAATTGCATACATTGTTTCAATAAATACTGCATGACTATATTTAGTCTCTGGGATTCAGAAAGAATCCTTATGTGACAGTAAACTGAAAGAACAAAAAGATGCAGTTTACCTGATCAAATACAATGCAATTTAAAGACAAGTTCAGTGCAATGAAGGGACCTCATAATCAGCTAATTTGCATGTCTTTGAATCAGGTGTAATTACTGCCAGTGATAAACAACAATTTCTGGAGGCAATCATCACTGACTGCTCAGGCATCACTTTGGTACAGGCACCCCACTCATTCACTCTCCAATACATATGCAGACATTCACAAGTATACCCCCTCAGCACATAGACACACACACACACAAGTAACATGAAACCTCTCCCCCACTCAGTCATTCTCACAGACACATTTCCCAAGTCATAGGTAGGTACTAGCTATCGGCCCGAGGGCCTACGTAAGCCTAGCCAACAAGGTTCTCTGACTTAAGCCACCCAAGAAAGTTATTTTCCTGTGCCACTGTCAAGCAGAGACACAGAAGTGATCCCCGGGGTGTATTTCCTATTTCCCATCCACTCATCAAGATTTTTCTTGATGAATGCTAATGAAGACCTTTGCTTGACATAGATGGGTAGCCTGTTCCAGAGTATGGGAAGTCTCTGGGACAGGAATCTATCCCTCCAGAATGTCCTGTTTATTGTGGTGACAAGGTTTAGGTCCCTAGACCGTGTAGTTCAGAAGGATTGGGATTTCTTTAGGTGTAGCATGTCCAACAGCTCTGGGTATGACATAGCTTTATGTGTTAGGCAGAGATCACCTCGGAGTAGGCGATATGCTACGGAGTAAAGTTGGAGTTTTTTGAGACGGTCAATGTAGAGCATCTGTTTGAGGCCAGTAATCCTCTTTGTGAGGTACTTCTGTGGCCTTTCCAGCTGCTGAAGATGTCACCATTCACCAATACATACACCTACACAATTGATCCCCTAACCCCCACTACTGCAACCACCTAGGCAGACATACACAGCCATCCAAGACCACTTATACCCCTGCAGGCATATATACACACACTCATACCACCCACCACCACAACTTCTTTGCTTCTCCTTGCTTAACCTTACCTGTAACACTGACTGTCTAGAATAGAATGAGTGAATTTAGCATTTTGACTGTGTTAACATGGTTTTCCATGCAAATTTATGCAGCTGAGCAACTCTCTGTATCAGTCAGCTGCATATCTTCCTTTCTGCAGGTATTTCAGGGTAGTGCACATGGCTAATTACATAAACCACTCCCCTGGAATGCCTCATTAGCATTTAACATGGCTATGGAGACAGACCACTACGATGATTCTACTGACTGTGTAGATTTACTATGGAGGGCATGTCTGTAAATCAGAAAGAGCATCCACAAACGGTTGGCCACTTGTGTTTGGGCTTACTGCTTACAGTTGCCATTTCTAAGTCCCAGGGAGTATGTCACAAGATATAAATACAGATATAAAGAAAACAATGAAAGCAAGTTATCTGCTTTTGAAAAATACATGTTTGACATTTTGCACTTGGTGGAGTCAGTATAATAAACTGGCTTGTTAATTAGTCTCTCAAACATGAAATATTTATAAGTAACAGATTGGTAAAAATTGTCACTTTCAGTAATTTGAACATCAATTGAAAATATATTACCGTCATCACTAGAATCACTCACTAGTGTAGATTATGATTGAGAATAAGTGCACCTATTGGGACATTTTCACTTTGGGAAGGTGGTACTGGTATATGAAGTGCTGGATCAACCAATACATCTTCCTTATCTTACCTCTCATACAACTGATTATCTTGTATCTAGTAGTTTAGACAAGTGTTTCTTGTTTCTTCTGTATGCTTGTATAGTAGGACTTTGCACAAAATACAGTCTAGCATACTCTGTAGAACCAACTACACTACCATAAAATTGACTTTTTGTACTTGATTAATCATGATTTTTGTCTAGTGTTATCTTTATTATTTTTCTTTTTGTGAAAGTGAACCCTTCTCTTTATGTTGCCTGTTTTATGACTGCTGAGCAGTACTTTCTTTACTCTCAGGTAATCACAGGGAAAATAAGGGTAGGAAGTCTTGGCCAGCAGATGTCTGCCAATTGACAACTGATGTGAAGATAGTCCCACTGACTGCAGTGGTATATTTCTTTATTTAGGAATAGACAAACAGCACTCTGAGGATTAAGAATGGCCAAATTTCTTGATGAGAATGTTCATTGTCTGTAGCAATCTCACACCTTTCCCATTGCTTTAAAGATACCTTGGACTGGAGACAACATGCTTGAGATCTCGTTGATTTACAGTGCTGTGAAATTCCTCGCTCACAAATTGAACATTGTCTGATATAATATCATCAGGAACTACATTTCTATTAAAGGCTGAGTTCAAAACTGAAACAACACTTGAACTTATTGCATCCCATAACTACACAACTTCTGGAAACTTGAAGCAGTAGTCACTGCGATTATATGCATTTTTGTACTGGAACGAGTCATCTCCCACTTTCATCCAAGATAAACATAGAATATCTTTTTGCTTCCTTTTAGATTTTCTTTTGCAAATGCTACATATTTCATATTTCTTTACCATCTCTTCTGTTTGTTTTACTTGCTAGGACAATACAGAACATCACATTTTTTTTATTTGCACTTGATCATGATTAAGAGTGACTCATGAATTTTATTTACCATGTTTTCATGCACATAGGTAGGAATACATAGGTAGGCCCAGATTCAGTACCTAACTTCTGGTTAAAAGTATTAACATCTTTGCATGAAGATATAGCCATGGTTAAGAATTATTTATATGCGCACCCCGAACAGACACCAACCTGGCTAACAGGAAAAACAATGCTCCTTCTTAAGAGTGAACCTGCAAGTGACCTTAAAAAATTATAGACCAATAACTTGCCTTCTGACGATGTATAAACTATACAATGGAATTGATGCCGACAAAGTTTACAGTCACTTAGAGGAAAAGTCAATTATGGCAACAAAACAAAAGGACAATAAAACAAAGTCATACGGAACAAAGGATCATTTTTTGTTAAATAAAGTCATGGTGGAGAACTGTAAAAAGGGAAAGAACTTAAGTATGGCCTGGATTGACTACAAAAAAGCATTTGATAGTATCCCACATGCATGGATAAAAGTGCTTAAAAATGTATAAGATACATCCTACACTGATCGATTATGTTACAGTGACCATGAAACAGTGGCAGACCACTTTGCAATTAAGCCACGATAAAGGACAAATAATTCCAGAGATAAAAATCCAAAGGGGGATATTTCAGGGTGACCCTCTGTCACTACTGCTATTCTGCCTTGCCCTTAATCCATTAAGCTGTTTAATTAACAGTTTAGGTCATGGCTATAATTTGGCTCCTAGAAAACAACAAAGTACAAAAACTTCTCATATTCTCTTTGTCAGTGATTTGAAACTGTATATCTCATCAGATGAGGAACTGAAAGCACAACTGCAAGTTGTCAAAACTTTTTCAGATGATATAAGAATGTAATTTGGTCTTGATAAATATGCAAAAGCAACCTTTAAAGCAGAAAAACTGCAGCATCAAGAAAACATCAGTTTGGAACAAGAAGGTGATATAAAAGAACTTGAGCAAGAGGGAGTGTATAAATATTTGGGAATTAATGAAGGATCAACAATAAAATATGAACAAATGTGAATAAAACTTAGCAAGGAGTACTTCAGAAGTCTTAAATTAATCCCTAAAACAGCATTAACATCTAGGAACAAAATCCAAGCTATAAACCAATTTACTCTTCCTGTCCTAACTTAAAGTTTTGGAGTGATTGACTGGCCCCAAAATGTGCTAGATAAATTAGATAGGAAAACAAGAAGGTTGCTTCATGCTCACCAAATAATTTATAAAAATCAGTGCATACCAATATTATATATTCCCCATTCTGAAGGAGGGATGGACCTCTTTGAAATTGATTACATGCATAGATCTGCAGTCGTGAGACCACATATATCTGCTGACTTCACAAGACCCAAATGCAGTGAAAGTTTTGAAACATGAGGAGAATAAAGCTAAAATGACTTCCCTGCTTAGGCTAGCAGAAGCATATCGGCATCAAGCAGGAATGGAAATCCAACCAGAAGTAGATAAAAGTCAGGCAGCAACTGAATGTGCCAAAACATAAAAGAAAGAATATAAGGTGAAAGACCAGATGAGAAGGCAAAAAATGTGGAAAAAACATAAATATAGTTGCAATATAGAAAACGTCTGGAAGAACTTAATGTTGATCAGGACTGAAAGCAGGAATGGTTAAGTAGTGGTGAATTTAAACCAAGAGATGAAAGGTTAATATTGGCAGCCCAAGATAGTGGGCTACATACATGTTGGTTTACAAAGTCCATTAAACATGTGGGAGAAACAAACAAATGTAGGTTTTGTAAAACAGAATTAGAAACAGTTGCACACCTTGTTGCTGGTTGCAACATACTAATGGCAAAAGGAATGTATACTGAAAGGCATAATAATGTGCACTGGGGACTGTGCAAACATTATGGTATTTAAGTAGCTGAAAAATGCTGGAAATATGAACCACAAAGCATCATAGAAAATGATGAAGGCTACATCACATGGGATCACCCATTACCAACAGTTCAAAAATAAATGCTAGAAAAACAGATATAGTGGTCCAGGAAAAGAAGACAAAAGTAGCATCGATCATTGAAATCACCACACCCAGTGTTTACAGTGTCCTTTGTAGAGACAGACACAAAGTCATAAAAATATCAGGATATGCAAGCAGAAACAAGAGCAATGTGGAAGAAAGATAACCAGATAGTTCCAATAGTAGTAGGAGCAAACGGACTTATAAAAAAGTCTACAATCCTATTTAAATACACTACCAATATATGTAACTCTGTGCAAATTGCAAAAAGAGTCA
Source organism: Protopterus annectens (assembly GCF_019279795.1). Taxonomy (NCBI): domain Eukaryota; kingdom Metazoa; phylum Chordata; order Ceratodontiformes; family Protopteridae; genus Protopterus; species Protopterus annectens. Next base: position 326,842,993 of record NC_056728.1, read on the forward strand.
TTACTGGGCACATTGTGGGTGCTGCGAAGAGCACTTTTGGCTGACATTAAAGAGTGAAACAATGCTAATTTCATGAACTTTAATTGCACTTTGACTTAGGAATAGGATCCATTCCCATCATGGTATTAGAAACCCAAAAATTTGAAGAAATTAAAAAAAAAGTAGGAATAATAACTTTGTTACCTTTGAATAACATGCTCTGAATACAAGAAAGTTCAACTATATCACATAAATTAGTTTGAATGATTAGAAAGTAATAAGCTAGCATTATCTAACCATCCTGATATAATCACATCATTCAGTAAATGTAGCTCAAAATGTTCAATTGCACCTGCTTTGAGTTTTTCTAGATGTTTCTCAAATAAATTTACCATATAGTCACATAGATAATTTCTCTCAGGGCATCAGCTGCATGTTTTGATTTGTCAGGATTATACTGAAATTGCAGATTATACAATCACAATGATGATAACCTCCTTTGAAGTCTTCTAGGTGTTTCATTTAAGGATTAAATCCAAATTTGCATCTGCAAATTCATTATAAACTCATCCTCATAGAGCATCCCTGTATCATCATAGAAATTGCTAAATGTCCACCCATAAAATAAAGCTCTAACGTACTCTTAGGAGCCTAACTTTACAAACTACTCCAACTCTAGACATTTACTCCCCTTGCAGGTAAACCACATAAAACCCCTCCTTATGCAACATGAGGTGCAACTCACAAGCCACACCAACTGTCATTACCTCAAAACTCCATAGCACTGCACATGCATTCTCATCTCAGCCACATACTGTTCGACAAGTTCTCTCCATTGACATAAAGGAAATCATCACTTACTTCACACGCAAAATGCAATACCAAAGGCTTCTCATCATTCAAGCCACATGCTTCTGCTTCAACTCAGGACATATCACCTAGCATACTTTCCCTGTTTGCTTGCAACTTCTCTTATACTCTCACAGAATTATTGAAAGTTTACCCACTTTAGAAATGAATGTATCTATTATACATTACATTCTGCTTGTTTAAGATAATATTAATATGCAGTTTTTCTATGTATCTAATTTGACTGCTCTGTTATTGCTTACATTTTTACATTTCTGACTTTTTTCTTAGTAAAATGCTTTTTATTTCACCCAGCTGAGCTGGAAATTGTAAGTATTTATCAGTGCACTATCCTGTAAATATATATATATATATATATATATATATATCAGTCCCAGTAATATTAATATGTTTACACAGAACATTGGCACACATTGCCCATGCTCCAGGGATTATCCCAGAGCAGGTTAAACCAAGTAGTTTTGCATGGGGGCAAGCCCCCACCCGGCAACTCCCATCTCCCCTGCTAATTATATATACTAACTCCAAGATAATCCCCGCGGAATGGGAATATTCCACTACCAATGAATTATTGATCTCATGTGCATGTTGATCACCTACTTGTGTTGACCAAACATACATTGGCATAGTGATTATACTCCTATATGTGTATACACGTATATATGTATATCAAATATATACATTTATACAAGTGCAATATATATATATATATATATATATATATATATATATATACCTTTGCTAATCACATTGCCAAAGTGGTTAGAAAATCCTTCCACATGGCCCACCTAATCACAAAAGGGTTCGCACCCATATCAAAAGAGGTCATTGTGCCCCTTTTCTCATCACTCATCATACCCATCATAGAGTACAATGCCCCATTTGGGATGTACCTTACAAGACACCTACAACAGCTGGAATGACCACAGAAATACCTCACCAAGAGGATCACTGGCCTCAAACAGATGCTCTATGCAGCTCGACTGAAGAAACTCCAGCTGTACTTGGTTGCATACCGTCTACTCAGAGGTGATCTCTGCCTGACATACAAGGCCATGTCCAACCCAGAATTGATGGACATGCTCCACCTAAAAAAAATCTTATCCCCTCGAGCCACATACTCTAGGGATCTAAACCTCACTACAACAATAAATAGGACATGCTGGAGGGATAGATTCCTGTCCCAGAGACTTCCCATGCTTTGGAACAAGATTCCAGTCTACATTAGGCAGAGCTCCTTGCTAACACTCTTCAAAAGAAACCTTGACGAGTGGATGGGAAACAGAAAGTTTACCCCGGGGATCACTTCAGTGGCTCTGCTGAACAGAGGCACAGGGAACTAATCTAAGGTGGCAGTGAAAGCCAACACATTCTGGCTAGGCTTATAAATGCCTTCAGGCAGATAGCCTAGTACCTACCTATGAACCTATATATATATATATATATACACACACACACACACACACACACACATACACACACACGGGTCTACTTCTTTTCAACAAAATTACAGTTTACTGAACATTACACAGATGACTCCAATAAACCAAAACTACACTTTAATGAAATCTCACTATTACAAAGCAGCATTTATCAAACAAAGGTTGACAGTTCAGGGATGCTTTAGAAGAACAGGTGTGTGTTTTTTGTTTTCAGTTACTGTTGTAACAGGAGTGGAACCTGTAAAGATATTGGAGCTTGTTGATGTCAAAGTGAACTTTATTGTCATTCAGACAGCACAACAGTGCAACTAAATGGACTTGTATTACTTTGGACTCACTGTACACACAACATAACACATATACTAGTGCTAACCCAACAATAACAACAGTAAGACATTTATGCAGTGCAGTAACAAGTACAATGACATGCACAAAGACTGCTCCACTTACATGTCTTAGTTAGTACCCAAAATATTGCACAGATAATATATTGCACAGATCAAAATCAGACAGATTTCAAATTGCACTGAAAGCTAACTTGGCATATTGCACAGAATGTTAACTTGGCATCATTAATATTGCACATAAGGCATAAGCTTGTACTTTCATAGAGTTATTGCATATATCTGTGAATTACTTCAGGGTTTTAACTCCAGACCTCCATGTCTAGCATGGTGTATGTTATTACTGGAGTTCAGAAGACTGTTGGCTTATGGAAATAAGCTTCTATTTAATCTGGTGGTTTTGCAGCATAAGCTACGGTATCTCTTGCCTGAAGACAAACACAAGAACAGATCATGGGCAGGGTGAGTGCAGTCTTTGACTATTTTCATGGCTCTGCTGAGGCACCAAGCAGAGTGCAAGTCCTGTATAGATGGGAGTGTGGACCTGATAATTCTCTCCATCACTTTCACTACCCTCTGGAGAGATTTGTAATCTGAAACCATGCAGTTTGCATACCACACCGAGAGATTACTAGCAGGATGCTTTCAACAGTACCCCTGTAGAAGGTTGTGAGAACTGAAGATGGTAGTTTTGCTCTCCTCAACCTTCTTAGAAAGTGTAAATGCTGTTGTGCCTTCTTGGCGATGTGATTAGTGTTTATTGACTAAAACAAGTCTTCAGCGTTATGCACCCCCAGGAACTTGGTGCTCTTCACCCATTCCACTGTTTCTCCTTTGACTGTGAGTGGAGAATGAGCCTTGAGTCTCTTCCTGAAGTCTGCTATTATCTCCTTTGTTTTATTAACATTGAGAGCCAGGTTGTTGTCACACTAGACAATTAGTTGGTTCACCTCTTGTTTGTAGGCTTTTTCATCACCATTACTGATGAGCACCACCACTGTAGTATTATCCGCAAACTTCATAATGTGGTTTGTGTTGTACCTAGCAATGCAGTCATGTGTCAGTATGGTGAACAGCAGGGGACTCAGAACACATCCTTGAGGTACTCCAGTGTTCAGTGTGATGCTCATCGAGGTGTTGTTGCCTATGCATACCTTTTGTGGTCTGTCAATATGCAAGTCCAGAATCCAGTTGAATAAAGGAGTGCTAACACCCAGCTGGATAAGATTCTCAATCCGATGTTGGGGGATGACCATGTTGAAGACCGAGCTGAAGTCAATAAATAACATGCAGACATGGCAGCTTTTGTTCTCCAGGTGTGGCAAGGATAAGTGAAGTGCCAGTGAGATGGCATCTGCCATAGAGCACTTGGATATATAAGCAAATTGGAGTGGGTCTAGTGTTGTAGGAAGGCTTAATGTTAAGTAGTCTTTGACCAATCTCTCAAAGCACTTCATTACAGTGGAGGTGAGAATTACTGGCAGTAGTCATTCAGGCTTGAGGGTGGACACATCTTGGGCAGTGGTACAATGGTTGTATTCTTGAAGCACTTGGGTACTGTGGCTTGATGCAGAGAGATATTAAGTATGTCAGTGAGAACAGTAGTTAATTGGTTGGCACAGTCCCTGAGCACCCACCCCAAAATATTGTCAGGACCAGATGCCTTTTTTGGGTTTACTTGCCACAGCACCCTTTGCACATCCGCTGGGTGAAGGTGGAGAACTTCATCTTCTTGGCTGGTGGGCAGTTTCACTGCCATTTCATTGTTTCCCTTCTCAGAATTGCTGAAGTAGGTTTTGAGCTCATTGAGAAACTCCATGTTATCACATTGAGAAGGTAAGGGCCTGTAGTCTGATATAGATTGTGTGTATGTATATATGTATATGATTGATTGTATTGATGATTGTATAGATGTGTATATGGTGTAGATCGCGGTACAACTGTAGTGCAGTCTTGGAGTTAGTATATATAAGTGTGCGCAAAATGTGTTTGCACTGTATGTTGTGGTGTTTTTACATTTCGGTGAAGTGTATTTCGTTAAAGTGTAGTTTGGTTTATTGGAGTCGGCTATGTAACGTTCGGTAAAGTGTAATGTCGTTGAAAAGAAGTAGACCCATATATATATATATATATATATATATATATATATATATATATATATATATAGTATGTAAGTGTGTGTGTGTGTGTGTGTGTGTGTCTGTGTGTGTGCATCTTCTTCTTCTTTCGGCTGCTCCCGTTAGGGGTCACCACAGTGGATCATCTGTTTCCATTTCTTCCTGTCCTCTGCATCTTGCTCTGTCACACCAACCACTTGCATGTCCTCTCTCACCACATCCATAAACCTTATCTTAGGCCTTCATCTTTTCCTGTTGCCTGGCAGCTTCATCCTTAGCATCTTTTTCCCAATATATTCTGAATCCCTCCTCAGCACATGTCCAAACCAACATAATCTTGCCTCTCTGGCTTTGTCTCCAAACCTTCCAACTTGGGCTGACCGTCTGATATACTTATTCCTAATCCTGTCCACCCTCGTCACACCCAGTACAAATCTTAACATCTTTAACTCTGCCACATCCAGCTCTGACTCCTGCCTTTTTGTCAATGCCACTGTCTCCAACCCATATAACATACCTGGTCTCACTACCCTCTTGTAGACCTTCCCTTTCACTCTTACTTTGTGTGTGTGTGTGTGTGTGTGTGTGTGTGTGTGTGTGTGTGTGTGTGTGTGTGTGTGTGTATATATATATATATATATATATATATATATATATATATATATATATATATAAATATATATATATATATATATATATATATATATATAGGGTATATATATATATGGGTCCACTTTGAAATTTCGAAATACTGAAATGTCGAATTTCAGTATTTCGAAATCACAAAGCCGGAAACCCAACCACAGCTCACAAATTGAAAACACACAACCACGAAATTAAAAATCTCGCAATTACGCTACACATGCAGTACACACATAAACATACACAAAACTCCCCCCCCACAATCAAACAAATTAATCTAAACTACATGCAATCGGGGGCAAGCCCCCCTGCACCCCCCCCTCAGTGAGCAGTGTGTGTGTGTGTGTGTGTGTATATATATATATATATATATATATATATATATATATATATATATATATATATATATATGTATATATTACACGCATACACATATATAGAAAGAGAGAGATTACTTGAATATGATCTTAAGCCATTTCTGATCTGATTCCACTGTTGATCATGAAACCTTTGAGAACCAAAAATAATGGCTAATATCTCCTCTTATATATGAGCACAGCATGTTTTAACATCTGTTAGAGTTCATGATCCTTAATCAGGTTGTCTACTTTCCTCTAGTAACACTGCACTATACTGTTGTTGGATAGCATTTGCCTAAAGAGAAGTAGGCTATGATGCACCATAGAATTTAAGTGGATGTGGTCATGATCAGATGTTTAAACCTTTTAAAGCCTTTCTCTTAGTCAGTTGACCAGACCATGCTACCTAATGCTGTTGTAGCTTCCTGGATAGTACTGTTATATCTG
>NC_056728.1:326854192-326906692 GCF_019279795.1 Protopterus annectens
GGGATTTATACAGATGATCTTGTTAGCATACTGTCCGGCTACACTGTTTGCATAGTTTGGGATTCACAGGGACATTATGTATATGCCAAGTTCTTGTGGCACTTATCTGTATCCTACAATAGTGTGAATGGTGAAACAGAGCTTCTTTATCCTGTATATACACCCAATGGAGTAAGACATGATGTTTATGAATAACAGTGCATGTTTCTGTATGCTGGTATATCACTGTGTGCGTGGAGAACTGGGTTAGTGTGCAAGTGGGTCCATCAGTATCTGAGGATGAATAACTATTGTGAGTGCTGGCATGTTGTGGACCTGTGTGTGTGCGTGTTTATGTGTCCTGGGATGGGGTCACTTCCTGTCTGTGTTCCTCTTGGCATCTTGCACTGTAGCACAGGTGGTAGATGGTCCATTATAGTTGTTCCATATGTACGGTGGAATAATTTATTGTCTTGAAAACTCCTGGGTAATGAAATATTGCTGTTTAGTGAACTTGGATGACAATGAATGAGTACACTGCAGTGCATTTCACCTCACTGGTGCAAAGTGATATGTGCCAAAGTGCCACTAACTTTGAATATTGGACTAGGTGTTTCTTATTATGCTCTAATCTGTTATGCCTAAAAATAGCTTGCATATGGACTGCCATACTAACATCACTCTGTTTTTCGGTGTATTGTTCATGCTGCTGCAGTGAATTTTGTGCCCCCATAATATGATTTTGTGTAGACATAAGTGCTTTATTTTTTCTATCAATTCACCTATAATGATAGTGCTTTGAGTTGCTGGCTTTTTAGACTGTCTCTGCAAAAAGTGTCAGTGTGTTTTTTTTTTCATTGGATTAGACCAAGTAGAACACAGACTGGCATCAGAACTACTTTTGTGCATTTGTATTAACTGTAGGCTGCTAAAAAAAACATTTCATAGTACAATTAAATCTCCCATACAAAGCAGGTACATCACATGGCTTTGCTAAATATTCACAGTAGCAGTTCTTAAGCAATTTCAAGACCATCTGGAACACTCTTCCTTGGGTATCAAAGGTTCCAGGCAAGTCTAACTTATTTGCTTGCTCAATCTGTGATTTTCAGTTAAAACTTCAAAGGGCTAATATGCAAATGTATGTAGTCTTCTATGATGTCCTTAATTTATTAGCATTGCAAGGATAAAAGCAACACTTCAATGACCAAAAATTAATGCAGTTAAGAGTTTTTATGTAGAATATCCACATAACTCATACATGTTCATGTAAAGATTTTCTCCAACAAATAAGTGATTGCCAGAGTTTTACTTTAGCTGTTATGTGTGTGCATTAGAGTGCTTTACTGACCTCACTGAGATACATTCTCAGGACTGAAATTGTGGACAGTGACAACATGAAATCTACAAAACATGCATTGTATATAATAAGTTCTGCAGGCTGAGACAAATTACGTTTTTAAACAATGCAACTTTTGAAAGGGAAACAACTACTGGGATCTTCATGATTTGTGATAGAGAGGAATAAATATGTAAAAAAAAAAACCTGAAAGTTATTAAAAGATTTCTGGGCACTTTACTATGTCTAGGTGATATTATGGGGCAAAATAAGTCTAGGGTAATGTGACGCCCATGCCCTGGCCCAGCAATCAAGGAGCCTCAATCCTTACCACTAACACTAGTGAGGGGCATCTTATATAGGAGGAAAGGATAACAAATGCACACAGTAAAGTGCAATTTCCCTTAAGAGCACACAGAGATCACAGTCAGTCCAGGGCTGGTTGCTCCCTTGCTCTCCAGGTCCCCAATAAGACTCCCCACTGGCACAGTTATAGGGTCCAGATCTCAGTCAGCTGGGCAAGCTAAAATCTCCAGCACCCTCTCTGTCCAACCAGTGCTTAGTGTCGCTGACCAAGTAGCTGACACACACACACACACACACACACACACACACACACACACTTTGAGATAAGAGTTTATACAACCACACAGACACTTATGGGGAAGGCTGGCACAAGTTCTCCAGCTGTGCCCCTTTTACCCAGACTGTATGGTAGAAATCACTGCCACCACCCAGCTAATATTTATCAGCTACTCAAAGGCCCTTAAAAGGGTGTCCAATTATTACTGTGCAATATTAATTGTCCAATTGGTAGTATAACTAAACAGTCAAGGCTTATCAGAGTGATGTGGTACAGTAATCACTATAAATATGCAATGTACTCTAGAGCTTAAATTATCTCTACACAAAACAGTCACAGTTGAAAGGTTTAAAATATTTAATAATAAATAATAAAAACACAAGACAATACTTCTTACTACACAGTGCTGGTCAAGAGTTCAGAGATCACAGAGAAATACTTAAAATACTTCAGTAGTACAGTTCTGACATCACAGAAAAACACTTAGTCTAATCTTTCTAGTTTCTAGCTATTTCTAAGAGAAAACACAAATCTATGATAATCTACATATAGAGCTAAGCATTGCTGGTGAGTTGGATGGTCGAGACAAAAATGCTTAATGCCTTCTGATTCTCCCTGTTTTTAAAATCACATTCCTTGTTCCCATTACAGCATTCGTCACACTTCCCTGGGTTCACAGGCTAACAGAAACTACATTTACATTCTTAACATCTCCTTTTGTTATCTTGCAGCTGGTCATGAAGCAGAGCAATAAAAATACATTTGCATGTTTAAATCTAGCAATTTAACTCTTGGTTAAAACAATAGAAAGAATGTCTTCACCTAGACTGGCCAGATCCAACTTTAAATCAAAGGGTCACAGCATGTTTTTACTTGGCCAGCAGAGTGCACCGTCGCCATATTTTTGTAACATCATTTTTTTTTTCCATTTAAGACAACAAGCCTGTGCCTTACATTAATATTTACAAGTGATAGAATTATCTACAAAATTCTATCTGGCTAGGCTGGCAGCCTTCATCTATCTTCACCCAATCTTTACAAGAAATGTTACCTATACTGTAGGATAGAGTTGTCCTTTAAGGCTCAATCTTGTGAATTCTCAGGATAATCCAAAATTGGAAGGACCAAGCAACTGATGTGATGATCATTGGGCGTCTGATGTGTTGTGGAGTTCAAAGTATGGCAAAAGTATTTGGAGGCACTCTTGAATTTTATTGGCCTTCATATTATTTCAGGGGAAAGGGTATTTGGCAAGAATACCAAGAGCTTTCCTCACTTATTTAGCAATGTAGGTAGCAGGCTAGGACAAATAGTTTACTGTGATACACTGTGAGGGGAATGACTTTGAAAATGGTTGTCCTCATCATGTTCCTGTAGAAAGTTTTAAAGGTTAAGTCTTATCTGCAGTGCATAATTTAAACAGTTTTGGATTTTGTTCTAAAAATGTATATAGAAATAAAAAAATAGAAATGTATTCTTTTTGAAAATGCCTCTGACTTGTTGACCATTAACCAAACTACTGCTCAAGCAGAAATTGTCTAAATACTCATGATGCACTACATATTTTTTCAGAAAAAAAAGTAAAGTTTTTAGATATTTTTTCAGAAAGGTTTGGCATATAAAACTATACCACTTTTTAAATGTGAGGCAACACATTCTGAGAGAACTGAGAGAGAAAAAGACACCCCAGCATTTCGGGTAACAGAATATTTTTTATGCATTTGAAGTAATTTTCAAAATGAGACAAAGCACTTAAATACCAGGAAAATATCATTCTCCCCCCTCCTACTTTCCTTAGCCAATATATTATAAATAAGTAAATAAACAATAAGAGGAACAGGGCACATGCTTCATAACAAGCCTGGTTATAACTAGTACTTTTAATAACTTTACTGTAATAACAGAGTAAGTTATTACACCTAGCAAACATCTCTGTGTTTTGTGTAAAGGTTTAAACTTATTGGTGTGTTAGCATTTTTTGTAGTATGTTAATCATCTGATAAGTGTTAATGTACAACTGACGTATTCTTCTGTGTTGAAAGATTATCACTTTTACCAAGCTTGCTAAAAAAACTACAGGAAGTGTAACAGAATTAAAATGAAATAATGGAGTAAACACATCTACATATACAGTCATCATCATCTTCTTTCGGCTGTTCCCATTAGGGGTCGCCAGAGCAGATCATCTGTTTCCATTTCTTCCTGTCCTCTGCATCTTGCTCTGTCACACCATCCACCTGCATGTCCTCTCTCACCACATCCATAAACCTTATCTTAGGCCTTCCTCTTTTCCTGTTACCTGGTAGCTTCATCCTTAGCATCTTTTTCCCAATATACTCAGCATCCCTCCTCAGCACATGTCCAAACCAACGTAATCTTGCCTCTCTGGCTTTGTCTCCGAACCTTCCAACCTGGGCTGACCCTCTAATATACTTATTCCTAATCCTGTCCATCCTCGCACCCAGTGCAAATCTTAACATCTTTAACTCTACCACATCCAGCTCAAACTCCTGCCTTTTTGTCAATGCCACTGTCTCCAACCCATATAACATAGCTGGTCTCACTACCCTCTTGTAGACCTTCCCTTTCACTCTTACTGGTACTCGTCTGTCACAAATCACTCCTGACACTCTTCTCCACCCACTCCATCCTGCCTGTACTCTCTTCTTCATCTCTCTTCCACACTCACCGTTACTCTGAACTATTGATCCCAAGTATCTACATATATAGTACAATAACATAATGTAGAGATGCAATTTATCATTAGCAACCTTTAAATAAACTGGTACAGCTGCCTCTGAAGTGTTTTTAGTAACAAGAGATATGTATAAGACAGTTTCCTCAATTGTTTTCAGAGTCTGGTTAGATTTTTTTTTCATATGAACTGGAGCATTCTCAAATGATAGAATGATTAATTTGGATTGCATTACCTTCACACTGTGATACAGCAATATTTCAGCTAAAATAGAAACTGGTTTGAATAAACGTTCATCTAGCTGGGTTTGTAAGCTGTTCAAATCATGTAGTATGTCCTGAAATTATAGTGCAAATGGTTAAGAAAATCAATCTTAACACTAGAGCTACTAAGATGAAGATATTTCTTCACTTCAGAGAAGTACTACAGAGAATTACAGAAAAAAAGACTGCCTATCACATTTTTCATTCCTTTCTGCAGTAAGGATATCAAAGTCTTTTTAAACAAACGAATAATTAAAAGGACTTGTTCATCTTTAATTCACTTTGAGATTCATTTGTTCATATTAGTGTTCCAAGTTAATTAAAATGATTCATAGGAAAATGTCACCCACTCCATTTGTGAATCTGAACAGTAGCTATTCTATTTAAAATATCCTTGAACAAGTCATTGCACAGTGCATGCTTTTAGTAGATAACACAATTTCTGCCCCAGCAATAAACAGTCTTGTGGTATTATTAAAAACATTCACTTTCATGTGTTATGCTCCTCCCACTTTTTCTGACCCTAAATCTACAGTTTTATGCATGTGCAACTTTTCCACATCTTTCAAAATATTTCCATGATCTGAATGAGTTGTAAATCAGTGCTGTCCATTAAGAAAATATATCAGACTGCAAGCAGAGTATTAATGGAGAGGTACATGTAGAAGAAAGGTTAAACAGTAATTTATATTTTATAACACTTAATAGTACATGAACTGCTTAGACTGTTGATTTTCATGTTACAGTTTCAGTGTGGTATATGTTAGAAGGGAAGAATGCAGAATGGAGACAAACCGCATCTCTCTGATGGACTAGACAAAATGATTTGTATGAAAAATACTTCTTTTTACATGCTTGTGGTTCAGGAGGAGGTTTGTCATATTTTTTATAGGATGTCCAGGTATGGAAGTCACTCAATTTTCATATGCATCTGTTTAATAACATTAATAATAGTCCGCTTTGCTTGCTTTAAGAAAATGTACGTAACAGAACTGACTGCATGTCGTAGATGGATGGATGGATGGATGGATGGAGCACTTACTATGACAGAAATGACCCGAGATCAGTTAGAGGCTTGGGTGCTGATAGAGCCTGGGAGGTTTTGCTGGGTCTCCCATGTCTAGAGGAGTTTTTGTCCATGATGAAGACACATCTCCAGTGATGGGGATGTTTTCTAATTGTGGAACAGATCACCAACAAAACTGTAGCATCTGAGGGAGGTCGAACTAGCTGAAGTTGTGTGTGGTTTTCTGGGTGACATCACTTGCTCCACCCAGTTAGATCATACTAAAACATCCTTCTTCGCATGCAGGGCCAGCATATGTGACACTGCAGGCTACTCCACTCCAGTTTCTCTGCCAAACTCACCACTGGTGTGGACCCACCCTGGAGGATAGTACTGGAGACAATAAGGAAAAAATGATGCAGCTGGTGGTACACAGATGGGGAGTGTATATAATGTGGACAGGGGGGTAATATGGCTTGCATATGCCTCTTGTAATGTCTGATAGGTAAGGTGACCATTTTAAGTGGCTGCCTTTGCATTCCTGCTGGAACATACAGCTGCAAGTGTCACTGTTCTCTAGAAATATCCCATTACCTTTTTTATTTGCTATACTGTTGGATGGAAACTGTAATGCCCATAATGCAATGTTGATTCTCTTAGGTATTGTTTTCCTTCCACACTTGTTGACCATCTACCCCCTCCATCAATTTTAGCCCATTCATTCTTCTGTAGTGGGTATCTCCAGCATAGAAATGAGTGATGGGTTACAGGCTGACAGGTGGAATCATTACCAAGGCAGGAGCTGGTTTCTATCCTTGACTGTGTTTTCTACCCTTGTCTGTATTTGCAGCAAGGATGCCATTTCTGTTGACCTTAGCCCCACCCATCAGTAGCTGATGTGGACACCCACATGATCGTGTAGTACTATTACTACTCCATCAATGTGCATGTCCATGCTGCCACGCACACACAAATATGAGAACAGATATCACTAGCTTCCAAGTAACAAAGCCACACCCCACTTGCTGGTGGTGAAATAATGACCTGGACCACACCTCATTCCCCAGGACATGTGAGCCAACATCAGCCATTCACTTCTCTCCCTGTCCCAGCTAGCTCCTCCAGAGCCTGAAACACTGCTTAAGTTTGGGATGTCTGGGTCATAGGTAGGGCTCCTTCCCTTTGTGCCATGGAGCTGGGGTACCTGCCACAGTAAGTTTTAATTCTGATCCTTGTAACTGCCCTATAGACAGTTCTGGGCAAGACTGATACTTAATCAGTGTTTAAATCTCATTTTAATTAATTGACAACTGAATGCTTCCATGGTAATCGCTCTTATGTGGCATTTTTCATGTGAAAGTTTTGGTTGAGATTATAGTATTGTGTACTTAACAAGTCTCACTTTTCTACTCTGGATTTGTGTTGAATGTTCTTCCGTCAGTTTATGATACAAGGTACTGAGCACTTCACTGCTGTACGCAGAGGAATTTTACTCTTGCATCATATGAATTTCTATTGCTTCAGCAATAGTTTCCACCAAAGTTTAAACTGTTTTGACTTTGAATCTGTAAGGCTTGTCTTTGTCTGATACAATTAAAGCTATGATGATTTGCCTGTGACTGCACACAATTTTCTGATTTAAACTCAGCAGTATTTCCTCTAAGGCTACCAAATGGTACACCAAGCCTCCTGCCATCCTAATCCAGCTGTCCAGTTAACAGTCACTGTCAAATTAAATGAGCAAATCTATTTGTCCAATTTTACATCTATGTAGAAGCTTAACAGTACTGTGTGAGACTCTCTACTGATGTATAAGTTTTACTATATTTTTTTCACTATTACTGTTCACAGCGTTTCTCTTTGACCCTCTTCTGAAAATAGATTCTGCCAAATGAACATCTTGCTCATGCAAAAAAGTATAAGGCAGGACACAGAAGAGAGTGGGCTGACAGGACAGGGGGAGATGCAGGCTGCTGGGAGAGCTGCCACTCCAGCCTATGGGTAACCTACATAGAAACATCCCCAGTGTCCTGACCAGCCAGTTTCATAGGCCTGCAACCCTCTTGTGGCCTAATGTGCAAGGACGACTAGACAAGCAAATCAGTGATCCACTTTAGGAGCCTGTCAGTATGATCAAAATGGTCTTCTAAATACAATTCCACTACAACCTTGACCATCAGCTGCAACTGCAGGTGGGCCACCACAGGTGATGCAACTTGGCTGCCTGTCAGACAGAGGTCTTCACTCCTCTCCAGTAAGGAAGTCCCATCTCCATAAAAGGACTCAACCTTGTCTATAACAGTTTCTGGCTATGGGGAAGTGGCTTGAGTCTCTACTTCTTTATCTGGATCTGCATAGTAAGGACACAAAGGGCAGGTTGCCCTACATATGACATACTATAAGGTATGAGTATACAGAACACTGTAAATCATATGCCAGTCATATTCCCCCTGCCATGCCAACAGTCTGTTCTGCTTGCTATGGCAGCCCACCTGGATCAATACCCCTCAATCTCTTAGCCCAAGAATTCTGGATAAAGCAAAAACATAATGAGGGACAAAGTCCCAAAACTGGGAATATATTTTAAATATTACTTTTATATACTTAGAACATTGCTAGAATAACATGTTTTGGATCAGCCTGCATTTCCTGAAAGATATGAAGTCTGAAACTAAAATGTCTGTCATTACTTAGTGAGTGTAATCCTCAATGATTTCCCCCCCAAGAAACACACATTTTAAGAGAAACAGACCAAATATCGTGGCAAAATCAAAGACATTCTGCAAAACTGGGGACACTTAAGAAGTATAGGTTCAATTCTCACTTTTGATGGATTGTAAAATAATGTTGCAAGTCAGTGCAGTGGGACAGGTGAAGGATGAAGCAGTCAGAACAAGGCAGGATTGTTGTTTAAAACCTTTAATGAATTATCACTTAAGACAAAGGCAAACATACATATATATAAAAGAAAACAAAGTATATTAACATATTCCCAGTTACAAACATAATACATCACATATATTTTTAATATAACTATTCATCAATCAAACAGATAAATTGCTCAATCCCTGCCTTCTCTTAAAACTTATTCCTTTTCTAAATCATTATTCAGCATGCATTGTTCCCACAATTTCCATTTTCTATGTAATTTGCTCCCAACCATTCCTAAAGATACCACTTCCAGGTCATTTATCTCTGGTACATTATTCAGTATTTGGTTTAGACTTTGATTTCCATTTTCTAGTACTAGCTTTTTTTTGGCAGCCACCAGAATTAAACTTAACAAGTCCTTAATATGTCTAGGCAATCCAGATCCTGGATCCCTGCTCAAAAAATAATTTCCTTACTTACAGCCATTTCCTCATCCAGTGTTTTTGATAAAATAGGGAATTGTTAAAGTCTGTCAACTCATCACACTCTCAAATCATATGTTACCAGTTACCTCTTTCTTTCCTATCACACCTCCAACATTTGCCATCTATCTGAGAATCATAGGCAGTTGGTAGGCTATTGGCCCTTAGGCCTTTACAAGCCTAGCCAAGAATTAAGCCCATTTTCTGACAAGTCAGCACCTGATGCCCCTGTCCAGCAGGGACACAGGTGGAATCCCAAGGGTGTATTTTCTGTTCCCCATCCAGTTATCCAGGTTGTGCTTAAAAAGGGTTAATGAGGTACTCTGCTTGACTTGAAGATGGAGTCTATTCCACAGAAGGGGGAGTCTCTGGGACAAAAATCTGTCCCACCAATAAGTTCTATTGATGTTACAGACCAGGTAGAGGTCACAAGCGTGGGTTACTTCAGTGGAGCTTGACTTGCGGATATGCAGCAGTCCCATCCAGGTGGGGTCTGAGATTAGTTTGTATGCCAGACAGAGGTCACCTCTGAGACGTCTGTATGAGACTGAGTAGAGGGACACGACTTTTAGCCTATTTGTGTAGGGTAGATGTTTGAGGCCCTGGATTTTCCTGGTGAGGAACCTCTTTGGTCTTTCCAGCTGCTGCATATACTTTGTGAGGTACATGCCAAAATTGGCATTATATAAAGGGCGAATACAGAGATGTTATGACCTCCTTGTCCCTGGATGAGATACTCTTACTAATGAAATGGACCATGTAGAAAGTTTTCTGCACAACAGAAGCAACATGGTGGTCAAAAGTCAGTTTATCAACCTGGGTGCCCAAGTCCTTCACGACTGTTTGTGGGCTTGGGACCTTGTTATTAATATGATAATTTGTGACGTTTTTACTCTTCCCAAAGGGGATGATGATGCACTTTTTGGCATTCAGTTTGAGACCGTGTTTCTGGCACCAGTCATTTGTTTGGGTGAGACCCTCTTGGAGGATATCCACATCACTAGGAGAATTGATGACAGTGCCAGAGTATAGTCATCTGCAAACTTGGTCATTCATAGCCCACTGGTTTTGGTCTGCACCTCAGAAAAGTATATCCCAAACAACAGACCCAAAGACTGATCTCTGGGATACACTACTCATTAAGGGTGCACTGCTTGAGGTGGCATCCCCAATTTTGACTAGGTGGGTTCTATCAGTGAGCCAGTTTGCTACCCATCTGGTAACATATGGATTGATGCCTAGTTGAGAGACTTTATCTATTATATCCGAGGGGGGAATAGTATCGAAGGCATTGTCCAGGTCAAAGTAGGCGGTGAGCACAGTCTTCTCCTCATCCATTGCTTTGGTGACTGTCTCAGTCAACCAAATTTAACAGGCATGACCTCTCCTTGATTAAAAGAAACTGTGTGGGATTGACTATTTGGAGGTTGTCAATGTCCTTGTTAATGAGGCCCATGATAATCCATTCCATGACCTTGCCCGTCAGGCTTGTTAGGCTGATGGGTCTATAATTTCCTGGATCAGTGAATGCTCCACCTTTGTGCAAAGGGATGACAGTGGCTGTATTCCAATTGGCTGGGATGAAGCTGGTACTCAGGCTTTGGTTGAATAAGGTGCCTAATGGTGCTGCAAGTTCCTGCCTGAGTTCATGTAGGATGCAGCCTGGGATGTTATTGAGTCCCATGGAGGCTGTATTTTTTTGCCTTTGAGAAGGCAGTGATGACTTGCTCCCTAGAGATAAGGGGAGGGGGGCAGATGTTCTGATGCTGGGGATGTCCTGATTAATTGTTGGGGGGACAGAGGGGTGAAGTTTTACTGAAATTGCCTGCCAGCAAGTTGGCTATATCTACAGTGTTTGTGTATGTGGTGTCCTTGACCACCAGTTCTGAGCAGATCTGAGTGCTTCTTTTGAGATTGTAGACATATGTGAAGAAAGCCTTATGATTGTCTTTAGTAGATGTGGCCAGTTTGGACTCGAAGTTTGCTTTGGAGAATTTCGCTAGTGCTCTTATTTGCTTGTTCTGGCTAAGGAGAGATTGCTTTCAATTAGGTACCTGCTCCTTCTTGGTCTTGGACAGCAAATATTTCCTTTTATTATACAGTTTATTTATTGTAGATGTCCACCAGACAGGTTTACTCTTCTATGAGGAGGATGAGTTTGTCCTGTCGGGTATTCCTAATTCCATGCAGCTATATAAATGCTTGAGTACTACTTTGGTGTAGATTTGGACATACAGTTGATATAAAAAGTGTACACATCCCTGTTAAAATGCCAGCTTTTTGTAATATAAAACAAGAGACCACAATATAAATAATTTAAAAACTTTTCCCACCTTTAATGTGACCTATAACCTACACAATTCAATTGAAAAACAAACAAATCTGTTAGAAAACATATAAAAAATAAAAAATATACAATAAGCTGGTTGCATAAGTGTGCACACCATTAAACTAATACTTTGTTGAAGCACCTTTTGATTTAATTACAGCATTCAGTCTTCTTGGGTACACACCCGCCATCAATTAAAGAGACTCTGATTACGCCAAATAAAGTTCAGCTGTCCTACTAGGATTTTCCTGACATTTACTCAGTTGCCTCCTACAGCAAAAGCCATGGTTCGCGGAGATCTTACAAAGAATCAAAGGGATCTCATTGTTGAAAGGTATCAGTCAGGAGAAGGGTACAAAAAATTTCCACAGCATTGGATATACCATGGAACACAGTGAAGACAGTCATCAAAAAGTGGAGAAAATATGGGACAACAGTGATGTTACAAAGAACTGGATGTCAATCCAAAATTGATGAAAAGAGAAGATGAAAACTAGTAAGGGAGGCTGCCAAGAGACCTACAGAAACACTGAAGGAGCTGCAGGAATTTCTGGCAAGTACTGGTTGTGTACTACATGTGACAACAATCTCTCATATTCTCCATATGTCTCGACTATGGGGTAGGGTTGCAAGACGGAAGCCTTTTCTTACACAGAAAAACATCCAGGTCTGGCTAAAATTTTCAAAACAATAAATCAAGTCTCCCAAAAGCATGTGGGAAAATGTGTTATGGTCTGATGAGACCAAGGATGAACTTTTTGGCCACAATTCTAAAAGGTGCATTTGGCGCAAAAACAACACTTTGCATCACCAAAAGAACACTATCCCCATGGTGAAGCATGGTGGCTGCAGTATCATGCTTTGGGGTTGCTTTTCTTCAGCTGGAACTAGGGCTTTAATAAAGGTGGAGGGAATTATGAAAAATTCCAAATACCAGTCACTTTTGGCCCAAAACTTTCAGGCATCTGCTAGAAAGCTGAAGATGAAGAGGAATTTCACTTTTCAACATGACAATGACCCCAAGCATGCATCCAAATCAACAAAAGAATGGCTTCACCAGAAGAAAATTAAGATTTTGGAATGGCTCAACCAGAGCCCAGACCTAAATCCAATAGAAAATCTGTGGGGTGACCTGAACAGGGCTGTGCACAAGAGATGCCTTTGCAATCTGACAGATTTGGAGCACTTTTGCAAGGAAGAGTGGGCAAATATTGCCAAGTCAAGATGTGCCATGCTGATAGACTTCTACCCAAGAAGACTGAATGATGTAATTAAATCAAAAGGTGCTTCAACAAAGTATTAGCTTAAGGGTGTGCACACTTATGCAACCAGCTTATTGTACGTTTTTTATTTTTATATTTTTCCCCTAACAGATTTGTTTGTTTTTCAATTGAATTGTACAGGATATAGGTCACATTAAAGGTGGGAACAGTTTTGAAATTATTTATTGTGGTCTCATTTTTTATATCACAAAAACCCGGCTTAGCAGGGGTGTGTACACTTTTTATATCCACTGTATGTGTCATTTCCTATGGAGGGGAAGGGGGCTATGAAGCTGTTTATACCTTTTGTCAGGAGGTTGTAATCAGCTTTGGAGAAGTTTTTTTTTTGACCCTAGCTAGGGGATTCGGGGGAGATGGTGACTTCTAAAGTGACCTTTTTGTGTTAGGGTCTTACCAGGGAGGATGACACTGTATGGATGCTGCAGTGGTTACTCATGTTGGTTAATATCAAGTGCAAGATATTATCACCTCTTGTAGGGGTGTTGACAAGCTGGTCTAAGGCATCTGCATTAACAAAATCAAGGAATCTCTGGGCATTTGTGTTTTGCCATGAGTAGTTCTTCCAGTCTATGGTTATATAGTTAAAGTTGCCCAGGATCAGGATAAAGGGTTGAATCTTGATAGATTCGAAAAGGTCCAGATAGGTGGAATGGGCATCTTGAGTTAAAGTTGGGAGCCTGTAGCTAGCTATGATTTGAATAGGGATCTTGTCAACAGTTAACTGTACCTGGAGTATCTCTTGTACGTCATACTGTTTGACCAGCCTGGAGGTGTGTCTGTCTTTAATATATATTGCAACTCCACTTCCTTTTGCTTTGCTGCCCACGGTTTGGGGACTAAATGTATGATAGGATGAGTAACCTGGTATGGCTGGTGTGCTGTCCGCAGCTTTGAACCAGGCTTCTGTGACTGCACAAATGTCAGCATCTTCCAGAGTTAAGAATGCTTGCAATGAGTGCAGTTTCATGTTTAGACCCCTAGCGTTTAGCAGCATGGCCTTTAATTTACATTTTGAAGACATTTTCATGTTGGTAGTTTTGACCTCATGGCATTGCCTAAAAAAGGCACTACGTGGGAGGCAAGAGCCTTTGCCAAAAGCCTGAAGCCCAAGGGAGACAGATGTAGGCCATCTCTTGTAAATAATTTTTGTTTGTCAGTCATGTCTTTCCAAGCTGTCAGGTACGGGATCCCCTTGGAATGACACCAGAAACTAAGCCATTTGTTAAAGTCAAACATTTTCTGTTTGTATTGAGTTATCACTGTGGGTGATGGTAGAATGTTGCTTAAGGCTAGGAACATACCTGCCTGGGACACATATTCAGCGAGCTCGATCATGTCTCTCTTCATATAGTCCAGGGAGGTACGTCTCAAGTCCTTCACGCCAACATGGACTATGACAGAGTCATAACAGTACATGTTGTTGAGAGTGCACAGGTGATATGGTGTATTCTGGCACCCGACAAACAACTAACTGTGACTTTCTGCTTATCCAGCCTGGTAAGGGGCACATCTGTATCTCACAATGGTGTCTCCTATGACTAATATCTTGGGTTTATGTTTAGACTTGGTGGCTGTGAGACACAGGTGTGTGGACTATGTGTGGTGTGGTGGGCAGTGGGTTTTGCATGTGTTTTTGCTTCGGAGGTCTCTTTTGTTTGGGTATGTTTTTGTTGAGGACCTGCGCATATGTGGGTGTGTGTTGTATAGGCATGGGTGGTGTTTCAGGTGTGGTGTTTTTGTTGACAACTTTCTCGGTGCTAGATTATACTGACTTATCAGGGAAAGAGCATAGACTCTAGGTTCTTAATGTAATTGCAACTCTCACAAATTGTGTTCCTAGGTGGTGGTAGTAGTAGAGCATTGTCCATGTACATGAGGCAGTTGCTACACTGTGTCAGGATGCCCATATCAACCAGACTGGCAGGAGAAACCATAGGAAATTGTCCACCCATATTTGTCAGAATCTGAGGGAGAGAGGCCAGAGAGAGCTAAGGGGGTAAAGGGTGGATGATCTAAGAGGAGTACTACTAGGTGATCACACAAGTGCTACTAAGGGAAATTTTGTAGCTGGAATACCTTGCAATGGGTTAGAAACAGTGCAGCAGCGGTGTGTGGCATGGAAACAAGCCCAAACCAGCTCAAACGCAGGGTTTATATAGCACAAAAAATAGAAGATTCTAGTAAGATAGAAATCTAGCCAATCCTGCTAGCCCCTGCTTTCTTTACCAATCAGCCTGTGCCAGACAAAGTCCAGGCAACCCTGCTACTCTCACTAGCAGAGAAGATGGGGCCTACCAACACAAAATGTCTGCCAGAAATACAGAAGGCAAACACAAGATGACTGCCAGAAACACAGAAGGCAAAGACAAACAGCTCTGGATGCAGCAAACCTGTATCCAGACTATGCTACTCAATTTAAGGGTTAAGAACACAGTAAAATCCACAAAAAAGTGTGGATTAACCACTTACAGACAAAAACAGAACTCACAGTATGAAAAATACAGTTAAACTGTAATGAAATGCAGTAAAATGCAGTTAAACAGTAATGAATTGCAGTAAAAAGCAATGAAATACAGTTAAACAGTAATGAAATGCAGTTAATCAGTAACTTGCTTTAAAACAGTACAAATGTGATAAATTAGCTCACAATCACAGCAGTAAAAAAAAATCTCAAATAAAGCAGCAATTCAGTAGAATACTGTCATCAATTTAATCAGGTTACCGATAAGCAGTAACAATTGTGGCAAACTAAATGCAGTTGAACACGTAAGCACAAGTAAAATGAAGTAGGAAGAGGCACAATAGATTTTTTTTTTAGTAGAAGGTGAGGAGATAGAAGACAATTCAAAGTTAAGAAGCTAAAGGGGTGGGCCTTCACAACTTATCTCAGTGTACTCAGTAGAATGAGCTGATGCAAAGAGACTGGGTGGAGTGTCCAATATCAAAGTTATAATAGTAGAGGCAAGCAACTCAAAAGCCACCAAGCTTTAAGACCACAACAATAGCTGGGCAGGTAGGTGGGGATATAAGATCAGAAGAGAGGTAAGGATTCAATTTACTAAGCCTAAATACGGTTGCACAGTTTAAACAGATATGCAGCAAATATTGTTTTAGTTAACCGGAAGTGCAGAAAACAGTTGAAAATAAGCACTTATCTTTTGTAGTCTCACAGAAGGTTTTTGGAAAACAGCAGAGCAAGGGCAGAAGGCCACAGAAGGGAAAATACTGTGGAGTCTGCTTGGGGTATACAAATACCTATGCAAATACATCTAAATGAAAATCCTAAACCTTCTACACTTTGTTGCATATTTGGGAGCCATACATATTGTCTCCTATTATTGCCTTGTGAATTGCCTATCCTATCTCACTTCCCAATTGTTCTAATCTCCTCTGTTTGGTTCCTATAGTTATTATGCAATATTTTATATGTCCTTCTAATTATCCCTTTTTTAACAGCAGCTTCTGTTCTAGATTCAACTAAAGACTTTACTGCAGCAGGTTTTTCACTTATAATTCCCCCTAGCCATTTCTCTCTGCCTATACTCTGGTATCAAACCCTGATAGGGAAGGCAGTCTGCAGCCTCCAGTCCAAATGCCTTCTTGCCCTCTTTCTCTTCCCATTCTATTACCTTTCCCTCTCTAGATATTTGCTCCCAATACCTTGGTCCCTTTGCCAGTTTACTCCATTAAATTTCAGCCTCCTATTGCCTATTCTCTGTACCCCTAATTGAAATTACCCCTATCAGCAAAATATCCTTCCTCTAGCCTCATGTTGGCTTAGTTCATAGAATACTTTCTGCTACTTCATGAATATAATAATATTCTGTATGGCTGCTGTCATTTTCCTTAAAGAGCAGCATCCACAATCCCACTGTCTCCTTATTTCTTGAACTCCACCCCTGCTTTACCATCATCCCTTTCTACTTTTAATTATAGCTTTCTGCTTGTGTTATGTATATGAGCCTAAATGGTGTAGCTCTGAAATAGCCCTTCAAATCAGGTCATCCAAAACTGCCTCGTTCTGTTAGATGGATCAGCTTATCCCACTTGATACTTGCCACCTTCTCCTCTCAGATAAATTACTTCAACTCTTTATTAATTATTGTCCACAACTTCTCCCCCAATTGATAAAAATATACCTGACCTGTTTATGAAACTAAAGGGACTAAAACATTTTCTGTTTCTATCTTGTATCTTGCTATCTGTATTCAAAAACAAGAGCTTCCAGTTTCTCAGTTTTTTTATTATCTTTTGTTTTGTCTCTTTCCACATATTACTTAACTATCATAACAGAATCCTTTTTCATCCATACTCCTAAATACTTAATTTTATATTGTCCCCATAAATATGGGTATTGCTGATCCAGTTCATGTGTGGGTACATAGGTTCATAGGTTAGTACTAGGCTAACTGCCCTTGTGAGCCATTTTAAGCCTAGGCAATTATCCCTTGTGAGACTCAAACCCTGTACCTTGTGTTTTTAAGGCAAACACCTTAACCATTAGGCCACCCTCCCAACTTAGTTTACAGCTATTGCTTTGTTTTATCTTCATTAATTTTATATCCCAAAAAAGATTTAAAATTGCCTCAAAATGATCAGGTACAAAATAATATTGTCTGCAAATTAAGCTAACTCTTCTTGATTACCATACCAATTGTATCCTTGAATTTCTGAGTACCTTATTTTATTTGCCAGTGGCTCTAAATATAAAACAAATAACAGAAGGGAAAGAGGACACCCCTGCCTGGTCCTCTGTTCAGATATAACTTGTCAGAGAGGAACTCTCCCACTTTAATTTTTGCCTCTGATCCCTCATATATTCTCCAAATTAACCATATTTTTATTGTATCAGGGAATACAAATATTGCCATTGCCCTACTTATAAAATCCCAGCTTACTCCTTTGAATGCTTTCTCTACATCAGAACCCATCAACAGTGATATTTTCTTACATTCTGCTTCCATTTGGATCATCATTGTTCTAGTCCTACTTTCAAAATACTGTTAAACAAAACCTTTCTTATCTTTACCACTTTCTTCGCTCCTTCGCTCCTAGCTTCCAAACTTCCATAGGGATACCATCTATTCCTGGAGACTTTCATGCAGATTGATTTTATGTTTACTGGAGTAAACTGTTAAAGGAACCAAAGTACTGAGAGCAAATAATGAGAGAGTGAAAAGTAATAGAATGGGAAGAGGGCAAGAAGAAATTTGGACTGCAGGCGAGAGACTACTTTTCGTATCAGGGATTGATATCAGAGTATAGGCAAAGAGAAAGGGCTAAGAGAATCCTAAGTGAAAGACCTGCTGTTGTGGAGTTTTTATCTCATCTCCTCATATCTTTACTGTTAATTATTGAGCTGCATCTACTGCTAACCATGGCAAATATGAGTCTTCCATAAACATTTTTACTTGTAGCTGTTTTATCATTTCTATATTTCTCTGCTTTATACAAATTTTCATAGAATTTCTGAAATATCTCTAGTACCTGTACAGGATCTCTGTTATTTATCTTGTTATATGCTGCCTAAGTTTGGCAGCAACCCTTTCTACTTTCTGCTTCCTAAGTCACTGTGGTAATTTTTTTTCTTGTGCTCTGGAGTTATCAAAAATTAATTGCTTCACAGCAATCTTTCTAAACTCATGCATATTATCCAGATCCTCCCATATTTTCTCTTTAGTACTCTGCAGTTGAAACTGTTACTGTTCTTTAAGATTCTCCTTATTCTGCAATACTTTAAACTTTGTCAGTCCGGGGGAAATAATCCCTGTTACTTCTTAACCATACATAATTTTTCTTTTATTTCTGCCCTATTTTTAACTTTACTTTCATTTTGTCCCTGTCACTATCTATAACTTCTGAAGAAATTTCTATCTTCCCTAATAACTTTCAAATAATTTCCATTACCTGTTCCTTAAATTCCTCTCTTTTTAATAGTTGGTGGGGAAGCACCAGTATATCATTTTTACTTCATTACTCTGCATGTTTACCTTAGTTATTTGTGCATGATCTGAACTACTTATTGGATGTATTTCAAAGCTTTCAATTAACTGAATATGCTCCTGTGAAATATAATTTGAGTAGTTTAGCCCAGTTATTGTATCTTGGGGAATAATTTGTAAATTCTGTCATAGTTCCTACTATTGAATTCACATCTTCCATGACAAATAGTTTCATAAATTTCTTCATGTTCTCCTTATAGGTCCCTCAGATA
Source organism: Protopterus annectens (assembly GCF_019279795.1). Taxonomy (NCBI): domain Eukaryota; kingdom Metazoa; phylum Chordata; order Ceratodontiformes; family Protopteridae; genus Protopterus; species Protopterus annectens. Next base: position 326,873,237 of record NC_056728.1, read on the forward strand.
CATCCTCACTGTTGCAAATCAAGTTCCAGTTCCAAACCATAAGTAATATTCCTGGCTGAAACTTGATTTCTCCCAAAAGTTTCTTAAGCTCCATAATAGCAGTTTTAGGTTTATTACAAATACACGCCAGCATAATCCTCCTCCCTTGCCAGTATCCCTTTAATACCGTAATTCTACCATTGTTATCTTTTTCCCTCTTCTATCATTAATGGAACTCTACTAACAATTAGCAAAAGTGCTATCTGTTCCTCTGTTCTGTTAATCTGCTGAACATCCATCCTGAAATCCCTTCTTTATCAAATTCACATGCTCACTTCTTTCCAAATGTGTCTCCTGTACCATTGCCATTTCCACTCTGAATTTCCTAATATAATTCAATACTCTTACCTTTCTTGTCTATACCTGTGAGGCTATTAACATTCCAAAATAATATGGATAGTATAGCCTTTATGAAAATAAGTTATTCCACCTATTATATATGACAGCATTTTTAATGTTTATTTCCAGCTTTTGTGTTAAATGCACCCACTAATGTTTCGCATGTTGATTTTTTTATATAATTATTTCTTGTCATCTTCATTTGATCATGTGTCAAGTTTTACAAGACTTTTTGTTTTACTAAAAAATCTTCAAAAAACACACTCCAATCCCCCCAATACCCCATAACTTATTAATTAAAAAAACACTTACAACTATGTACATTTTATTTATTTAATTAATTTATTTATTTGACATTTGTTAACTGGGTTAGTCTGACTGGAAAAAAAGCCATTTTTCAGCAGAGGCCCAAGGAGAAATGCTCCAAAACAGAAAGAAAACATAAACCATGACAAATACATCAGTAGTGTGCATACTCTTTCTTAGTAACAATAAAGAATTTCTGAGGTATGTCATTACTGAAACAGACTTTTAGACAAAACTTATATACAGAGAGTAATGTTGCAGTTAACAATTAGCAAATAACAACTAGTTGGCATTAGAAATATAATTAATGTAAGACACCTTACATCTTCAAATAATGTAGTTAAACCTTCTTGATAGGAATATTTTTCCTAACTTGACAGCTGCACCCACAGCCATTATCTAACCTACAATTAAGGTTATCCATGCCAAGGCGCACATAACAGCCTGTGCTCCTATTTACAGTAATTGCTGTCTGTTCTTGTCTTGTCTTTATTCCCCACTCCCAGATGTGAAAGACAGCTTGTAGGCTTTCAGAATACATTAACTTTTAGCCTTAAGATAAAGAGCACTGGCTGTCTTTAAGTAAAACTAATTTATACATTGTTGTAGTAAGTGCATTGAAGTATTTATGTACCAGGAAAGCTGCTATCTCTTATTTACTTCAAATAATTTCAAACTTTCTTTTTTTGCTAAACTGCTTGCCCTTGTACCTTTTAATTTTAAGATTCCCTCAGCAAACAATGTCCAGAACTCACAATTTATTGCCTGTACCTGTAGTCAGCTTATCTCTATAGAAGCATAAGAACAGAATGTACAGCTGCCCTCACACTGAACATTTATTTGCTAAAGGAAACATTTCCATTACTTTCAAAGTATTCTCTTATTTTTAAAGCCCACACACACACACACACACACACACACACACACACACACACACACACACACACACACACAAAAACTTATTAGATTCAGACAAGGGCATTGATTCAGACTTTCACCTAAGCAAATATAAGAGAAAACATCTCAGCTCTACATATATTATGACCAGCATACATTTATACCCCATCCGCAACCTCAATAGCCCAAGATTATAGCATATTAACTTAAAATGCTTTTTTCACTTTTTTACATTGTAATGGCCTGCATTTCTTAAAACTAAAAAAGAAAAAAATGTACTTGTTTACTTTAGTATATTTATCCCATACAAGAATCACTGAAAATGCTTTACTATATAGCATGCAGTTTATAACATTAAATGTATTATACAGGTATTGTTAACAACAAAAATTGTTTTACTTATAGTTCCTTTTTTTTTCTTTTCCCCCCATTTTATTGCTCTTGTTTGAACTGAGATGAACTGAGGTGGGCTACCAGCTATGACTCTGAGCTGAGATACCAGATGACTAGAAGTTTCTGAGCTTCAAACCATAAGTTGCCTGTTTTTTTTTTTTTTGCTTAATTATACTATTTACCGCACGTTATATTGTGTTCTGCTTATTTAATACTGTATTTTAATACTGTAAACTAAATTACACTTTTTGTACTGCATTTATCTGTTAAATTGCATTTTGTTGCTGTTTTCACGGTTGCAAACCTTTTTTTGCTATTTTCACTGTTTGCAAAGTAATTGTTGATACTTTTCACTGTTTGCAAAACATCTGTTCTGTTTGCTCTGTTTTCCTGCCAAACAGTGTTTTAAATAACTGATTTGTTTGATGTTTACGTCTCACTGCTGTTTTTCTGCTGTTTAAAACATTTTTAGTGTTCCCACCTAAATTAGTGTAGCATAGTTCAGATACAGGTTTGCTGCATCTGGGTCTATTTGTAGTAATTGTTACATTCTGAGCACATTTTCCAAACCATCTTTGATTGGAAGGGACTCTTCTACACCCTTGTGAGAGAAGTGTGCTGATTGGAACCTGTCTGGTGAAGGGTGATTGGTCTAGGGCTTGGAGTTATACCGGCCAAGAAAAGAAAGAAAATAAGCAAAAGACCTTACAAACTGACAAAGAAAGAGACAACAGCTATATAGTACCAGAAAACCCTAACAAAAACATGATCCTTAGGACAAAAAGAAGGAGTAAGGAAAAAAAACCCTATCAGCAAGCATAAAAAGTCCTACAAGGCTGTCAATGAGAAAGGAAACAGTAAAGTAAAGAAGTCCTTGAAAAAAGTCTGACAAAAGGAATAAATAAATAAATAAATAAATAAATAAAAAAGACCTCAAACAGTACTACAGGACATAAAAACCTACAAAGAGCAAAATCTTACTAATTGCCAAACACAAACCCCAAAGAAACCAAACGGATTAAAGAAAGAATGGAACAATAATCAAATGCAAATAGTCCTGTGATACCGTGAAAAGGGAACAAAAAAAGGAAAAGGCCACAAAGAGGGTAAAACATTGCAGAAGCCCACAACAAAAAGGAGTGCAGTATCTTGTAGAATATACTTCATAAAGCAAAACAGGAGAGAGATACATCTGAAACACAAAAAGCACTGATAAAAACATCAGTGCAACACACACACTCATAAAAAAGTAAATCTCCTGTTGTGCAAAAAAAGAAGAAACAAGCATGGGTTGGCAAATTGCTCTGCCCCCCCACACACACACCCTTTATACAATAGCCACATTTGCAACTGCTGCAACAAATCAGAGACTGAAACAATCTTCCTAGCAAGTACTTCACTAAAACAGGCAGTCCAAGGAAGACATAAATCTGATGCCAAAAGGAAATCTTCCCTAGCAACAGCTGGCATCCAGACACAACCATAGTCCGCATATACACATTTCTCAATAGTGAGAGGAAACACATGTGGCACTGAATAATGACACTATACACCCTCCCAAAAAACAGCTACCCTGGGAAACTGAAGAAAAACATGCTCTGATGTCTCTAAAACCTGCCACCTATCATGTGAACACAATTGCAACCCCACAGGGTGAAAAACATAAGAAGATCTAACAGACAGCTTATCAAGAGAGCAGCACCAAAAAAAAAAAATCATGCCAATGAGGAAACAAAGCATAATACTGCCTATTCCGACTCAAACCTAACAATCTCCCAGGGGAATAATTTTGATACCCATTAATGGTATAGAAATTGGCCAAAAGAGAAGGATACCATCCTTTCCTAGAGAAGGGGAGGGAAGACACATGCCAAGCAAGCAGCAAACACTGGACTTCCCACAGCTCCAGTCATGGGACCCTCCATGCATGCTTCCCAGACAAACAAGTCTGCCAAAACTGACCAGACAATGCTGGGAGCAAGCAACTAAGCAAAGGAAAATCTGCAGCCTTTAAATGCAGCAAAACATGTAAAAGAAGCAAAGTGTACAAAAAAAGGACATAATGCAGTACACTAACACCACCAGAAGCAAGAGTAGAATACAAAATACCCCTTCTAATAGGTGTATAGGAAGTGCCCCCCAAAAAACAAACAACCTCACACAAAAATCAAGTGGATCTGGAACATGGAAGTAAATAAATAGAAATAAAATACATACCCTAAAGTACCCCAAAAGGCACCATTTAACAAATAAACCTTTTTTTTTTTTGGAAAGTCAAAGGAAAAGAATAACATAAAGCCAAGAGCTGAACAGCTTTAACAAGAAGGGCTTCAGAAGACTCAGAAACATAAGAAGGAGAACCAGAAGGCACTCCCAAGATAGACATACTAGTGCTACCAAAAGAAATATCCCAATCACTGCACCAAAACCACAGGATTTGGCAAAATTAAAAGAAAGGCCCACTAAAAAAAAAATGTGGAAGCAATACATTGAAGCAAAGGTGACCAAATCCATAAGCCTTTAAAATGGCCAACAAGGCTGAATGACTAACATTGTCAAATGCTTTGGTCAGGTCACAAGAGAGCAAAATAAAAGAATCAGAAGCATGAGCAAATGAGTCAAGAGACTTCAACAAAATCAACAAATCTTGCATAGGCCTACCAGAAATACCATAGACCCCAGGGTCCAACAAATATTGCATCTTTGACCACAGATAAAATTGCAAGATCTTACAAAACAACTTATAATCAGCACTGCAAAGAAAAATCCGACACTAGTTAGACAAGACCCTGTGCTCACCCTTTTTCCAAATGAACTTAAGGCTATCCATAACAACCCAGGATGGGAAAAAACATGAGAAAACTACTCATTTAACAATTCCACCAGTACAGACAACTGAGCATCAGAGAGAGGGAGGTAAAATGGTAAGAAAGACCATCCAACCCTGGGGCAGTATCAACCTTGAAAGAAGCAATAGCCCTTATAAGTTTAAACAGAGTAATGAGTAATAGGGGCATCAAGAGCCTCCCTAAAAACAGCAGGCATCACAGGTATGGGCCTGGATTCCACAGAAGGAGGTTTACCACCATACAAAGTGGACAAATAAGAAATAACTTCTAGCAGAATACCCTCTTAGTGGTAACAACATCTCCTGAAGAGGACAAACTGTCACTAAACATCTCTTTCCTAAGAGTGGATTTACCCAACATAAGGGAGAAACTCCTCACCCCTCCCTTTTAAAGAATGGACTAAGTTCCAAAAAAACACTCTCATCCTGGCAAGGTTAAGCAAATGCAACTCACAGAGGTGTTGAAGGGCACTGGCAGGTGCATGATGCACAGTAGACTAGAAAGCAGCATAAAGGGAGTTGGAAGCACTCTTAAAAAGGGAATAATAAGAGCGGGCAAACCAAGAATAATGGGAAACAAACTTATCTGTAAAGGCCAATCACCAAGAAGAAAGAGAAGAATAAAAAGGCATCAGAGTAAAATAACCATGCCATAATTCAGTAATGACCTGTTGCCAGGCAGAAGTAAAAGTCCAAGGAGCAGTAAAATGAGAAAGCCCTCTACCCTTACACAGTGCAGGAGAAACTCCAAAGGAAAAGGACAAAGCACAATGATCAGTAAATGGCACAAAAGACAAGGAAGAAGAAACCACTTCAGAGGTAGGAGAACAAAAACAGTATTCTATTCGGGTGCGAGCTGCCCCATGAAAGTAAGTAAAGGCAGGAGGACTACATACAGTAAGAGAGGCCAAATGTAAAATGACATTACAGCAATGGACACTAGAGTCCTATCTGATCCTAGAATACCCTGGTAATACACCACAGTTAAAGTCACAAAAAATAAATAAATAAAATAATAAAATAATAGGTCAGTCAATTAAAAATATGTTTGCAAAAGTTGAAATAATAAGTGACGCTCAGACACTGGAATAAAAGCATAAACAATCACTAAACATATAAAAGAATGCCCACACAACAAATTCACCACCAAACTCCTACCAGGCAAAACATGAATATCATCCCTAATAACCACAACAGATTTATGATATAGTAACACAACACCAGACCTACAATCAGTCCCTAAAGACCAAACCACCCCATTCCCTCCACAATGTTTCCTATTGGGAACCATGAACAGATGAAAACCTTCCCACATCTAACAGACAAGCAATGTCAGAGTGTAAGGCAGAAACACAGGAAAAAACAGTCAAATGCCAGGGCAATGACACCATACCACCATTAATATTACAAAAAGGGAAAGACAAGTTAGCCATCAGTATCAGGACAAAAAAAACCCTTCAGAATCCTTCCTATGCCACTTGTTTCTAAGATGTCTGCACCTAGAAGCTGAGGTCCACTGCTGAGAATCATCCATATCAGTGCACAAATCAAATTCACAACAGTATCCTTAGAAGCAACACCATCATCAGTAGAAGAGGTCTCTGATGTACCAAGTAATTTCCTGTTAGACTCTAACATATCAGTACCAGTAGAGATAACAAAAACAACAGGAGAAAGAGGCACAGTAGTGTGAGAACCAGAAGCAACAGAAACAGGACAAGGAGGACTAGAAGGCAAAGGAGGCAGTACAGACCCCTCCAGAGAGGAAACAGAAGTAAGAATAGAGACAGAAAAAGGGAGGACAAGGAACAGAGACAACAGTCTGCACTGGGGAAGAACCCACAGGAGCAGCAGCAGAAACAGAAACATCAGAAAGTAAAGTCTGAGAAGACTCAGTGTAAACAGGTAACACAGAAGATACAACAGGACAAACAGAATCAACATGAGAAGAAGAACATAAATGGCACCACTGTGGACAAGCTCTAGCAAAATGAGCTGTGGAACCACAATGAGTGCATTTCCTAGCAGGACAATCAGACATCAAGTGAGAAAAATCACCACAAAAATGCAGGACCTACACTGTCCTGCATACCTCAAAATGCCTCTTTGACCAGACAAAAAACAGACACCAGACAAATGGGAAATACCAGAATCAAGGACATGGAAAGCCACCCATGCCTCCCACTCTCCATCCCAAACTCCAACAGCATCAGAATCAAAAGATTTCTTAATAGAAAAAAAACATCATCACACTGAGAAAGTAAATACTCCCTAACTTGTTCTTCTGTAACATAAACAGAATGAAAATACAAAATAAGTTTACACTTATAAGAAACATATACTTCAGAAAGCACAAAATCAGATCAAGGCTGCTGATGTTTATGTGCAACAAAATGAGAAACAAAAGTAGAAACAGCTTCCTGCTCTTCTAAACATCAATAAAAGCATCTCTCCCCCAATTAATAATAGCACATAAAGACTGAACAGACACAGACAATGGTTTCAATAAAGAATTTCAAATAAACTTACATGAAAGAGGCTGAGCCGGAAGCAAACATAAGATGAACCAAAGTCTTATAAACAATCCTGGACTGCGTCAGAGAGCTAGGCTGATTCCAAGAACCTGAAACTGACATTTTCGCCCAGCAGCATAAGACCTGGCCTGAGAAACAACTGCAGAAGCAACAGAAGACACATCAGTAGTAGAAGTAACCAGCAGAGCTGTATGGGGAGCCAAAAACAGCAGAAACAGAAATAACAGAAGTTAAAGAACCATCCTGAAGCTCCATTTCATCACCCCAATCAGGTACAGACAAATTACCAGAATCGTGCAACACAGCTGAAACCTGTGAAGAAGTCTGAGACACAAATAAAACTGTTAAATGAAAAGAAGACTGTGAATTGGTAATGGAAGGCAAAGTAGAAGAAACAACAGGAGAAACAGAAACACTAGCTGCAATACTCACAGCACAAACAGCTGCCATATTGATTTACCTGGAAGTGAAAGCAAGGATTCATAGGGCTTGGAGTAAGCACCCTCATTTGTTCTTTTGAGTTTTTTAAAAGTTTTTCTTAAGTTTGTAGCTTCTGGTATTTAAATCCTGTGTTCTACAGAGCACCTTCTAGATAAGTCCTGAAAGCACCCCCTTTGTGATAACAGTTCTTCAGACCTGGCATTATAGACAGTTGGACTACCCTTCTTTCTCCTGCCAGCCTTTTTGACTTGGGTCTCCTGAGACAGTGTAGCAACTGTCTTATGTACACTGACAACCCTCTACTAATAACTCATTGTAGTACACAAGTGTGAGAAATGTGTCTACCCCAAGAATCTTGAATCCCTGGTCTCTCACATTCAAAATGGAAACACTGAAAAGGTTGTTAACTCCCCCACCACTACTAATGCACATAGTACAACTAGTCATACACATAGCACGCATCCAATACATAAATTACATACGTGGAGATTCTCTCAAAATACTTAGCAAAACACCAGAGACATCCAAAACAAAAGACTGCTACAACTAACGCAGTTCCACCAGCACCCAAGACACATAGGAACACTAGTACCTCATCTACCAAGACCTTAAGGCATAACACTCAAAAAACAAAATTTCTTGTCATTGGAGACTCCACAGTGAGACATATGGATGTCCCATTCATCAGATTAGATAAGGAGAAAGTCATGGTTAGATGCTTGTCCGGTGGCAGGATTCATCAGATCACACATGCACTCAGGTCTCCCGGCAACAAATACCATTATGACTCTGTCATAGGTCATACTGGAGTGAAGGACCTGAGATGTACCTCACTGGACTGTATGAAGAGAGACATGATTGAGCTCTCTGAGTTTCTGTCCCAGACAGGTATGTCCCTAGTCTTGAGCAGCATATTACCCTCACCTAGAATGATGCCACAGTATAAACAGAAATTATCAATTTCAATAATTAGCTTAGTTTTTCATGTCAGTTCAAAGGGGATCCAGTTTCTGTCAGCCTGGGATGACATAGTCGACAACCCTCACTGCTTTGCTGGAAATGGTTTGCACCTGGCTCCACTAGGCTTTCAGCTGCTGGCAAATGCTCTTGCCTCCCCCATAGTGCCTTTTTAGGCAAGCTCTCAAAAACAAAATTGCCAATGTGAAAACTGCCAACCATAACAAAATAAGGGTTATACTGCTAAACACTAGGAGCTTAAACCAAAAACTGCACGCCCTGGAAGCAATTCTATCACTGGAGGATGCAGATGTTTGTGCAGTCACAGAAACATGGTTCATGGCCTCAGAGAGTACCCTGGACTTGCAAGGCTACAATGCCCCATTTGGTATGTACCTCTTAAGACATCTGCAACAACTGGAAAGGCCACAGAAATACCTCACTAAAAGAATCACAGGCCTAAAGCAGATGCCCTATGCTGACTGTCTAAAAAAACTCCACCTATTCTCTGTCGCATATCGTCTACTCAGAGGCGATCTCTGCTTAACATACAAGGCCATGTCAAACCCAGAGCTGTTGGACATGCTACACTTAAAGAAATCCCAATCCCTCAGAGATACATGCTCCAGGGATCTAAACCTTGTCATCACAATGAACAAAACATGCTAGAGGGATAGGTTCCTGACCCAGAGACTCCCCAGATGCTGGAATAGACTGTCCATACATGTCAAGCAGAGCACCTCTTTGGTCCTCTTCAAAAGGAATCTTGATGATTGGATGGAAGATGGGAAATTCACCCCGGGGATCATGTCAGTTGCCCTGCTAGACAGGGGTCCATGGAAGTAAATACCGTGGGAAGAAATAGCCAGGTAATTGTTATGGCTAGGCTTGTATAGGCTCTAGGGCTGATAGCCAAGTACCAACCTATGAACCTGTGCCTTCCACACCTTCAGACTGCAAAATGAATGTGTAAGAACCAGTGGAAGTGGTGTTTCTATCTATATTAGAGATAAATTCACCTCCTGACCAGCTAGACTCCACAACTCCATGGAGTTACTCCATGTTCAGATTACCGTGGGTAAGACCCCCATTCAAGTCAAAGCTAGTCATAGATCCCCCCTCCATGGATCATGATGCACATAAGGCCTACTTAACCAAACTGGAGTCAATCCAAATACTGCCAAACACTGTGGTCATGGAGAATTTCACTTGATAGAAGGAAGCTTCTTTGTTCACCAGTGGGAGTGGGGAGCTTTGAGCAGCCTATCTGTCCCTGGTGGAGTGATCTCAGCACAGAATCTTGTAGTCTATTGGTCATTTTGGGCTAATTTCTAGCTCTTTCAAGTCCCCTGTATAAAAACCCACTTTAGAGTGGCTTTGCGTGATTGTGTGCATAGCGCAGCATCGGGCAGCGCCGCTTAATCGGGATTAAACTATTCCTGGCTCCACAAAGTCTACTCTTCACTTTTTCCCTTAAAACTGCTCTATCTCTCAAACTAAACACCCTATTCTCAATCTAAGGCCGTTCACTTGCTCATGTAAGCAATTTTACAAGTTAGCACTAGTAAACTAAAAGCACTACATCCTCATATACTGCTTTCGAGTACCTTGTCCCCTATTGGTCCTTTTTGATTCAGTGATAAAGGAGTTCCCTATACTATTCTAGCATGTCCAAAAGTTAGTTAATGGTTTCCTCTCCAGTCCAGCTGGTGCATCTGGGAATCTTGAGGCAATGTTACAACTGTCTCATGTACACAGTCAACCCTCTCCTCCTCCCAACAAGTTCAAATATATGTGAGAGATGCAACTATATAGCCAAACTGGAGGCTGAACTCTCTCAACTCAAAACTGGTGCAACCAGTCAGGAGGAGAAGGTAACCTCACACACCACAAATCCAGTCTCACATAGTCAAACCACAACAGCAAACCAAACACATAAACACACAAAAACATACTTGGAGGCACTAAATAAAAATCTGCCTAAGCAGCAAAGACCTCCAAAGCAGACATGCAAGCAAACGCTACCCCAAAACAAAACACGTACAACACATAGCTCACAAAGTCTGTGTGACAAACAGTCACAGCCCTTAAGGCTAAATAACACACCTGATACACTTGTAATAGGTGACTCTATAGTCAGACACACTGACGTCCTGCTCACCAGGTTGAACAAAGAGAAGGTCATAGTGAGCTGCCTGTCGGGCACTAGGATCTGCCACATAACACAAGCACTCAGGTCACTCCAAGGCAAGTACAAATATGACTCAGTCATTGTCTACGCTGGTGTGAATGACCTGAGATGTACCTCCCTGGACTACATGAAAAGAGACATAGAGGAGCTCTCTGATCTTGCATCCCAGGCCGGTATGACCCTGACCTTGAGCAGCATCTTACCCTCACCTAGAACGATGCGACAGTGTCAAGACAAAATTATCAATTTTAACAATTGGCTAAAATTTTGGTGTCATTCAAAGAGGATCCAGTGTCTGTCAGCCTGGGATGACATGCTCGACAAGCCACATTGCTTCGCTAGGGACGGCTTGCACCTGTCACCCCTGAGCTTTCGGATATTGGCAAAGGCTCTTGCCACCCCCATAGTGCCTTTTTTAGGCAAAGCTCTAAAGACAAACCCACCTCCATAGACAGCACAAAGAATAAGAAACTAAGGGTAATGCTGCTCAATGCCAGAAGTCTTAACCTCAATATGCACGCACTCGAAGCCCTTCTCAGTATGGAGAACATAGATATCTGTGCAGTGACAGAAACCTGGTTCAAGGCTCCAGAGAGCACCCCAGCACTACCAGGTTATACCTCATATCATGCTTTTCGGCCCCAAAACTAGGACCAAACCACAAAAGGAGGGGGAGTATGCATATTCATCAAAGATACCCATACCTCCAGGTTAGTGGCGTTGCATGAAGCATCGGAGACCATCCATGTGCAACTAACAGTGGGCAAAACTGCCTTTCAGTTTGTAGCATGTTACAGACCACCCTCTCAAAATCAGGAATCACACTCTGCTTTCCTGAGAACACTGGAGAATATAAAGATCTCTCCAAACACCATTATATTGGGTGACTTCAACTACCCAAACATAGATAGTGAGCATTACTCAAGCCCAAATACCCTAGCCCAAAGGTTCCTAGAATTTATAAACTCAAATGCTATGGAACAACTAGTCACCACTCCCACAAGAGGGGAGAACATACTGGACTTGGTCATCACCAACATGGGGACTCTATGCTCCATACCAGAGGTATACCCCTCATTAGTAATATCGGACCATAAATTAATCTCACTGGATATCCACATCCTGAACCCACCCCCAGCCCACAAAACTACAGTGAAAAACGTCTCAAAAGCTAACTTCACACTTCTCAAAACCAAGGTGGAATCCTTCAAGGCCCCTGGGCCAGTGGAAACTACGGCCCAAACTACAGAATCCTTTATAAACACATTCTATGGACACCTCCAGGAATGCATGGACCATGCTATCCCAAAGAAAACCAAGACCCAATCTTCCAAAGGCAGGCGTCCAGTCTGGTGGACCCCAACCATAAATAAGCTGTACAACAGAAGGAGGAAGCTACTACATGATAGAGCAAAATCCCTAAAAGGGAAGGCATCTCTGATCAGTACTAGCAAAAAACTACGATCCCTCATAAAATCATCCAAGGCCAGCTTCGAGAGACAAATCACACAGGACACTAAAGATAATCACAAGGCTTTCTTTAGTTATTTAGTTTAGTTTAGTTTCTTTAGTTAGAACCTGGGTGGCAACTCCCAGATATGCTCAGAGTTGATCCAAAATGACAAAAAATACACTGAACCACAGACATTGCCAACATCCTGGCAGACAGATTCAGTGCAACCCCCCCCCCCCACAAAAAGAGCAAATATCTATCCCAGCAGAGTGCTGCCTCCCAAACATCTCAGATGCTCAGGTGAAAGCCGCCCTCTCTCAGGTGAAAGCCGCCCTCTCTAAAGCAAAAAACACAGCATCAATGGGACCAGACGGTGTCCCCGGTTGCATCCTACATGAATTCCAAGAAGAGCTAAACCCTCACGTAAAGCTGCTGTTCAATCTCAGCCTTACTACAGGATATGTACCCAAAGAATGGTGTACAGCAACAGTGGTCCCACTCCACAAAGGTGGTGCCTCTACGGACCCTGGAAACTATCGCCCCATAAACCTGACTAGCCTGGTCTGCAAAGCTATGGAGAGGATCATCATGGAACTCATAAACAAAGACATTGGGGACCTACAGACACTGGATCCTACCCAATTCGGCTTTGTTAAAGGCAGATCATGCCTCTTGAACCTGGTCGACTTCTTTGAAACAGTCACCAAGGCCATTGATGAAGGGAAGGGAAGGTCGTCCACACTGCCTACCTGGACCTCGCAAAAGCCTTCGACACAATACCCCACTCAGGCATCATAGATAAGCTCTCCACCTTAAATATAAACCCCTATGTCATAAGATGGGTTGCAAACTGGCTCAAGGACAGAACCCACATGGTCAGAATTGCTGGAGCCATGTCAGACTCAAAACCAGTTACAAGTGGCATCCCACAAGGCTCAGTCCTGGGACCTCTCTTGTTCGGTATATATTTTTCCGAGGTACAGGCTAACACGGGAGGACTGTGGCTGACCAAGTTCGCAGATGACTGCAAACTGGGTGCCATAATTGACTCTCCAGCTGACACAAGCATCTTCCAAAAGGGTCTCACAGAGACGGATAGAGCCACAGCCTAAAGCTAAACGCCAAAAAGTGTATAGTCATACCCTTTGGCAAAAATAATGTGCCCACAAATTACCACATAAGTGGTTATCCATTAAGCACAGAAGAAGTAATTAGGGACCTGGGGACCCAAGTTGATAGTAATCTCTCCTTTGACAACCACATTGCCAAAGTGGTTAGAAAGACCTTCTATATAGCCCACCTTATCATGAAAGGATTCACATCTAGATTAAGGGAGGCCATAGTGCCCCTTTATTCATCCCTCATCAGTCCCATAATAGAATACAATGCCCCATTTGGGATGTACCTAACCCGACACCTGCAGCAACTAGAAAGACCCCAAAAGTACCTCACAAAGAGAATCAAGGGACTCAAACAGATGCCATATGCTGCTCGGTTAAAGAAACTCCAGCTCTACTCAGTTGCATACCGCCTACTTAGAGGCAATCTATGCCTGACGTATAAAGCTATGTCCAAACCGAAACTAATGGACATGCTCCACCTCAGAAAATCCAAATCCCTTAGAGATATGCACTCGAGGGACTTGAACCTCAGCACAAAAATAAATAGGACATGCTGGAGGGATAGATTCATAACCCAGAGGCTCCCTTCGCTATGGAATAGAATCCCGGTTCATGTTAGGCAGAGCCCCTCACTGACTCTCTTCAAGAGGAATCTTGATGAGTGGATGGGAGATTGTGGGTTTACCCCAGGGATTAAGTCTGTGTCACTACTAGACAGAGGCCAAGTAAACTAACCTAAAAAAGGGCACAGTAAACTCAATTCAAAGGGTGGCGAAAGCCAAACATACTCTGGCTAGGCTTGTAAATGCCCTCGGGCAGATAGCCTAGTATGAACCTATGAACTCCTCTAGCCCTAACCTACCAGTACAAAAGTTCCTTGACTTTGCTAATTCAAATGCCCTGAAATAAATTGTTCAAACCCCAACTAGAGGAACAAACATACTAAATCTGGTCCTTACTAACATGACAAACAGCTGCACCACTGCAACTGTCAGACCCTCATTAGTTAAATCTGACCACAAATCAGTCACCTTTGAACTGAAACTAGCAACAGAACTCACAAAGGGAAAAGTGAGACTAAAAAACTTCACCAAAGTAAATACCCTCCTAGGGAAAGGTATAAATGAATTCCAAGCCCTATCCCCAGGTGGAAGTGGTAACTACACCAAAGCTTACACTAAAACCCTGTACAATCACTTGTATAAGTGCATGGACTTGGCTGTTCCAGACAGAATCAAAGCCAGAGCTCCAAGTACAAAAATGCCGCCCTGGTGGACATCCAGCATCAACAAACTTTACAACAAATGCAAAAGGTTGCTGTCTAAGAAAACTAAGGTGAGACCGTAACAGTGGAAAAGCACCCTCCTCAGCATCAACAGGCAAATAAGACATGTCAAATCCTCTAAGAGTAACTTTGAGAAAAACTTAGCAATCACAGCCAAGGATAACCATAAGGCATTTTACAGCTATGTACAAAGCTTAAAAGGTAGGAATAAGCATGTGCCAAACTAGTGACTAACGGTATCACACACACACACACTGATCCTGCAGAGATAACAAACCTACTCGTAGACAGATTTAATGAAAATTTCACTCCCTTATCTCCTTCAAACTTATCACAAACCTTGCCGCCAACTTCCTCCACCCTACATATCCAAAGAGCAGGTCATTAAAGCCTTGTCTAAGGCAAAAACCACAGTCTCTGTGGGACCAGAAGGCATCTTAGGCTAACTTCTAAACAAACTAAAACATGAACTAGCATCACCATTAAGTACCATATTCAATCACAGCCTAACCACTGGCCTTGTTCCTGCAGAATGGAAAACAGCAACAATTATTCCCCTTCACAAAGGTGGCTTAGCAACAGACCCAGGGAATTACAGACACATAGGTCTGACCAGCCTCATCTGTAAAATCATGGAACATATTATTACGGACCTCACAAATAAAGACATAGGCAACCTCCAAACCCTGGATTTGACCCAGTTTGGCTTCATCAAGGGCAGATCCTGCCTGTTAAACCCGTGAATTTCTTCAAAAATGTGACCAGGGCCATTGATGAGGACAGATCTGTGCACACAGCATACCTTGATTTGGCAAAGGCCTTTGACACAGTCCCACACTCAAGCATTACCGATAAACTTAGCAAACTGAATGTAATCCCCTTAGTTGTAAGATGGGTTACCAACTGGCTCACAAACTGGTCACAGCTATCAAAGTGGGTGACTCCACATCAATCAGCAGACCTGTCACCAGCGGGGTGCCACAAGGGTCAGTGCTAGGCCCCTACTGTTTGGTATATACTTCTCAGAAGTTTAGGCCAAAACTAAGTGGCTGTGGCTGACTGAGTTTGCAGATGACTGCAAACTGGGTGCAATTACTGAATCCCCACTTCAGGAGGGTCTTAGACAGATCAACAATTGGTGTCTTAATCAGGGTCTTAAACTGAATGCAAAAAAATGCATCAGCACTCCCTTCGGTAAAAACAATCTCCCTTTACACCATCAAATTAACAACAATACCCTATGTATCTATGAAGTGGTAAGAGATCTGGGATCACAAGTAGACTGTGACCCTAACTTGGACTACCATGAGTTTACTGTAGTATGGAAGGCGTTCTATGAAGCACACTTGGTTAGCAAAGGCATGGCCTCTAGATCAAAGGAGGTTTTAACCCCTCTATACTCGTCACTAATCAGGCCTATAATTGAGTAAAACACCCCTTTCTGCATGTACTGTACAAAGCACCTGCAGCAATTGGAGAGATCTCAGAGGTTTCTAATAAGAAGATCAAGGGACGCAGCACATGCCTTACACAGACTGACTAATGTCCCTGTCACTATATCCAGTATCATATAGACTTCTTAGGGAAGACTTATGCTTGGCTTACAGAGCAATTTCTGACCCAAATCTCATGAATTTGCGGCACATTCATAAACCAAATGGGACTAGAGCTACCCATTCCAGGGACCTAAGTATGGCCTGTGACTTGAATAGGACATGCTGGACTGACCAGATTTGTCTCCCAGTGACTGCTGAGTCTCTGGAATAGGCTGCCAGTTCATGTGAAGCAGAGCACCTCTATGACACTGTTCAAAAGGAACCTGGACTAGTGGATGGGGCACTGTAAATTCTTACCAGGGATAGTGCCCACAACCCTCCTGGACATGGTCAGTCATTAATAAATACAATCCTGAGTATTGACTAGAATATCTATGGTATTACATTGGGATGAAATGGCTAGGCTTGAAATGACCTGTAAGTCGATAGCCTAGTAATCTCCTGTGATCTTATGATCCTATGATTAATAACATGAAGTGGGATATATGCCTTTCAGACCCCCTACAAGTTTAACAAAGTCAACAAAAGTTCAGTCTTTCCCAGACACTTTCTTGAAAAGCCATATTTCACAAATATGATTGCTGCTTTATAGTCTCATATTTATTCACAAATTTCAGTGTTGCTTGTCATCTTCCTGTTCATCTTGCTCTCCCATCCCCAGACTCTGGTTCAAGCCCAAGGTACTCCTGATTCTTCTAGTAAAGTCCTGTGCTTTTTTTTGTCTCTCAATCTTTTTCCTTTGGAACATTGGAAAAAGTTTCACTGGCAAAATCTCTCTATGAGCTTTATTATCAGAAGAATGAAAAGCAGACTCCTCTTCTGTTTGATGGCTCACTTTTTATTGAACAAACGTTTGCATTTCCTAGCCTGTTCTGCATCAAAAAATGTCTTTGATCCTCCAGGAAAAGATATTCTGAAGGCAGCTGGATACAGCAGCTTGAATCTCACACCTGCCTCTTGCTATTCCCTAACTGCTGAAATAAATTTGCTTCTCTTCTAACTGGTGTCCGTTTCCATAAACACTCAACTTTTAATATTTTGTCCTCCTGCCACAGTTTTGTCAGGATCAATTTTTTCTGCTGGTATGATTGAATCTTTGTTAATATATGTCTTAGCTGCTTTCTCATGGCCAGGTTTGGAGCATTGACACAATGTATCCTTTCAATTAACAAATTCTGCTGTAGAATACCAGTCCAGTTGCTTATTTGCACTTTCATAAAATTAATACAGTCTATTCTTTCATGTTTCTGTGGTACAGAAGAAAATATGAGATTTTCTCTGTGTATTCTGTCCTCTAATGCTACCATTTTTTGAAACAGCTCTTCTAGACAGTGTCAAACTCAGCTAGCCTTTTCTTCATTTCAGACTCTGATGTTTGTGATTTTATCAGTTTATCTGATTATTTGTTTAAAGCATTTTCCATGTTCAAGCCTTTTGCTATTTGAGTTGACATGCTCCTTCAATGTTTCATTTATTTTAACTTGGTCTGAGCACATTTGATTTATTTTTTCCTCTAAATTACTGGAAGCTTTCACTTGTACCAAAGCTGGAGCTTGAACTGATGAACACCTGCATGATTCTTCCCAATCAGAGTTTTATCTTTACCTTTTCCAGTTGATTTTCTTTCAGGTTCTCTAAGTTTCTTCTTTGCTAGCATCCAGGAAGTGAACTTACTAGCCAGTAACTGAATTTTACTAAAACTGACAGAATTACTAGCCCTTATCTCTCAGTTTCTTTTTTCACACTGGGAGAGCTAAAGTCAAGCTGTTGATCAGTGTGCAGCCATCTTGGAAGTCATCAAAGTAGTATTGTTGATAATCTAAACATTATAAAGCCCTGGAGCTACTGCCTATTTCTGTACAATGTGGTAACAAATTTACTGGATCAGTAAAAGCAACAAAATATGGTAAATATATGATAAATATCCACCGGCTATGTGCTTTTTCAGTGTACCCTACTTCAGACAATATACCACCAGCAATAGACACATAGACCTACGTCTAATCTAGTTCACTCTGTTTCAATTTATAAAAGCCTCAGTCTGTTCTGTCCTACACAGTTTCAGTTATTTACACCTTTCAAGTGCACCTAAAACATATATTCTGGCATTGCAGTTTGCATAGTGCACCTCTGACATGCTTCCCTTCTAATCAGTTCTTTTGACATTTTAAATCTCACTTTCCAAAGTTATCGCTCCTTGTATCTGCCTAACTTCTGGCTGCAAATTTTTTTTTAACATTTTATCTTCTTGTGTTTCATGGACTCCTATGTTTGGCCCTTTGCCACTGTAAGCTATTTCCTGTAACTTGTAAGGCTAGATTCATGAACGCCTACATTAAATATACAGTCTGTATCAAGTACATCCTTACCACATTTTTTGTGCTGTCTACTCACTTAGAAAGATTTTACGAAGTGTAGCCATAGTGTACACATTGAGGTAACCTTCATGAATCCCCCTTGATATCTAAGGTTGTAAGAAAATCAGTAGGAGAACTAAAATTAGGAGGAAGAAGGTGGGAGTTATTGGTGTGCTTTCTGCTCACTCAGAAAGATGTACACTTAGTGTAGGCAGTCATAAATCTGACTCTAAATTTTAATTGCATTCAGTTATATATTGCATGCTGTCCCAGAAATATAATTTATTTACAATGGCGCACTGCTGTCATACACTTCATTATTTTTATTCCATGCATTATGTTCATCATAGCCCAATTATCAGTTTGCTTGTCCCTGCCTTTGGCCTGAGTATTGCCTGACAAGTGTTTCTGCATTCAGACCACTTCCCTTATTATCAGTGAACAAATAAATAAACAATAAACAAATTAACTAATAATGAAGGCTCTCTTATTGGTGGAGCTTCTATCGTAACATATTCATAACATTCTGGAAGGGATGACTATGTGTGACTGTTTAGGGACTCTTAGAAAAAGGTGAGAAGGGCTAAGACTCTGAACATCTCTTTAAAAAAAATCGAGGCAGGAAGTTTGAAAAGTGTTGGGATCACTATGTTGAATGTTTCCCTTATTTCTAAAACAGTAAGCAAGTCATTACCCAGGCCATTGCAAACTTCCGCTGACTGTGAATTTTACATTTTAATTGGCTTGATTAGTAGTACTTTGATTAGTGAAGTACCTGCTCTCTTCTCTCCAACCCTGATCATATTCTAAGGAGGCCCTTAGTAATGATCAAGAGCTTTATCAGTGAAGGTAATACACAATATCCATTAAATATGCACAACTAATACTGATTGATTAGCAGGTGTAAGCCTGTCTTATTGTTTCAATTTAAAGCTAATTACCAATAGTTCAGTTAAATACTGACCTAGGGATGCACATATGATGTCTTTTGTATGGATATGTGTCTTCTTGTCGCATACAAATTTGTCATAATCTTTATTTTCATTTATTTATTTATTTTATGTGTGTATGTATTTTAGCAGAACAGGCATGGGTCATGTCAGGTATTTCCTAATACTCCATTATCCCATACTTATCAGTACGTCACAATATTTCTCAGCATAACTGGATTATTACACAGATGTGAACTAGTTAAATACTTTCTGTTGTCTTTTTAATAGGTTCATAGGTAGGTACTAGGCTATCTGCCCAAGGGCATTTATAAGCCTAGCCAGAGTGCTGCTTTCGCCGCCCCATTGATTAATTCAAATTTAACTGATCCTCTGTCAAGCAGAGTCAATGATGTCATCCCAGGGGTGTATTTTCTGTTACCCATCCACTCGTTAAGGTTTCACTTGAAGAGTGTTAGTGAGGGGCTCTCCCTGATGTAATTTGGAATTTTGTTCCAAGGCATGGGGAGTCTCTGTGACAGGAATCTATCCCTCCAGCATGTTCTATTTCTTGTTGTGGTGAGGTTTAGCTCACTAGAGCACATAGCTTGCAGTGACTTGGATTTCTTTAGGTGGAGCATGTCCATCAATTCTGAGTTGGACATGGCTTTGTAAGTCAGGCAGAGATCACCTCTGAGTAAGCGATATGCCACTGAGTACAGCCGGAGTTTTTTCAGTCGGGCTGCATAGGACATATGTTTGAGACCAGTAATCCTCTTGGTGAGGCACTTTTGTGTTTTTTTCCAGCTGTTGGAAGTGTCTTGTGAGGTACATCCCAAATGGGGCATTGTACTCTATGATGGGTCTAATGAGTGACGAGTAGAGGGCACTATAACCTCTTTATTTCTAGATGCGAACCCTTTAGTAATTAGATGAGCCACATAGAAGGATTTCCTAACTACTTTGGCAATATGATTGTCAAAAGAGAGATTACTATATACCTGGGTCCCCAGATCTCTTATTACCTCTTCTGTATTAAGGGGGCTGCCACCTATGTGGTAATTTGTGGGTGTTTTGTTTTTCCCAAATGGGATGACTATGCATTTTTTGGCATTTAGCTTGAGGCCATGACTTTGACACCAGGTGTCTGTCTCAGTAAGGCCCTTTTGGAGGATGTCCGTGTCAGCCGGAGAGTCAATTATGGCTCCCAGTTTGCAGTCATCAGCGAACGTGGTTAGCCATAGTCCTCCTGTGTTTGCCTGTACCTCTGAGAAGTATATGCCAAACAGTAGGGGTCCCTGGACTGAGCCTTGCGGGACACCACTTGTGACTGGTTTAGAGTCGGACCTGGAGTCCGCTATTCTTACCGTTTGAGTTCTGTCTGTAAGCCAGTTGGCAACCCATCTCGTGACGTAGGGGTTTATGTTGAGGCTGGTGAGTTTTTCTGTAATACCCGAGTGGGGAATGGTATGGAAAGCCTTGGCGAGGTCAAGGTAGGCTGTGTGAACCACCTTTCCCTCGTCTATGGCTTTGGTGACTGTCTTGAGGAAGTCAAACAGGTTTAGTAGGCATAATCTGCCCTTAACAAAGCTGAACTGGGTCAGGTCAAGTATTTGGAGGTTCCCAATGTCTTTGTTAATGAGTTCCATGATGATGCGCTCTATAGCCTTGCAGACCAGGCTAGTCAGGCTTATGGGGAGATAGTTACCAAGGTCAGTTGTGGCCCCTCCTTTGTGGAGAGGAATAACCGTCGCTGTGCACCATTCTATGGGCATGTAGCTTATGGAGAGGCTGAGGTTGAACAGTGTGTTTAGGTGGGGGGTTAGTTTGTTCTGTAGTTTGTGCAAGATGCAGCCTGGGACACCATCTTGTCCCATTGATGCTGTGTTTTTGGCTTTTGAAAGGGCTGTTTTCACCTGTGCGTCTGTGATTTTTGGGACACTACACTTTTCCGGTATTGTTGTGGGCCCTTTTGGAGGTGAGAGGTGGGTGAAGTTTGCACTGAATTTATCTGCCAGGATGTTGGCAATATCAGTAGGTTCAGTATATTTTGTGCTATTTTGCACTAGTTCAGTGCATACCTGCGAGTTGCCACTTAGATTCTTAACATAGCTAAAGAAGGCTTTGTGGTTATCTTTTGAATCCTTGGCTATTTTTCTTTCGAAGTTAGCCTTGGATGATTTCATGAGAGAGCTCAGTTTCTTACTGATACTGATCAGGGATGTCTTTCCTTTTTGGGATTTGCTTTTTTTATGAACTAGTTTCCTCCTCCTGTATAGCCTGTTTATTGCAGGGGTCCAGCAAACTGGTTTCCTTCTCTTAAAGGAATGAGTCTTGGTTTTTCTAGGGATGGCACGATCCATGCATCCTTGTAGTTGCTCATAGAGTGCATTTGGAAAGGTTTCTGCATCTTGGGCAGCATTATCCTTTAGCGTGGGGGCTGTGAAACCTACCACCTCTGTCTTAAGTAAGGCGAAGTTTGCTTTAGAAAAGTTTTTTACTGTGGTTTCCTTAGTTGGGGGTTGTGGTGGGGTGTGGACATCCAGAGTGATTAGTTTATGGTCTGATCTAACCAGTGACGGGTTGAACTCCGGTGTGGAACACCTGTCGCCCATGTTGGTGATGACCGGTTCCAATATGTTTTCACCTCTGGTAAGGGAGTTTCAGCTGATCCAGGGCATTTGGGTTGATGAATTCCAGGAAGCGCTGGGGCTGGGAATTTGTACTCGAGTAGTTTCCCCAGTGAATGGAAGGGTAATTGAAATCACCCAATATCAGGGTTTTTGGTAGGAGCTTCATGTTTTCAAGTGTCTCCGGAAAGGTGGAATGGTGGTCCTGGGTCATGGAGGGTGATCTGAAGCAGGCCACAATTTGCATTGCAGATTTGCCCGATGTTAGTTGCACATGGATGATCTCAGAGGTATCATGCTGTGTTACTAACCTGGAGGTGTAGGTATCCTTGATGAATATGGATGCACTCCCTCCTTTTGTGTTTCGGTCCGTGTTCTGTGGCCGAAATGTGTGGTATGAGTTGTAGCCCGGTAGTGCTGGGGTGCTCTCTGGAGCCTTGAACTAGGTTTTAGTTACTGCACAGATGTCGACGTTCTCCATACTGAGGAGTGCTTCAAGCACTTACATTTTGAGATTTAAACTCCTAGCATTGAGTAGCATAACCCTCAGTTTTTTGTTAATTGTGCTGTTTACGGAGGTGGGTTTGACTTTTGAGCCTTGCCTAAAAAAGGCATTATGGGGGCAGCAAGAGCCTTGGCCAGTATTCGAAAGCCTAGGGATGTTAGGTGCAGGCCGTCTCTTGCGAAGCAACATGGCTTGTCGAGCATGTCATCCCAGGCTGACAGACATTGGATCCCCTTTGAATGACACCAGAAGCTTAGCCAGTTGTTGAAATTGATACTTTTTTCTTTATACTGATGTATCATTCTTGGTCAGGGCAGGATGCTACTCAGGGTCAGGGTCATACCAGCCTGAGCTACATGATCAGAGAGCTCTTCCATGTCTCTTTTCATGTAGTCCAGGGAGGTACATCTCAGGTCATTCACACCAACATGAACAATGACAGAGTCATATTTGTACTTGTTCTGGAGTGACCTGTGTGCTTGTGTTATGTGGTGGATTCTGGCTCCTGACAGGCAGCTAACAGTAACCTTTTGCTTGTCCAGCCTAGTGAGTGGGACGTCAGTGTGCCTGACTATAGAGTCACCTATTACTAGTGTGTTAGGTATGTTATTTTACCTTAAGGGCTGTGATTGTGCGGCACACTGATTTTGTGTTTTATGTGTTGTCTGGTTTGTGACGGGAAGTGCAGGTTGTTTGGGTGTCTGCTTTGGAGGTCTCTGATGCTTTTGCAGGTTTTTATTTAGAGCCTCCGAGTATGATTTTGTGTATTTATGTGTATTTTTTGCCAGTGCTGTTTTACTAGGTCTGTGTGTGGCTGGAATTGTGGTGCAAGTGTTAACCTTCTCCTCTTGACTGTCTGTTCCAGTCTTGGGTGGAGACAGCTTAGCTTCCAGTTTGGCTGTATAATTGCATCTCTCGAGTATGTTAGTGTTTTCTGGTTGGATACCCAGATTCACCAGCTGGACTGGAGAGTGCACCTGAAGTTGCCCTTTGGTCATGCCTGAATAGTAGGGTGAGCTGCTTAGTCGCTTGGTTGGTGAGGGGTGAATAAAGAGCCTTGCCCTGCTGGGCAATCAGTGTCAGGGTATATTAGTGCTTGCTATTAGGTCTGAGCAAGTGCTGGGCTGTAAGATGCTTTCTAAGTGCTTAGGTTGAGAGTTAGACTAGTTTCAAGGGAAAAACTGAAGACTTAGTGGAGCCGGGAATAATTTAACTGTAGCTAACCGGAACTGCCTGGTGCGCAAAACCGTGCAAACATGGTTTTTATAGCAGGGAAATGAAAGAGATAGAAATTAGCCCAAAATGGCCAATGAACTACAAACTTCTGGGCTGGAACCACTCCTCCAGGGACAGATAGATTTCTCAAAGCTCCCCTCTCTCACATGTGAACAGAGAAACTTCCTTCTATCCAAGTAAGGTATGGGCAACTCAGAAACTAGTATCACAGCCCTGAATTCAGCACTAGCCTGAAAACTGGACTATACTAGCTTAGAAAGGTGGGAAACACGGATTTTTTTTAAAAGATAAGGCAAAAACAGTAAAAATACACTTAAAACAGCTTTAAACGACTACAAATGATCAGAAAAGGCTATTGCACTTTAGTGTGTAGCCTACAACAGTTAATCAAATTATTTAAACAGAAAACAACTTTTTAAAAGTGCAGGCAGTCAAATAAGTACAACATGTGAAAAAAAAAAGCTTTTAAATCACAATAAATGCTGGAAAATCTGCGTTTAGATGGAAAACAGTTAATTACAGCAAGAAAGTACAGAAAACTGATATTTAATCACTCCAAAGTCTCTCTCCTAAGCTAGAAGGCTTGTATCAGTTTAAGGCTTTCTAGTGCTACCCAGTAGGTTAGTTACAGGAAAGATGGGAAACAAGCGCAGATGTGGTCTTTTAAACCAGAAAGTTGAAAGAGACGGACAAACTGTCCAAATGGTCAATAAACTACAATTTCTGGGCCAAGAACCTCTCCTCTCATGGTAGACAGGCTACCTAGTGCTTACCACTGCCACTGATAAGCTAGAAAACTTTCCTCCAACACAGAAAGGCTTGCAGGGCTCAGAAGCTTACCAACAGTCCTGGAAACAGCAACTCTGTATCTGGACTAGGCTAGTTACAGGAAAGGTGGGAAACAAGCGCAAGTGCGGCTTTTAATCCAGAACGTTAAAAGAGATGGAAAAAAACTGCCCAAACGGCCAATAGCTACAATTTCTGGGCCAGGAGCCACTCCTCTTGTAGTAGATAGGCTACCTAATGCTTACCACTCCCACTGATAAGCTAGAAGGCTTCCCTCCAACACAGAAAGGCTTTGGGGGCTCAGAAGCTTACAAAGAGTCCTGGAATACAGCAAATCTGTACCTGGACTAGACTAGTTACAGGAAAGGTGAGGAACAAGCAGGAGCGGCCTTAGGTCAACTGGTGCCCTGTGCAAAAGGGCTCCACGGTGCCCTACCACCATCACCTGGTGCCCCCATCTTGGTCTAACTACATTAAATAAATACTGTAAAAGTGCCCCTGCTAGAGCGGTGTCCTAGGCGGCCGCCTAGTTGGCCTATGCCTAAGGCCGGCTATGGGAACAAGTATAAATGTAGGCTTTTAAGCCAGCAAGTTGAAAGAGATGGAAAACTGCCTAAACGGCCAAATAAACTACAATGTCTGGGCCACAAACTCACTCTTCCCGTGGAGGATAGGCTACCTAGTGCTTACCACTCCCACTGGTAAGCTAGACGGCTTTCCTCCAACACAGAAAGGCTTGGGGCGCAGAAGCTTACTAACAATCCTGGATACAACAACTATGTAACCGGACTAGGTTAGTTACAGGAAAGGCGAGAAAGAGGCACAAGTGCGGCTTTCAAACCAGAAAGTTGAAAGAGATGGAAAAAACTGCTCAAACAGCCAATAGCTACAATTTCTGGGCCAGGGACTACTTCTCTTGTGGTAGATAGGCTACCTGATGTTTACCACTCCCACTGATAAGCTAGAAGGCTTCCCTCCAACACGGAATGGCTTGGAGAGCTCAGAAGCTTACAAAGAGTCCTGGATACAGTAAATCTGTACCTGGACTAGACTAGTAACAGGAAAGGCAGAAAACAAGCGCAAACACAGACTTTTAAATCAGAAGGTTGAAAGAGATGGAAACGCTTCCCAAACGGCCAATAAACTATAATTTCTGGGCCAGAAACCACTCCTCCTGTGGTAGATAAGTTACGTAGTGCTTACCACTCCCACTGATAAGCTAGAAGGCTTCTCTCCAATACAGAAGGGCTTGGGGGGCTCAGAAGCTTACCAACAGTCCTGGATGCAGCAAGTCTGTATCTGGACTTGACTAGTTACAGGAAAGGCAGGAAACAAGCTTAGAATTTTTTTTTGTTACAGAAAAGCAGCTAAAACAGCAGTAAATACAATTCAAATTGTAGTGCAGGCCAGCACAACTGAGCGTGTAGGAACACTACGGCAAATACAGTTCAAATAAATGCAATTAAATTAACAAATGACTAAAAAATAAGTGCAGAAGGCAGTAAATTAGAAGGCTACTAACAAGCAGTAATAAGTGCAAAGTAAGAGCGACTGAACAGATAACAGCACACAGAAGAGCAACTAAGACAGTTACAGTAAGAGCAGATGAATAAGATATATATATATATATATATATTTTTTTTGAGGGAAGGAACAGAGCAGGATTAAGAGGCTACAGGGGTTGTCCTTCCCAAATGCTCTCTTTGTACACAGTAGGACTGCCTAAAATCAGAATATGATCTCACTGCACTCAGCTGAGTGAGCAAATGAGATGGGCCCAGAAGGAGTATCCAAATACAAATCTACAAGAGGAGCGGGCAATTTCAAAGCCACCAACATTAATACCAAAACAAGAACAGGGAGGGTGGATGGGGAACTAACTGTAGAGAGACAGCCACAACTTCAGTTGAGTTAATATTCAGTGAAAAACACAAATAAAAAATTAAATTCAGTACTATATTCAAAAGAGCAGATAAAAGTGTACTTAAGTTCACTTATACGTCCAGCTGATTTCAGGTAGATGTTAGCCGGCCAGAGCTCTGATATTAAGTAGAGATTACTCAAAATGCACCACTTATTTAAGGCAAGACAAGATGTCAGTGATGAGCTGAAACTACCCCCACTGCTATCAATGGCTACACAGAAATTCTAAAAAGTATTCTGTAGAGAGACAGCCACAACTTCAGTTGAGTTAATATTCAGTAAAAAACACAAATAAATAAATTAAATACAGTACTATATGCAAAAGAGCAGATAAAAGTGTACTTAAATTCACTTATACGTCCAGCTGATTTCAGGTAGATGTTAGCCATCCAAAGCTCTGATATTAAGCTTTCTTTAATGAGGTAATGAGAATTTTTAAGAAACCAAAGCATAACTACATGTAGATAACAGCAGAGATTTGCCAGAAACTCAGAAGTCTTTTTGACACAACTGATAATGTAAGTGCTATATAAATTTTTGATCACACAGTTAAAGGGAAACAGGTTTAATCTTTAGGCGATATATAGGCTCACTGAAAAATGCATGCTTGCTTATTAAGCATACAGCTCTGAAGTTAATTTTCATTGCCAAATAATCTGTATAGCATTTTTGTTATTGGTCAGCTTTGTTTGACTATTATTGAATTGAGTACTTTTGTTACCAGCCAACTTTATTTCACTGTTACTGAATGGAGTACACTAAGTTATTTTGACGAGCTCTGAACTGATCAATATATGTTTAGTAATGCAAGAATAATTCTTCTCATTAACAGGAGGTGCCGAAGGAATTGTGAATTAGCTATTTACTTGTATAGTTATATGGAAGGGGAAACAGAAATCTGCCAGCACATTGGTGTAAATAAGATATATTTTACCTTCAAAGTGCTATGAAATTGACTTGTGTTGTTCTTTTATTATTTGATTTATTTATTCCAGTTAAGGTTTTAGTAACTGGGATAGTCTTGCTGAATAAAGCCTATTTTAGATGGGCCCAAGAGGGAAAGCCCTCAATAGCAGAGGTTTATAGTGCAGTCAGATCTTTTCCTGTAAATCCTACATTTCTATGACTTACTCATGAGATTTGTTATTACTTTTTGTAATTACTTTGTATTGCGTCTTCTGTGTGGCAACATGCGTGAATGGGCGTTCCTTCGTTGAAGGTTGTGCGTTAGGCCCATCAAGACAGCACGTAAAAATCTACTGCCAATCATTCCGGTCCGCTGTGGTGACCCCTAACTGGGAAAAGCCGAAAGACACAAACAAACAAATCATTCAGTGTAACCATCCAAGCCACTACTGCTATTAATCTCTTGATTTCTTTCTCATGTATTCTGTACTTCCCATGATAGTATTTATATTGCAACAGCTATAGATGCTTCATGCAAAATGCTTAAAAACACTAGGTGGCAGGTATCTGCTCTCTGAATCTCACTTTGGAGATGCAGAAGATCTGATGAGATGAACTGGTGAATTCCTTTAATAGTCCCTTGACATCTTGATGGTGGTATGGCATTTGTATGTTGAACAATCTAATGTAGTCTATCAGTGGGTGTGATTTATTATTCCAGTTGCATACTCATTTGTGATGACTTGGCTAATCTGTTGTGCAGCTGCATTATTCTTGGCCTTAGAATGCTGTATGTGAAATAGCTGCATGGACCTGGGTAAGCAATCAACATTCCTCTCACATTCTCATTTACTAATGTAAGAGACAGGTTTACACAGATTATTTTAGTAATGGCATAAACATTTACTGCAGTATTACAGAAGCACTCTGAGAAACAAAAATGTCTTCAGGAAGGCAAAAAGCTATCAAGAGAATTATAAAGTGTTTGACAAGTTTGGTTAAATAAGTAGAGATAAATGCATCATCCAGTTGTGGAAAATAAGAGTTTAAGCATTTTATTAACCTCTATAACCTGTTTGTCCTACTGACAAAAAAGTGAATTAAAAAAATAAAAACATAGTGACAGTTTTATATTTTATTTGGCTAGTTAATCAAATTATGCAGCATATCTGTAGGATATTTGAAAATTTGAACCTAATAGGATATAGCCCACAACCTGTCAAGGATACAAAGGGCACTAATGCTACTGAGGAGATATTATCAGTCATGTGCAATTAAACTAAAGGGAATGTCCCTCAGTCCAATAAACTGTCCGCAAATGTGTGCAGGCAAGCAGAAAATAAAACATCACCCAAATTTATGAAAGTGGCAAATCAATACCAGTCTCAAATTTTGAGACTTGCAAGTCCGAGTTCCAGGACAGCAGGACTAAATGTGTGAAAATTGGGACATATATATATATATATATATATATATATATATATATATATATATATATACATATATATATATATATATATATATATATATATATATATATATATATATATATATATATATATATATATATATATATATATATATATATATGCACTCTCTTTTCCCATAGTCTCAACCATTGCACAGTATCGCTTGGTTGAATGTAATAGCCCACCCCTTAGAATTACTACACCCAGTTTCACGAGTGGAGCTAGCTTAACCGCAAGGATATCATAGCTATTTCCTGTGTTCCTGTATTAAAGCTATACCTGTGCTATATATTACATATATATTATACATAGACAAATTACAGCTTTTTCCTGTACTCAGAAATGACCTCCGTTTCTGAGTTCTAATCATCTATTACTACTATTATAACTTCATATTGCTGTAGCTTTAGAAGCTTGTAAGTGCTGCTAAGTATGGCCAATTAATGTGGTAACATCTGTAACTGTTTTCTGAAACAATTGATGACTGTTGCAAGTTAGTACTGCTCTGAATTCTAATTAGCCTCCTGCTGAAATCTGATTTTTATAAGTCTGTTAGTACCACAAAGCATTGTTGTTGAAGGTGTTTATATAAATGAACCATGTCTGTATAACTCCTTTTCCTTCTCTCTACATTGTATCTCTAAGCCTTACTACCTTTTGTCTCCCTCTGTATTTTACCAGCACTGTGTTCCAGTTTTGTCCCTGCAACAATTACCTGCATTCTCCCTTCTGGATGCCTCTGAACACTAGGGCATCAAAAGAATTACCAAACATCTCCCAGAAAAAAAACATTTTACCTTGGAAAAGGCATTGAAAGTATGTATTGATACCGACACTAAGATATTACAACAAGATAATTGTCATGTTTTGCTAGGTTAGGCAAACTAATCAGGCAGGCAGGCCAGCCAGCAGCCAACCCCCCCATATCTTTCAACTACTTCCTTCCATACTATCACCCCCTCACATAAACTGAATCACTCACACCCCCCTTTAGCCCCCAATTCTAGTTGAGACAATCCCATTGCTATACAATGAGTGGCCACTAGGTGGTGCCTCAAGAATTAGATCTCTGAAATACTAGCTTTCTGTTCTGTAATTTCCTACCTCATTTCTGCAACCTGACCCCACTCACTCTGTTCTCAGTTTCCTGAATCACTTACCCACCAGTGCTCCTTACCCTTAGTAATCCTTCTATCAGTGTCCTCTACTCAAACTTCCTGTCTTTCTTCCTGCTAACCTCTGAACATTGCCTACCTTTCCCCCACCTTCAGACTTACCTGCTGTTCCTCTCACGTCACTGATTGTCTTCCTCCACATTCTCTCTCTCTTGTCTCTACCCGCTCTATTCGCCCTTCGGGCTCACTCTGCTCCCCTACCCTACCCCCAATTCTCATCCACCCCCACTGGTCCTACCTTTATACCTCTACAAACCACACCCCTACACAATTCATACCAATCAGACACACCCTAACTACAACATCCCTCCCCCTCTATCTCAATACACCCACTAATTACACATCTCTCCTCCTCCTCTAACTGATTCTAAACGTACTATTACTTCGTAGTTAATCTCTCACCCCCTCTTCCTAACTATGCACATAAAACTAAACCCTTCTCAACTACAAATACTAGTCATACTATCACTATTAACTCCACTCACAACTACCTGTATCTTAACCTCCTACGAACAACCCATACACTCTGCCTCTACATTCTCCTCCTCTCAAACCTCTTCACCGACAACATCGTTTGCTGTGACCTTCCAAAATCCCACTTATACATCTAACTACTTTCTTACTATAACCAGAAAACTAGAAAGTTCACCAACTACTTTTGTACAAATCATCAACCCAAACAACATCCACTCCCACACTCACTTTTAGACGGAGACATTCATCCCAACCCTGACCCTCATCACACCCAGATCATAGAAACCAACATCAATAGCAAAACTAGGCCTATATCTCCAACAAAATGTACCAACTCACTCACCTTAGCTCATCTGAATATACATAGTATTTGTAACAAAATTGCTCAACTCCATGCTCTCCTTGATGTCAACCAATTTCATATCCTTTGCCTATCAGAAACATGGCTAAAACCTTCTATTAAAGATAATGAAATCACCCCACCTGGATATAAAATCATAAGACTCGACCACCCAAAAAAAAAGGGAGGAGGTGTTGCAATTCTTTATAAATCACAGCTACAAATCACCACTACAAACCTGAACCTCCCCTTAGTCAATAATGCCGAACTAATATGTTCTAAACTCCAACTAAACTACAGCAAAGCTATTTACATAATGTGTATATATCTCCCCCCAGGAAATAACATTAACGCTCTTGAGTCCATCCTTAGTTGGCTCTCTTCTAATGTTCCACAAGAAACATTAATCCTAGGTGACCTAAACATTGATTGGAATTCTTGCATCAACTCAAACCCTACCTTCCACATTAATCTACATGGCTTCTCTCAACTTATATCAGGCCCTACCAGAACTAATAAAATCAATAATAATGAAACCACATTAGATTGGATACTTAAAAACACTCCCCAACAAATGTATAATTCTGGCACCCTACCAGATGACCTAAGTGATCACTCATTAACTTATATTATTAGAAAAAAAAGCGACATAACTTTTCCAACCACTTTCCGAACACTACGTTCAAAAAAGCTATTTAACTCAGAACTTTTTCTAACAGAACTAAAGCTATGTAACTGGACCCCTCTAAAGATACTCCCTCTTAATGATGCAGTACAATACTTCAACTCCACGTTCTTATCTATTCTAGATCAGCATGCACCAACTCGCACTATTAGAACCAAAACCAAACCAGCCCCCTGGCTTAGCAATGATACTAGACATAAAATCATTACCAGAAACAAAGCCTGGACTAAATGGCATACTACCAAGTTCCAAGCTGACCATCAAATCTTCAGAGAATGTAGAAACAACACAAAAAAGCCATACTGTTAGACAAAAAGAACTACTACCTTCATTTACAACAAACATCCAATAAGGAACCAAAAAAATTCTGGTCCACCATCAATTATCTTCTATCCCCAGGCCAAACTATTACACCCAACCCACAACACTCTAACCCTGACAACCCTATACAAACAGCAAATGCCTTTAACTCCTTCTTCACTAATACTATACAAAATCTTGCAAATCACCTATCTCCCGATACCTCAAAGATACTTCCTTCTTCTGTAAATATACCCTGCTCATTTCACTTTCTTCCCATTTCTACATCATATATTTCTTCCTTGCTACAAAAACTTAAACCTACCACCCCCTCCGCAGACAAACTCCCTGCCGAGTTCCTGCAAATAGGAGCTAAAGCCATTGCGTATCCCATTTCTATATTAATAAACAGATCCATCAATGAAAAAACTGTCCCTGAAATCTGGAAAATATCTCATATTATCCCACTACATAAAGGAGGAAACTCCAATGATTTCTCTAACTATCGTCCCATAGCTTTACTATCCCCTATTGCCAAAATCATGGAAAAATGTATCCATAAACAACTCCTTAACCATCTTCTCCAACACAACCTACTTGCCAACTGTCAGCATGGTTTCAGACCTTCACACAGTACTACCACTGCACTGCTCTCTTTCACTAACACCATAAACTCTAACCGCAACAAAAACAGTCTCTCTTCAGCACTATTCATAGACTTATCCAAAGCCTTTGACATGGTGAATCACCAAATATTCTTGCACATTCTCTTCTCTCTCTCACCTGATCCCCACAGCATAACTTGGTTTAAATCTTACCATGAAAACCGCCAACAAGCAGTACTCTGGAAAAATTCACTATCTGACCACCTTCCTATCTCTCTAGGTGTGCCACAAGGCTCCATCTTAGGACCACTTCTATTTTCCATCTTTATCAACGACCTCCAAACAGCTATCCCTCATACTACCTGTATTCAATATGCAGATGACTCCACTATAATCTGTACATCTACCTCTCAAACTGAACTTCAAACTCTTACCCAAAAAGCCTTTAACACAGTAGAACAATGGTTCTCACAACGCTGCCTCCTACTCAACCCCAAGAAAACTAAGCTACTACTCTTTTCACCAACACGAAATCACATCCCCCTAAATTTCACTATTACTTCCAATAACAGCACTAGTATTTCTCCAGACACCACCACAAAATTATTAGGAATTACTATAGACAATAACCTTAATTTTGAAAATCACATTAACTCTACCATAAAATCTGTGAACAAAAAAATAGGTAGCTTATACAGAATCAAACCCTTTCTTACTCCTGCCACTAGAATTACCCTAGCCAGAACTCATCTGATCTCTACTTTACTTTACGCATG